>NC_060279.1:12202871-12502871 GCF_021613505.1 Equus quagga
TGCGTGTGTGTATGTGTGTGTATATATGTGTGTGTGCATGTGTGTGTATATGTGTGTGCATGCGTGTGTGTATATGTGTGTGTGCATGCGTGTGTGTGTGTATATGTGTGTGTGTGCATGCGTGTGTGTGTGTGGTGGAGGAGGGGCTGCACATGCGGTACAGAGAGCCGGAGGAGTTTGCCCCATCTGCAGCAACATTGCACGTGGGGGTCTTAGATGTCACTACATCCCCTGCCCGTGTTTCAGGTACCTCTTCCCTGGGAAGGCTCTGTGGTACTGAATCTACTGGGTGCAGGTCTCTATAAAGACTACCGTAGACGCAATCCCTTCTACAATGAAAGTGCAAAGCAACCTGGAGTGAGGGATCCATACTCCCGGATATCTTGGAGCTCAAGAAGCACCATGAGGGTCCCAGTGCATGCTGTGTCTGAATCAGGGCCCACCCTCAGAGAAGCCCCAGCCCCATTTGAAAATATAACAGCCGGAAAGATGTCTACGCCCTTTGGCCCAGTAATCTCTCTTCTAAGATTTATCTGGAGAAGATAGCTTCAAATGTGCCCTGCGTTTATGTGGAAAGATATTCATTTTAGTAGTATTTGTAAAAATTAAAAATTTAAAGCATCCTAAATGTCAAATAATAGGGAACTATTTAAATGAGCTATGATATAGACATACAATAGAATACAAAATGACCGTTAAAATTATGTTATTGAGGGTTATTTAATGGTTCTGGAAAACTCTCACGATAGAATGTTAAATGAAAAAAATCAAGAAAACTCTACTGGACTTAGTGAGCTTGTAAGCCTCTAAGAACCATGCATAGATAAAAGATTGGAAGCGAGGACATTAAAATTTTAAAATGATTTCTCCAGGAGATAGAATTATAGATGATTATCATTTTCTTCTATAAGCTTTTTTAAATTTTCCAAATTTTCTACAATAAGCAAGCATGAAAAGTCTAGCCCCAGTAGCTGATATCCCCTAACTGGGTGGCAAGTGGGCTGTGGAGGTCACCCCCAACTGATCTGTGTGGCGTGGGGCTACAATTAGGATACTTCCAAGGCTTGAAGATGCTAGAAGCTTCCATGCTAGAAGATGACCCCACATCTTAAGCCAACATGCTCAGGGGCCCAACAACATGCTGGCAGCTTGCACAGTCTAGGCTCCCAATGTCAGTGGGACAATCAGGAGAGATGGCCTGGGTTTCAAGGGGGTGATTGCAAGAGGCATGAACTCTGACAGTTACCCTCTTCCCGGTGCTCCCGCCTACCAGTTTCGGGGTCGCATTGGTGTTCACAGGGGTCCAGGAGCCGCCGGGCACAGAGGTCCATGGCCCAGGGCCCACTGGAGTTCTGCTGAGAGAACAGCACCACTTGAGCAGGGTTCAGCCAGTCACTGGCATCCAGCTGGCTCCCCTCCAGCAAGATGAAGCGGCTCCCTGCAGGGGGAGAGGAGGCATGCCGTGTACAACACATACACACACATCACTGAAGACAGAGTAAGGGACACTCTGCAGGTTAGCCGCAATCTGAGGTCATTACTCCCACAAGTCCTGGTCCGTCATGAGCCCCCAAGCAAGAAATCAGCAGGTGAAGGCTTGGCTACCACACAGACCTCCCACCATCTCGTCCCTTGCTGCCTTGCTCCATCCCATCTCTACCAGGATGGACCTAAGGGATACAGGGACAGAGCCACTTTGTGATGGCCGTGGCACGGCTCCATCAGATCCAGCCACAGGCATTGGCACTCGTCCAAGGAACAGGGACCTGCTGCCTGTCTTCACTTTCCACGAAATAGCAGGCCCTCTAACACCATGGACAGTCCCCACCTGTTTGCAGCCTTACAGCAACCAAGAGAACAGACAGTAACAAGTCAATTATGTGCTCTGGGCTTAACTAATTCAGGGACTCTCAGAACCTATATTACTCCCTCATTATATTGGGGTCTCCCTGGATGAAAGTAAATTATTGCTTCAGAGTTCTAGGCTTATAGCAAGTTATTGCAATTAGGAATGTCTCACTCGGGCATGCCAAACCGAAGTGTGGCTCATCCTTAAACGCCTCTACTTCTCCACTGAGCTTCTGCCCTCTCAAAGGCTGCGAGAATCTTGGTATTGACCTACCTGTAGCCAGCATGCTCTGCATTTCTCTACAAAGACAAGGCTTATATAAAAACAAACAGAAATTGGAAATGGGAGTGGGCGCAGAGAAGGGAGGAGATCTGTTCAGTTCCTTTCTGCTTTTTTTAAACCTGCTTTCTGATTTCATCTGTGGACGATCCAATTTTGTCCTAAGCCTTACTCTCTGGGTATACTTCTTTCCTCACTTATAGTAATAGGCAACAGTGACCCCTGGCTTCTCTGTATCTTCCTTGCCCAATCTGAACCCTTCCTCTTTAGGGAGGAGGTTGCATCCTCAGAAGTGGGCTCACCATCGGCAATCAGGTGCTCAGGGACGTGCAGGGTGATCTTGACAACAAGAGGGCAGCTGACGTGGGAGGAGCACACGAGGCCAATCACACAGCTGGTGATGCTGATCAACGTCAAGGTGGTCTTGTTCACAGGACTTCGGGGAGAGCCCACTGAAAGCAAGACAAAAGCAAGACACCGGGTGGTGAAACTCTTGGCCGTGAAAGGCCAACTTGGCCTTTTGTTGCCTGGCCCGACAAACAGGGGAGGCAGCTGGCAAACTTAGCCCACTGAGAAATGTCTCTATTCAGCCTCATGGAACACATGTCATCAGTTGGAGTCAGAGGAGACTCGGCCTATTGGTGGCCCTTAGGGTCAACAAGGGTCAGCTGTGTGCACTTCCTCTGTACTCCTCCTGGGCCAGATTCACAAGAGAATTCATGAAAGAGGGCATTCTGCCCTCTACTCGCCTGGTGGGGCTCCAGCCTCCTGCCCAAGGGTGGCAGGAACCCTTTCACCCCACGCTGCAACTCCCTGCACTTCCCATTGCTTTCTGTATAGGGCGCTCTAATAAACAGCTCCTCCACTCCCAGGGCTCAAACCTCTCTGGAGGAACTTCTGTGGTGGGGAGTCCTACAAGTGACTCTTATTTTGTGGGGCCTGGAAGGAGGAAAAGGAGGAAAGTCTGCTCTGCATGAGTAGAGGGCATTGTCGCACCAGAAGGCTCTCCCCAGTCCTGCAGCCACTGGGGCAAGGTTATAAATGGAAGCTTAGCAAGAAAATAATAATGCTGGGAACAAAAAACACTCCCGGGTAGGAGGGCACAGGGACAAGAAGGGAGGGTTTTTGGGTGTGTTTTTTTGGTTGGTTTTGGTTTTGGTTTTGGTAGAAAGGATAAAACGGTAGTAACAAGAAGGACTCTTCACATGGAGGCAGAACAGATGCAGGAAAGTAAGAAAGCAAGGCAAGTTGCCCACTTCACAGGTAAGGAAAATAAGTCTCAAAGAGATAAACATCACAGTGATCGTTGACACTTACGAAGTGTGAGTATGTGCCAGGCACCAGCGCCCAGGGTTCTACATGGCTCACGGCATTGAACAATGACCACAATCTGATAAGGCAGCTCCCACAGAGGAGCAGTGAGTTAGAGAGGCTATAGGGCTGCCCAGGGTCAAGCAGCTACTAAGGAGTGGAGAGGGGATCAAAGCACAGGTCCAACTGAGGCTAGAGCCCCCAGACAATGCACTAATCAATCTTTGGGCCCAGCGGAGTCTCTGGAGCCGCTGTTCTCAGGAATGCAGAGAAGGTTTTGGTCCATGGCAGCACCCGTGCTTCATGGGAGGAGACGCCCTGAGAGGGTGTGCTGGCAGTAGCTGAGAGGGAGATTCTCCGGGGTGGCCAGCAGCCTCTAGATCCTCTGTCCCTTGCTACCTGGAGATATTCTATTCATGATAGCATCCTTTCAACACAGGATCTATTTCCCCACACTTACAAATTTCTACCTCCAGCCCGGACCAGGCCTGAGCAGCAGATGGCCCACCAGAATGTCCTTCAGGCTCTCAAATGCAATATCCAAAACTGAACTCTCTCCACCTTCCTTCAAACTCTCCTCCCATTCCTATTCCCATTGCCTAGCAAATGGCACCATCATCTACTTGGTTTCTCAAGTCCGAAAACTCTATCACATCTAACTCTCCCCTCTCTTTCATAAGCCACGCCCTCTTTATCACCAACGCCATGAAGTCTTTTTTCTTTCTGTTTTGTTTTTTTGGTGAGGAAGATTGCCCCTAAGCTAACATCTGTGCCAGTCTTCCGCTATTTTGTATGTGGGATGATGCCACATCATGGCTTGATGAACCGTGTGTAGGTCTGAGCCCAAAATCCAAACCCGTGAACCCCAGGCTGCCAAAGTGGAGCATATGAACTTAACTGCTATGCCACTGGGCAGGCCTGAAATCTTTCCTCATTTTGCATCCAAAAATTCTCTTGCCTCTATTCTCTCCATTCCTACCTACGTTTATCATCTCATACCTGGACTATGGCAATAGCCATCCACCCAGACTCCCTGCCTCAACCTTCCCCTGCTCTCACCTCTCCTCCACAGTGCCCTAGCTGGATCCTCCATGAAGCAGAGTGGACAAAGGCAATGCTCTGTAAAAGCCTTCAATGACTCCAACTGAAGTCTCACGGCCAAGTCCTTCAGTCAAGGCCGTGTACTTTCTCCTGATCCTCCAGCTGTGTTTCCTAAGCAAGCTATCAGCTTGTACCATAAGCTTTATTCTAGTAAACTATTTACTGCTGTCTGACTAGACCATTATCATTTACGTCTCTGTGACTTTGCACATACTATTTCCTCCTCCACAGAATGCCATTTTGTCACCTTGTCAGCCTGGTATACACCTACTCTTCAAGTCACAGCTCAAACAACATCTCCCTGTAAACACTTCCTTGAAACCTTCAAGAATAGATTCTCCCTTATTCCTGGCTGTTCCTCCAGCCCCCAGGTGCACCCTGCTGCTGTAGCCCTTATCACCCAGCACTGTCACTGTTTACAGGCACTCGCCACTGCTCTCATGGGAATGCACTAACTTGCTACTGATTTTCTTGTCTCTCTGGTCCTTCTGCATTATCAACCCATCATCCAGCATCTCTACCTGTCTTCAAAATCTCCAGTGGTTTCCCATTACCTATGGAACCAAGTGCAAACTCAGTCACATGGCGTATAAGGGGTCCTTTGGCAGCCAGCCTCTCATCCATCCCCATCCCAACTACCCCCGTGTGTTTCTATGTTTATATCCTGGATTACAGCTGCCATGTTGAACTGCTTTTACTTGTTGAAAATACCATGTTCTTTTGTGCTTTCAAGGCTTTTTATATGCTATTTTCCTCTACTGGAATGCCCTTACCCTAATTTTCTTCTTTCAAGAAATCCTGTACATTGTATATAACCGAGGTCTAATTATTTTCTCCTTTTTGCCTCCTGTTGCTGCCAGGTAGAATTAACTGTTCTCTCTTCTGAGCATTCATTTCACTTTATTTATATGATTAAATTAAGCCTTTCCTTGTGTCCTGTTTTCATGTTTCTACCACCTATCACAAAGCCTGACCCATGGCAGGTAGGTTATAGAATTTCTGGCTGGCCTGATTGATGTATCCAGTTCAATTCAACAAACCCTTACAAGTTTCTATTATAGGCAAAATCCTTCACTAGGCACTTTGGAAAAATAAATTAGACATGCCCATCCCTAAGAAGCTTACAATCTAGTTAATAGCAGCAAAGAGTTGAGGGACTCGGAGCGCTTGGTATTTAAAAGGAACAGTGTTACGCTGCAAAGAAACTCATTCTGACTCATTACTATGGATTTTCTTAAACAGGATTTTATTAAAGCAGAACACACCCTGCTTTGGTGTAGCCTAGGTTGACTATTTGCTGTCTATCAATATGTAATGAGGATCAGGGGATCCACATTCTCACCTCAGGGAAACTGGGGCATCAGATATTAGGCTGCCCAGAGCCCCAGTGATCTCTTAAGAAAAAATGCTGGGAACAACTTTTGTACTGAAAGCAGCAAAGCCTACAGAAACTGGAATTGAGGAAATGAAAGGGGTTCTTCTAATCTCTGGGAAGAATGCCCTCCATATGAAAGGAACTCAAGTGGAGGGAGGAGACGCTCAAAATGTAGGTGTCTTTTGGGGGGCACTGGTCGGTTATTGGTTGTCTAAAATTCTTAAAGACGGAGTGCTGTAGAAATCACAGGCTGCACTGGGGAGAGTTCCAACAGCAACAATAAGAATTTCACAGTGCTTTGCCAGGCACCAACAAAGCACATTTTAATAGAATTTAATTCTGACAGTAGACCTATGGGTGAGGTATTATTAACCCATTTAATATGTGAGGAAACTGAGGCACAGAGAATTTGTTGTCCTTATCCAACATTACAGAGCAGGTAAATGGAAGCTGATTGGTGCTTGCGCCAGACCTCCCTCAGTGATGATGGTGACACCAGCAAAGTCATAGGTAGTGGCAGCCACAGCTGCAATAGCTACACATGAAGCCGCTAAACATCAGGGTGGCATGGCACAGACGGTGGCTGCATGAAAGGACAACCCTTTTCAATGTTGAGGAGGATGAAGTAACTAACCTGGACCCTGCCAGGAGAAAGGAGGGGACTCGCAGGCTCGGGGTCCCGCGAGCCTACTGGGCAGGGGCTGAAAGGCCAAAGAGCATTATATACGTTTTCCAGGCCATAGATCATTCCTCAACCACCCTGCCCCCAACGCCTGCCTCGCCCAATCCCAAGGCCGGCGTGGCTAGGTGAGCACGGGTACCTAGACTGTCCATTTTTCCACATAAAACACTTTATCAACTTTATTTCCTATGTCTAAACAGCAAAATATGACTCCTGAGGCTTCCAGAAGGAATGGAGAGTCTTCTGACCAAGAAATAGCCTTTCAAACAACTTGGAAACTTGTTTGAGAGTGCCATTATCTGGGAGAGATGATTCTCTGAAAGCTCCCACTCTAGGCTCTTCTTTCTTCCTTAGGAGGAAACGCCAACTGTGGTCCAAGAATTCTTCCTGCAGAAACTGGCTTTGGTCCACAGAGCCCCAGCCTGACCCGGCACCTCGGCAGCTCCCCGCCTTCCCTCCTCAGAGCCCCTTCCACTCCGCTTTGCCCCTTCATCCTCCCTACCTCTACTGCGCCTCCGGCTCCGAGAGGGGTCGGTGTAAAAGGTCAGCTGGGGGTCGTTTTCTGCCTCTGTGCCAGAGTCCCCTTCAGGGTTTAGGAAGGCGGAACCAGCTGTAATGAAAAGAAGCACGGCAAAGACAAGATATTCAGGTTTGTCTTCATGACACCAAGTCATTGGGCAAGTTCAAGAGAAAAATCGATAAAAATGAGGGTGGGTTGACTGACATTCCGTGAGGAGTAGCCTTGGGGCCTGAAGTTTACTGATATAAAGATTTATTGGAGAAGCAGTCCTTTACATAATAGCAGTCACTAGGGTCCTACAGCCACCGGCCCACGCTCCTATCAAGGAGGGCCATTCCTGGCAGCTACTTGCCAGAGAGGACCTTCACGGATGGTGGGTGGAAAAGGAAAAGAGGGAAATTTCTCTCATTACAGGTCATGATTCTGGTTGACACGATACTGCAATTATTTCTAAAGGGGCCTAGGATATTTTTTTTTCTGGTTCTAGAAGTAACATATATTTAATGTGAAAAAGGCAAAAAAGAATAAAGAAAATACACAAAATTGTGTAAAGGGAACAACTCTGATGTCCCCTAAATCCGAGAAAAAAATGTTAACATTTTATGTATATACCCGCCATCATTTTCTGATTCAGAAACACATAAAGGCTTTTTAATCTCCCTCAAAAATGGCATTCTGCTGTATCTTCTATTTTATAATCTCATTTTTTTTCCATTTAATAGATGGGTGGGCAACTTTCCATGTTAACAAATATAGATCTATCTCATCATCTTAAATGGCTGCATGCTAAGGCACTGGACAGTAGACAGATGTGCACATAGTTAACCAATTCCCCATTGATGGACATTGAAGCTATTTCCAATTTTCGCTCTTTTAAGTGATGTTGTGATGAACAGCTTTTTATACACATCTTTGTGCACTTGTTCAATTATTTCCTGAGAATAAATTCTTGTTGTTGAAATTACTTGGTCAAAAGGTTTGCATATTTAAATTTTTTGGTAAGTAGCACTCAACAGGCCTCCAGAAAGACTGCGCCAGGACACATCCCTCTAACCTGCCTGAGAGGGGCTGAGGACATTAACGGCCCCGCCTCTACCAATATTGAGGAATCCACCTGGAAGCCCTGACAGCAGACATGGGTACCTCTTGCTTTGTTGTTGATCCGCTTTCTCTGGCTGCTGGAGGTGTGAGAGAGCAGAGTGGCCTGCTGGTGGTTGGAGTCCACAGGGCTGGTGGCGATGATGTTATCTTTATACTTGTTCATCAGTGACAGCTTAGCATTGTCACTTCCTGCATAAGGAAAAGTCAAGGGAAAGATTTTAACAGAAAAGGCCAAAGGAAAGTGAGAGCAAGGAAATGTGCCTGAACCAAGGAGATGGAGTTTCACAGAATTGAAATAAAGAGCCTTTAAAGTGAGAGACTGGCCAAGACTGAAATACTCCTCTTTGATTTCTAGAGGACTACAAAGTTACAAGAGAAGAAGTGAAGTAAGAGTGATTACAACCAAAAATCCAATTCAACTAATTCTGCATTGACAGGGTCACCACGAGTGGCCCTTTGGTGACATACAGACTGCCGATTTCTTTCTTTTGGTCGGCACAGAGTTTTAACAGAATTTGAATCTGAGTGCATTCAGGCAGAACATGTCTTCTCTCTTTCATCACAGTCTGCACCACTCCCTATTGTCTGACACCCAGCTATTTCACACATTTGTGCTATTTACCTGCTCCCTGAATGATTTGTTTGTTATCCCCGAGTATCATATAGCTACTTGGTGGGCTTAGCACTATGCTAGGTGCTATGGGGAATATGAGATATTGAAGATGGGTCCCATATTCTCCAGAAGTTCCCAGACTTGAAATCTTATTAGGAAGTGGCTATTCAAAAAGGATCGTTTCTAGATAACAAGCAGAATGGAAACCTCTAGGACACAATTCTCCTCTCTTCAAGCCCCACTGAAAGTCCATATATCTTAAGTAATAGTCAGTATCAAAAATGTCTTCTTCAGGGGCTGGCCTGGTGGTGCAGCAGCTAAGTTCGCACGTTCCGCTTCAGCGGCTCGGGGTTTGGTAGTTTGGATCCCAGGTGCGGACAAGGCACCTCTTGGCAAGCCATGCTGTGGTAGGTGTCCCACATATAAAGTAGAGGAAGATGGGCATGGATGTTAGCTCAGGGCCAGTCTTCCTCAGCAAAAAAAAAAAAAAAAAAAAGGAGGAGGATTGGCAGCAGATGTTAGCTCAGGGCTAATCTTCCTCAAAAAAAAAAAAAAGTCTTCTTCAAAGATGATTGGGCAGTACCCTGAAGGATCACTGTCTTGGGGTTTTACCTATGGAGAGCTGCTTATTTATATAAATTTGAGCGAAAGAGACAGGTGGGCTACTGTAAGAGAAAAGAAAAGGATTTGTTTCCCCTCTGAATTTTGTTGACCCTGTCTCACTCAGCTAATTAGGTCCAAGTCTCTTCCCCCAGTGTCTCCAGAGATACACAAAGTGTTTGAGGTCTGGCAGCTTGACTGCATTCCTTCATCTTTTTTGAAGAAGTACATCCCTTGTGAAGACCACTGAGCCATGGGCAAGACAACACAACCAAAACCCCCAGGCCAGAGTCTCAGGAGTCATAGAAAAGAACAGATACCTCTGTCCTCTCCACTTCAGTGGAAAATTAAATTGCCTTAGTAAACATCCTCTGTACAGAAGTCTCATACACACACGCTGACTCTCTTGCTATCTCCTTATTTTCCCGAGGATTGCTCATTATGTACTGTAAAGACTCTAACCCACTCTTCTGTTGGGTGTAAAAGGATCTCTGCTTCCAATGCAGAGTGGAAGTGGAGAGGGATCCAATTTACACTTATTCTTCTGATTTCTTATATTAGAAAACAGCTCCCATCATCCCAGGAAAGCGCTTACTCTTCTTGCTCACTTGGGAAAAGGCACCAGCACATCCCGCTATGTATGAAAACCAGCCACGAAATTAGAAAAACAGCTGTTCTCTACTCACTCCCTAGCTCCCTGAGAGGAAGGACCAAATTGCCCCTTGCCCTTCTCCCCTCCCCACCTGGCGTGAGGTCCATCCCCGTCTTCTCATTGCAGCCCTGCAGGGAGTCGAGGGTGCGAGTGACCTGGCTGGCGAAGTCCTCCCCTCCGTTCATGCACTCCCGCTGCAGGTGGTGGCGCAGGTCAGTGATGTCATATTCATAGCCATCCAGGATGGGCGTCTCGCGGATGCTCAGGGTGCCACTGGAGTTGTGGCCCTGCACGCGGGCGTTGCGCAGACTCTCCCGCCCATGCCCTCCGATTAGCACAGAAGGAATGTAGTGAATCTCGTTGGCTGCCTCGGCGCTGGCACTCTTCTGGGGCTGGGGCACCCGGCGGCGCTTGCACCAGCGCCGGCGAGTGTACAGGATCATCACCAGGCACAAAATGGACAACAGCAGAGCAATCATGCCACCCTGTTAAGAAAGGACAGCAGGTGGATGTGGGAAGATGGGTGAGCTCGTCCCACAAAGAGGCATCGCCCCTCCCACGACCACCATCCATCACTCACTCATTAATTCTTTCATGCAGGTGCGGTAAGCACTTAGAGCAAGCATCACTCAGCAGCAGAAGGACAGTCTTCTGTGATCAGTGTTTAAGGTGAGAGAAAAATGGGATGACCAGGGCATTACTTCAAGTGATCCATGGTTGCTTCTGGCTTAGCAAACAATTTGAAGAAGAAAGAAGTCTTTGTAATTGTGTGTGTGTGTGTGTGTGTGTGTGTGTGTGTGTATCATTTCAGCTGCAGAAAAAGGGGAGAGAGTTTGCTAAGGCAAATCTACCATGCATAAAGCTGGTTTCAGGCCAATTTTTAGCAGCGGGATGTCATCTGGTTTCTTCCTCCCTTGCATCTTAAAATCAATCGTGTATAGATTCTAACTCTGGCTCCACCAATGATCAGCGAGTCCTATAAACTCTAAACCTGAGATTCCTCACCTGTATAATGGAGAAGACCCCACTTACCCTCACAGAGTGGTGGTAAGGACCGAGTTAGGCACCTCTGGGAAGTGCTCAATGGAGTGCATCACAGGAATCCAGGCTGTCCTCAGCCCAACCTTAAATGTCTGAATTAGAGTAAGTGCCCCATCAGGGGAAAACCACTGACCAAGCCAAAGAGAAGTTTACATCCATCAGGTATTTACAACCAGGTGTGCAGAGGAATCTCAGCATCTGAACATGACTTTTTGGGTCACTACTGATTTAGGAGACCGCTCTGCGCCAATCCCACAGTCCTGAGTGATGCTCGCATTCCTGCTGCAGCTCGAGGGGAGGAATTGAGACCCACATTCTGGGGTCAGGCCGGCAGAGGGGTTTCCTTCTGAACCTTCTTGTGCTTCCAGGCCGTCCACTGAGGCCATTACCTAAAAAACCAGGACACCACTCAGTTGTCTGTCAGAGGCAAGGATATAGTGCCCAGAGAGACTGAAACCTCACCTTGACGTCCACCTTGGACAGGGTTTGGAGGGAGGGCCTTGCAAGCCCGTTGCTGTACAGCACTCAGCAGGCATAAATCTTCCCATGCACCATCTGTCTTCACTCCCTTTATTTTGGTCAATATCCCTCCAAACCTATTCCATTAGATGGGGGTGTGCCAAATGGTTCTGCTCTCAACCTTGCACTTCAATCACTGCCACCCCATCACATAGGCTAGAGATGAAAACCCCCTATTAACTCCCAGGAGGCCCACCCACACAAAGCTGGGTCAAGATTAGTCCCTCAAACACATTAAAGGGGTTTTTTTCCAGTCTCATAATAATTATCTCCTGGATTTATAAAGTTCCTCTCCCCATAAATCTTCCCATTTATCCTCCTTCTCCCACTATCACCATGAGCAAAGGAGCATGCATACACACACACGCACACACACGATGTTGCCACTTTCAAATAGGCAGCACAGAGGAGCTGAGACCAAAGTCAGCTGCCAAGTGACAGGTCATGTCAGGTGGCTGGTCAGAGACATACGCTGGCCTCCTGGCTTTCAAACTGTTCTTTTATTGGTGGAACCCTTTCTCCTGGTGAGATCCCTACTGCCCAAGTACAGAGAAAGCATCAATATGAAGCTCCTCAGCTTACGGTGGGGGTGGGTGTCCAGAGCCAAGGATTCTAGGTCCTGCCCAACTGCCGCCTCCCTCCACCCATCATCCCTCCTGGTGGCCGTGCAGACATGCACACAGAGACCCAGAGCACCTCAACCGAGCCATAATCCAACCCGGCTCCAGTTTGCTGAGAGTGGGTGTTCGAGTCCAACCCAGCAGTTTTTCGGCAGACCCTTTATCTCTGAGCCAGACCCATTATCCTTTCCTTCACCCCAAATCAAACCTGCAACAATAGGTAATTAGGCCACACAGAAGGAATAACTTCCTGAGTGAGAGAAGTTGTCAGACATTGAATTAGCCTAGTGAAAGCGAGAGGTAACTTTATTCCCTACAGAGCTGTAAAGGCAGCATAAACATCCATCTCCCAGGAAGGGTTTAACACCATCTTTCCTGCTCACATAGAGGTTTCAGGAGCCCTTTCCACTCCTCCTCTTGAATTCTCCTCTCAGATGGTCACAACAGGGCTGTGATAAGATCCAGGCCATAGCTTCATTCCCCTTGCAATGCAGTAATCCAACGAGAACGGTTGTCCATTATGGAGCTTTCACTGTGTAGCAGATGTTTGTTCTAACTGCACTACACTTTCAAACTCTAAGAGGAAGGGTCAACCAGCTCCCATTTTACATTTGGAAAAGCTAAGGCTTAGAGGTCAAATAGCTTGCCCAAGGTCGCACAGTAAATGAATAGTAGGGCTGGAATGGGGACAAAATGACTCCCACTGCAGAGCCTGCCATCTTAACCACTAGGCTACAGTCATCCAGAAGGAGCTTTGCTCACTGGAGACTTCCACCCTGGCGTCTATCTCATAAGGGGGTAGAGTAGGAGACCAGAGGGATCCCACCTAGATCCAACCTCACTGCTCCAGGGAAAAGAGAAAGATCCAAAGTGCACAGCTAGCCGACAGCGGGTCAGCAGAGGCACGACCATCAACAAAGGACCTTTGACTAGGCACCCACTAAGTGTCACATTCCAAGATCAGTTGGTCATGCAGAGACAACACTCACATTTCAAGCTCTCTGTGCTTAAAAGAAGACTAAGCGCATCACACATCACCACATGCCTGGAGGATACCAGGAGGCCTTCAGTCTAGTTGAATTTCAACAAAGTAGTCTGAGTTCTCTTTCACCTGCAAGACTCACTGAAATTCCCCAGCTTCAGCCCCTCCTTTTCCCAAGAACCAAGGCCCACAGAAACTACAGAACCAGACAGCGCAGAACTGGTTCCAGATCCAGCGCCTCTTTCACTGCTCTTTTCCTGGCACCATTTTGTTAGGTTAATCTAAAGTTCCCTTGACCACATATGGGCCAAGACACTCAACTGGAAATACTTTATGTTTATTGTTTTAAAAAATATAAAAACTGGGCTGGCCTAATGGTGCAGCGGTTGAGTTCACACCCTCGGCTTTGGCGGCTGGGGGTTCGCCAGTTGGGATCCTGGGCGCAGACCTGCCCACCGCTTACCAAATCATGCTGTAGTAGGCATCCCACATATAAAATAGAGGAAGACGGGCACAGATGTTAGCTCAGGGCCAATCTTCCTCAGCAAAAAGAGGAAGATTGGTGACAGATGTTAACTTAGGGCTGATCTTCCTCAAAAAAAAAAAAAAACGCACAAAAACTTATAAGGAGCTAGACCACACGTTTTTGTTTGGCTAAGCCAGTGTATTTAGCATCTCTTATCTTGCTTTAGCGAAACATTTCCTCTGCTTGAGTCACTGACTCCCAACGACCTCAGCTTTTTAATAATCAGCTACCAGCAATGAGTTTCAGCCATTAGGTGAAACCCAGCACAGACACATGAAAAGGAATCCTCAGTCACTCAAGCTGTGGAACAACCCAAATTGGTGGCAGGTGTCACAACACTTTGTGATGACTTACTAATTGTAGATTATTATGTAAATAATAATATACATAATGTGATATATTAATATGTAATATTACTTAATAATATTTTATGATAATAATAATTTATAAAACCACTACACACAAATTCATCTGAATTACTTATCTGCTCAATCCAGCAAGGTCATTGGTTGGAGAAATATATATACAGGCCCTCCATTATCTAGGAAAAGGCTCGCGTGTAGTCACCTTGATAACTTTATTTCTATGGTAGGGACTTCTAGAAATCCAGTGCTCACGTTCGATTACTTTTGTGTTCATGTTTTGAACCATAGTTCTTTGATATAATCATTTTTTTAACCCTTAAACTTCCAAAGAGGATTTTTAGCAGTCTCAATGAAAGTCAGAGATGCTCTAGGATTTTTCTTTCAAATAATCTAATGAAATCAAGATGTAGCAGGTGGAATTGAAAGAAAGCCTAGCCCAAGGGCTAAAGTTGGGAGCTTCCTGATAACCAAGTCAAAAAGAGAAAGCCAAGTTGCACGTATCTGCTTGTCTGACAAAAGAAAGTTCATTGAGAGGAACAAACTACATCTAAGCATTCAACCCCCAAGGGACTACCACGTGGAGTGTGAGCACGAGCCCACTGACGAACAGTGGATGATGTCATCACACAAGGCGTACAGAGAACTCTCAGGAGTTCGTCCCAAGCCTTCACACAGCGCTCACGCCTGGCTTTGAGTTTCTGTATTACCCCAGCTGTGCTCAGAGTGTGTTCTTTATTTATGTGTATTAGTTTCCATTTTAATGGCATTAAAAAAACCCAAAACAAGTTAAGGATCCAAGCAACGAGTAACAAGTTGCAAACTTTGAACATTAAAAAAAAAAATAACACTGACTGCAAGATATGGAATTGTTTTTGCTCTTTATTCATCTTTTCATGAGTTTTCTGATTATTCCATTGATTTTCCTCAAAACTGTTAACATTTTGTAACTATAAGCACGTTTGAGGTATATGAGAACTCCACATCTATGAACAAGTAGCTTGCAAAAAAAGTGGCATTTAAAAATATATTTTTCTTTAAAAAATCAGTAAATCATTTCTACTGACTTTAATAGAGATCAAACAAATGAAATCAGCTTTTGTTTTATTATGAAACTGACATTTTCGGTACTTACCTGAGAGAGTAGTATGAGATTTGTCAGATAATTTGCAGACTTTGAATTTTTTATGTAACAATGTTTTATATAACATTGATGGTGACTGCCCAGGGAAAGAAAGTTCCGTGCAGGTCTCTCTTTTATGCTCATCGCACTCACACAGGCCAACCACAAGACTGTCTCATTATCTGACCTGTGTATTCCTCCCGGGTCCAGGTCTCGCCTCCCTCCCTTAACTAACTCCTATTTGTCCTTCAAAGTCAATTTAGTGACATAGCCTCAGCCAGTTCTTCCCTATCCTACTGAAGCACCCATAGAACCCACACATAACTCTAGCCACAAGTACTGTTTCCTTTGATTTGCTTGTCGATCACATCCACTAGACTTTACGCTTCATGAGAGCAGGCGTCATGTCTGATGTATCTCTCATGGCTCTGAGCATAATGCCTGGCATAAAGCAGGCATTCAAGAATTGTGGAAGGAAGGAAGAAAGGAAGGAAGGCAGGAAAGAAGAAGGAAGAAGGGGAGCGAGGGAGGAAGGGAGGGAGGAAAGAGAGGTCAGCTTTGAATATATTTAACATGGGCATCTTCTATGTGCCTGCAAGCAAAGCTTATGAAACTCAGTGGCTTATATGATTCATTCATTCAATTCATTACTCAATCATTCAACAAGTATTTACTCACTTCAGCAGGGGATTTTTCTAGTGGTCACTGTTATGGGGATACTGCCGTGAATAATACAGGTACAGGTCCTGATCGCACAGAGTTTACATTCAAGTTAGAGGAAATAATTGGTGTAATTTGGTTTTTAAAGGTAAACACGGACACAAAAGGAAGATAAAAACAGATCTCAAGGGCTGTAAATAGCCAGTCATCACTCCTCTTCTTATAACAAAAGAAACTAATAGGTAAAGATATCTTGGGCTAAAGGTCACAGTCTAGGCAATACAGCAGGGGCCAGTGGGAATCCTCCTCTTATTTCAAATCAGTGTTTATTCTGGACAGTCAATCCCAGAATAAAGACTCTGGATCTATCAAATATCACCAAAGTTTAGAGAGTCACCTGAGTTTTGTGAACCCTTGGCAGAGGAATGGAAAAGCTGAGATTATGTTTCCAGCTACCATCTGTCAAGGGACTGGAGCCAATCAATCAGCTCGCATCTCAAAGCTGAGTTTCATCCTGGGGGTAACCAGAAGACTGAATCTGAGACATAATTAATTATCCCTCAAGGCAACTGGACAAGCTGAATTCCAACTATACTCCTAAAGGAATTAAATGGTGGTTAAAAAAATAAGAATCAAATACACACGTTTTGTGGCCCGTGTCTCCTATTTTTCCCCAAAAACAATGCCGAAGGTCTGGGGCAAAGGCCCTCTCTCATCTATGACAGTGATCACTCACCTCCATCTCTAGCTCTCAAAGGAGACAGACCAAGAGGAGAAAAACTGCAAATCCATAGATGGCATCGCTGGTCATATTCTAGCCTAGATCCAAATGCTCCAAGGGTAAGGAAAGCACGAGTTAAAGAGACTACTTTTGAAGTTCCCATCTGTTCTTGTGTTTCTGTGAGCCCAATGGAAAACTAGACCTAAATTACTAATAGACTGAAGGTCACCAACAAAATAGCAGAGCTAACCAGCAGAACCACTGGTTCAAGTCGCATAATCTCTTTGAACCTACCCCAGGCCCTCGTCTATCAAATGAGGTGACTGAGGGAAATGCATTGGCTCTTCCAACTTGAAAATGTCCTGATTGTAACACTGATCCCTATCAAACTGGAAATAGCTCTCAACTGGTAAACTAATGGTAGAGAAAATGTCTGTAAGCTCTTCCTGACAAGTAAAGCCAGAAACTATAGACCAAGAAGATGAGGGAACTGATCCTTAGAGGTGGGCCATCAACCACAGCTGGCCAATGGAGCTCCTGATAAGCAGACCCACTCTCTTCCCCAGTAGCACAATAGGCCTTTGAAATCAGATGGTGTCATCGAAACTGTAGTAACATGTTCTTGACCTTGCAAATCCCTTTACTGCCAGAAGGAGTCACCTAAACTAGAAGAGAAAGCCCCTTGGTTTGCTCTTCTGGCAGATTCTCTTTTCTGTGGTGGCAGGTGAATAGAAATCCATTAGCCCCTGCCCATCTCCTTCCCAAATGGAAGAAGAGAGAAACACATGAAGCATATCAAGCAACGAGTTCACTTTACAAATTATTAGGAACATTACCTCCCCATGAGGGTTTTCTGAAGTCTTTAATTTTGTGGAAATGCTTACCAGTTGCCTCGGCCACCATGTTAATTAAAAGGCCTCCATATGTCCTCTGGGGCTTCTGACATGAATTGCACATCCCACTGGCAGGGGACAGACCTGTCCTGCCTGGTTAGCCTCTCACGGGGGCATGATATTACTTTGGCCTGCTGCCTCAAGATGCTCTAGAACCCCTTCCCCATCCTTAGAGGTCTAAGTATCCAAAGCTTAGAGAAGAAGTAAGATTCTGTCTCACTAAAATGCCATTTGTTGGGTAAAGATAGGGAGCAAACTACTTTCTATGAGCAAGAGACAAACTCTAAGACTAAGAGCCTTCCAGGTTAGGCAGGTTGACATCTGATGACCCTTCCAACCTAAAGAGATTCTGAGCATGAAGTTCTAGTTCTTCTCAGTAGGAAACTTGACTTTAGAGCTCTTTTATCTTCTAATTATTTATTTATTTATGTATTGCTTTTCCCAGGTCTAAAAGTTTTAATTCTGTTAGGTTTGATCATGGTCTTACTTCTTTAATCCGGGAAGTGTGGCTTCAATTTCCTTATGAGACTTCAGGAGTTTCATCTAATGAGAGCCTGAAGCCCTACAGAGAAAGTGGCTGGAGGCTGTGTGCTGGAGTCAGCCCGGGCTATTTCAAGTTGTCCTCTTTCAGATTCTTTTTATAGAGCTGCTTTTTTGGTTCTTGCGATTTTTCTTGCCTCAGAGCCTTGTCTTTGCTGTCCCAGAGCAAAAGCAAAGGAGTGCATTTGTTCATAGGGAGCTCAGACCTTGCTGATCATGAGTAGCGTCAGCGACCTATCGGTTGCCTTAATGAGAATGCTCAGGCAGAGTAGGGCTGGGAGAAGCAAGGTGACAGAGAAGCAGATTGCTGTGGGCTGGGTTTTCCAGGTCCAAGGCTACCCTAATAGATCCCTGAATTCCAAAGACTGGCCTGGATCTCTGCAGAGTGGGAGAGCAGTGAGGAATCAGGCCACCAGGGCAAAGCTGAGGTCTTCCTATCCCTCTACAGGTAGATTTAGCAATTTTCTGAGCGATGACACTGCTTAGTCAGACTTTATTGCTGGGACCCCAATCAGCGCTATGTTAAGAGGCTGGTCTCACATATAACCCATGTGTGTGGGTGTGTATGTGTGCACACACGTGCATGAATGTGTGTGCTGTGCATAACAGGCAGGCTAGGGGATAAAAGGGTCCACGCAGAAGCAAAAGCACTCCAGGTCGCTTTCTCTGCAGCATGTGGGCAGAGCGGTGTGAGACAGGCTCCCTCCGTGGGTACGTGCATCAGCCCTTCCAAACTTCACAAGCCAAGCATGAAGCCAATAAATAAATTTCTCCAGCTGGATAATGCTCAATGCCTATTCTTGGCCACGTTCTCTCCTCCTTTCCTCTTTGTTTTTATGCAGTAGGTGATCTTGATGAAATAAAATAATAACAATAATCTGCTCCATTAGGACCAAACATTAAGGGAATTATTGACCAAGTGACAGAAGAGGCAGCTGGCACAGAATAGACCAATGACCATCAGACTTTAACTCTCTCTCTCTGAACATAATGGAGTTGTTAAGTCCCTCTCCCTCCCATCTCGCCAAAAGTGGGGCCGTGTGGCCCCCAGGGAGGAAAGGAGGTCTCAGAGACCGAGTAGGTCTGTGGGTAGTAGCTGGGGCTGAGCAAATGCATATCAACATTAAAAACTAGTCACTGAGGGCAGACCTTATGCAAGGCACCTGTGGGGATTCCCTGACCTGTGGGGATTCCAGCGACCTCAGATGAAAACAGTTGGGAATAAAAGGGGAGAGAGAGTCAAGATGTCAAGATTTCCCTGAATTTGGTACATACCCATCAATATCACTCTGTTAACCAGTGAAGATTTAAAAGGTTTGTTCCCTCCCCAGCTAAAAACTGAAATGAATCCTTAAAGGCCGTGCTTTTCAGAGATGCCTGATAGTCAGGGGACAGGGGGAAGGCCCTTCACATAGAGTGCGGGCCTTGATCATATTCTTGTCCCACACAGAGAGGTACAACTTCCTCATCATGACTGCCACAAGGTCTGGTGTGCCAGAGTCCAGTCAGGACCCTGCCCAGGTTCTCTTCCACGGTGGAACCTCCAGTGTCTGTACTACGAGAAGTGATGACCCTATAGAGCTGATGGTTAGTTGTGCAAAGATCTCAAAGGCTACCAACCACTATGAAAGCATTTCTCAGCTTCCTATAGCAATCCCATATAGATGCTTAATTCCTCCCCTGAATTCCTGCCTTATTTAGTGCACACATGGCCTTATTCCTATGGTATCAGCCCACAGGAGAAGGAATAATAATAAAACCCACCATTTGTGAAGAACTTACCACGTGCCAAATGTAGCACATGGTGAATTACATTCATTATTTTATTTAATCTTACCCACAAATATAAGTAGTAGAAATTATAATTTCCATTTTCAGGTGAGGAAAAAGATCAGAGGGGTTAAGCAATCTGCCCAAGTTTATGTGGTAGTATGAGGCCAAACCAAGCTCAACCACTCATTTTAACGTTGTTATTTTAGTACCTTGTGAGCAGTAAGGGGCCCAGCACTGTAGCCTAGGCCCCAATTCCCATGTTCCCATCTTCTCTAGAGTGAGCCCTGGATGGTCTTGCTCCCACACCTAACTCTTGGAGTTACGCAAGTCAGGATTCTCAAATGTCTACACTCAGTATTGTCTTCACTGCCTACCCTAGAGGCCCCCAGTCTCCCTCAGTTAAACTTCATCACTGGGTTAACCAAATGTATAATTTCAAGCAAAAATTTAATTGTGCCAAGGGTGGCTATACTTATCAGGCTGCCATTTTGACACGGGCAGAGAAAATTTGTGGAGATATCTGTTCTTGATAAATGTTCTCTAAGTGAAATCAACTGTCTTCAGGGTCAGCAGCTAAAGATGCTCAACTGCTTCCTTGAGAAAAGTCTGCCACGCATGCACAGAGACTCAGGTCTCTCTGCTGCCTGTAAGTCCTTGTTCTGGGGTTAGAGACCTAAGAGGAACAGTAGATGTTTTCCATAATATAACAACACACGTGGAAGACAAACCAGGGAGGAAATCTCGGCCTTGAACACTTTCAGGGAAATTAGGAACTGCATCACAGTCAGGTCACCCCAAAGATTGCTGGCTAATAGATCTGAAAAAGGCAGGAGAAACCCTGCAAGTCATGTCTTGCATTAGGACCCAAAGTGTGATAATGGGCACTCCCAATGCAAGTCATTCAAGGCTGGTCGAACACAGAGGTTAGCAAAACTCATACACATGGCTTTCTGCTTGTAAATCTCCTCTAACTTGTGACTTATTTAACCCACAACTCTGAGGAGAAGAATGGACATTGCTGGTCACATCTCTTACAACACTCCAAACGTGACTCAATCTTGGCATCCAAGTAAGATGCATATGAGAGCTGAAGAAGTGCAGCAGAGGGGACAGGCGAGGGGATTAAGGACTAGAGGAGATGCTGATGTACAAACACAATTAGTGCATCACACACTAAGATCCCTTCCAAGCCCCTCACTCCTTGCCTGCAAGCTTTGTCTGGCATCAAACAGGGGAGGGAGGGGAAGATAGACAGTCCAAAGAGACTCCTCTTGGGCCATGCATTAAGTGCTGCGACTCTTATTTCTCCCTCTTAAAAAATTATTATAATTCAATTTTTCTCTGGAGCTAATCAAGCACAAAATCTGGAGAAGAGGCCTGGTTTGTGAAAGCAATCTCTGAGCGAGACACTGACATTCTCATTAGGGCTGGCTTCGTGAAACCACCAGCTCCAACATCAGCAGCATATTGTGTTCAGCTAATTATATTTTTGCTGGCAAAGCCATTGCACAAGTCTTCAAATCCTTCCTATCATTAATTTGAAAAAAGAAAACAACAACTGCCCTGCTCTGCCTCCTCCCTCCCTGGCATCCCACCCACCCAGCTCCGCATGCCATCAGCTTCGTTCTGGTTTTCCAGGATTTCTCTCCCGTATTTGGCTTTTGAGGGGGAGGAGATGAGGTGGAGCAGAGAACCCGTCACCTGTAAGCTTGATTTCTTCACTAGCTGACCATAGCTCACTTTGTTCCTGTCCAGATGCTGGTCATACACACCAGGACCTTCGGCACAGGCCCAGGGCTCACCAGCCAAAGACGGGCCAGAGCAAAGGGAAGCTAGAAGCTGAGCCCCAGCTCTGCCCGACCCCATGTGGAAAGTGACAAACTCTGCTAGCCTGACTCTGCTATTATTTTGATTTACTGATCATTGGCTTGATCATGTAGAGGGACTCCATAGGTCAGGCCGACCTGGCCAGAGACATTCATATGGTCCAAAGGCCGTCAGGGGTTCTTGCTTCCAAGGCAGCTGACGAGACAGATATCATCTGCCCAGCCAATACAGAATTCTGTACAGGGGGTGGGCATGTGTTCCCGACCCGAAAGGGCCATTCCCAGCCAAGCTGCAACCTCATTATGACCTAATTTAGATCATAGTGTTCATGGGGTTTCATTTTTCTACTTTTTAGCAGTGTGATTTATTTTTTTTCTGTTCTTAACATTCAGTTCCATTGTAAGGGAGAGAAGGGGAAAGAGAAAAAAAAGAGAAAAAGAGAGGTTGGGAGGAGGAAGGAGAAGGGGCAGAGGGAGAGAACGGGCCTAGGGTGCCAGGGTTTGTCGATGCCGTTTTCCAAGCCTTTGCCCTCCCTCTTCCCAGACACGCCTTTCCTCTCCCTCTACTGAAGTCCTTCACAGCATTTAAGTCCCAGCATAGGCCTTCTCCTTCCTAAACCCACTTTGATTTCTCCAATCCTCAAACACGTCATTCTCTCCCAAAGCCTACCGCATATGTGGGCATCACTTAATCTTTAATCCCTAATTCTGTTGTTTCCCAAATCACAGCTCTGATTACACTTGCAGGCAGAGACTATGCCTCAGAGACTTTCCACAGCCCCAGCCTCAGCACAGGGCCCAGCCCAGAGCTGACCCTCCGCAAACAGGGCACTGCTGGATTAATGAGACGCACATTCAGCTGGTTTGGCGAGGTGGAAAAAGCACAAACAGCATGACGTTTACAGTTTGTCAGCTCAGATGTAAGGCCTCCATCTGGAAGTCCATCTTTGCGCCCCTCAGCTGGCTCCTTGGCTGGCTCCGAGGTGCTCCCTCGGTTGCAGAGCCTCCTAGGAAGAAGTCAGCTACGGTAGGGTGTCAGCTTCCACCCCTCAAGGATGTTTGAATAGGACGTCCACGCTATAGGTCCATGGTCCGGAGGATAGTAGCTGTGTTTTCAGAAAGCAGGATGGTGTATATTTATCCAACCTTGTTCTAGTTTGCACCTTTTTGTACCATTAGCAAGATGTAGTGAGGTGGCGGAGGGCTCTTTGAAATTAACAGGGGTTTTTTCCCTTGTAAAAACTAACTGAGCTGGACTTGGGTCCAACCGTTCTTGCTCTGCTCCACAGAGCTCTGAACGAAGAGCCTCATCACCAGAGAGGTCAAAGAAATTTGTCACTGCATTTTAAAACATCTGTTTAGCACCTAATTACAAAAGGAGCTATACTACGTGCTTTACAAAGAGAATGGTGTAAAAAAAGTCCCTTCTCTTAGAAACTAAAGCTTTAATTTTTGATTTTATTAATATATGCATATATGTATTTATGTCTGTGTATAAATGTACATTTGTATTTCTGTTTCTGCAGAGTGACTATAGGTAGGATGGAGAAGTTCTTGTTAACTCCATTCTGTAGTCAGAGAAACTACATTTGGCTTCCCAAGAGGGCCAAACCCTGTCAAGACCAACAGTTTTCAACAGTTTTCTCTGTCACCACACCACGACAGCTGGGGGCTCCAAACTGGGTGGACCCCACAGGCACCCCGAGGGGTCCATGCACTCCCAGCACCAGCTGTAGCTCCATTTTTTTCTCTCTCAGTCAAGAAGCCTTACCAGAATGCACGCTGAGCGAGAGTGAGGTTATTATAGGTCATTTACAATGTTGACTCCACTCTAAGGGAAAAAGGAAACCAGTCACAAATTTCAGCACTTTCCCTATTATCATATCACATTCACTTGCCACACTTTACAATTGATGGGAACAGGGCACTGTGGCTGCCAACTGGAGAGGTGTGACCGCAGCCACTGCGGACAGGAAGAACTAGTTGCTGCTTGCTTTACCCAGAAGGCCGGGTTACGGACTATCCAGTCCTCAGGTCTTGGGAGGGACCTTCTTCATTTTATAACACCAGGTGGTGCCACCCTGGTCCTTATGCTATGCCCTGTAACGCTCAAAACTGAGGTTCTCACTCTGGAAATCTTCCACAATGATTTTGTTCAGCGTCCATTAAAAAAAATGTTTTTAAAGATAGATAAATGGAGAAAAATGGCCTTGTGACCTATCCAGCTCTGGTGTGTGTGACAGTCTTCCCTAAGGTTCCTTTTCCACGATTATGTGAAGGGAGGAAGGAAGGTGAGGGTTTAGTGGAGAGAAAGGAGCCACAACAACCAGAGAGGAGACCTGAACAGAACATTGCACTGAAGGTCTCGCAATACGGAGAAAGGGGCACTGGCTGACCACGGGGCTCCCAGTCCCAATGGTGCCACTTAGCGGTCATTTAGCCTTTTGACCTCTTTGAGCTTCAGCTTTCTATTTTGTCAGACTTGCTCAGCTTTCCTCACAGGGTTGTGCTTTCATTCCCAAAGTCCCTTTTGGCCTCCCAGCAAAGGCCAGGTCCTCCACTACTAGGATACAGAGATGCATAATCCCTCCTAGCAAGGAGCTCATGCTCAGGGGAGACAGCCTCCTGCACGGATGAGGACAATGGCAGGGGTATGCACCAGGGATTGCACAAACTACTCAGCCGTGCCTAGAGGGAAGGGGTGTCAGAAATGCTTCCTAGGGGAATTCATGGGGTGAATTCTAAAGAGAGTAATTAGAAACAACCCTACTCAGAGGGAAGATATTTCAAGCCAAAGTATATCAGTGAAATCATAGAAATATTAAATAGCAAGGGAGGTCCAGGAAAGACGACTGAGCTGGTCAGTATGGCTAGAAGAGAGAGTGAAAACCAAGGATTGGTAGGAGATGAGCGTCAGGTCATGAAAAGTTTAACATCTTGGAATTTACCCTTCAGAGTGGAGAGAACTACTCAAGGCTTTTCACCAGGAAGATGATGTTTTCCAAGCTGCATTTTACCAGGAACAGTCTGGTGACAGTGAGAGGGAAGTTCTGAGGGGAATGAGCCAGAAGGCGGAGTGAACAGGAGGAAAACCCTTGTGGCCGCCTGGGGAGAGGTGATGGGAGCCCATACCAGCAGTGGCAGTGGAGAGGGAAAGAAGAGAGGGATTCTAGAGACATTTGGGGGCAAAAATCAGCAGAGCTTGGTGCTGGATTGAATGGAGACAAGAGGGAGAAAAGGGGATCTAGCCTGGGTGACCATGTCAATGGTCCTTGCACCAACTGAGGCAGAGAACACTCTCCACAAGAGGTGGAGAGAGTGGCTGGGAAGATAGATGATGCGTTTCATTTGACCCATGTTGTTTGGAATGCACACTGGACAATCAGACTGACAGATCTACAAGTCAGAAGCTTGGGGGAGAAAGGCCAAAACTGGAGATTGAGACAGTTGTAAGGACCAAGTGAAAAAAACATGATACAAACAAATTATATTCATTCTACAAACACCAACTGGAGATGTTCCCTGTGTGAAGTGTTGTGCTGGGAGCTGTAAGAAATATAAAGATGAATCAGACTCAGACCAGATCCTGCCATTTAAGAGCCTCAAGTCTAGTCAGGAAGAAAATACTTGTCAAAACACTAACACATTGGTTGGAAAAAGATACCAGCCATAAGAGAGACTCAGAGAAGTCCTTCTTGTAGGCCCAGCCATAGGAAACCAAGAATGAGGCACGGCCTCTAGTTGAAAGATTGGGGAAGATGGCCAGGTGGAGTGTCTGAGGTAGGACCTGGAAGATAGGTAAGATTTGAACACACACATGGAGGGGCAGGGAGTGCACAAGAGGACAATGCCATGGCCATGGCAGGTACAGGGACAGTGAGCAGGAGGGTGCAGAAGTGGGGATCCTGGGCAATAGGAATGAAGACTGAGACTCTTCTGTCCCCAAATCATAAAAGGCACTATTCGTGTAGCTGCTTCTCAAGTGAAATAACTGTCTTTCTCCTTTCGACTGTTCTTTCTCTGCAACCCTAGTGACCTGGAATGATATTGGCTGGGTAAGACAGCATTTAACACAGATGCTGGTGAAAATTTCTGGATGCAGAAACAGCCCTTTGAATGTGCTCACAGTATCACACAGGCATGGCTACACAGCCCACTCTTAACTTTTTCATTTGATGAAATCAGGTGAAAAGGAACATCAGTTCCAAGCTTGATCAAAGAGGCAAAGGAATTCACAAAGGGCATGTGGAAGAGAGAAGCAGGGAAGAGGAACACAGCTGAGAGAGGACCTCTCGTTCCCGATGGAAATATGGCATTGACTTGTCCTCGCCCTTGTCCGGAGGCTGTCCTGAGAACTGGCGAGGCGCGCCTGAAAGGGCAGCCTGGAGGTGCCCTGCAGTCCGGAGCTGTTATCTGGCAAAGCAGAGTCCACTATCCTGTTAAGAATTTTCCTCCTAAAGAAGACTTTTCTCCCTAAGATATAACTGCTGTCCTGAGAAGAGAGCGCACAGGACAACTGAAGAAATAGGAGAGGAAGCAATATAAAACCACTGACTCGGCTGTGCCTACCAGGAATCGCTCTCTGGCTTCGCAGAGGTCATTTATGTAGGAGGATAAATGTCCTCTTCTTAGAGCACCCAAACTCCTCCACAGGTGATTCCACAGTGCCCCCTGGGACATTTTCTCTTGCCAAATCCCCCAAGCTGGAGGCTGCGGGCCCTTCCCATCACCTGCTCCCTCACGTGGTCCTAAGGATCACTCCATCCTGAGGCCAACCCCAGGAGGCTCCTGGAGCACTTCCTGCCAGCAAAGATGGGGGCACATATAGGGGGACTCCATGGAGGCTGTGAGGAGTAGCACTGGCTGAGCACAGAGGGCCCTGGGCCAGCAGTTCAGCAAATCCCAGGATGCCTACAGACAGGCCCCACTGGGCCTGGGGAAAGGGCTGACAGCCACCAAACTCATTTCAGGGGGTCAGCACAGTGTGAAGCGACAGCTCTCTCCCAGGGCAGAACTGCTATCATTCAGCCCAACCTATAGGCACACAAGCCCGCCATTTTCCCCACAGACCATCATCTCATGTTCATACAGAGAGAAAAGAAAAGCAGAGTCGCTGCAGGGAATGGAATAAAGATTCTTCATATATTACTCTGAAGTCTGCTTTAAGCAGGGATTGCTAGTGCCCCATATGTCCTTCACTTTCATATTCCTAGAAAGTGAGAGCTGGAGGCAACTTGCAAGATCATCTAGCCTGGGACTCCCAAGGCAGAGTACCCACAGCCCATCTATGTACTCCTGGTCAATGGCATGCCAATGGCTGGTGAGATTGTGGACCATTTTTATTTTATTGCTTATCTTATAAAATATTATTTTTCCTAAAATGTATTGAAATAATTAACTACTATAACTCCAACCCCATGATGTTTATCAGCATTTTCATCTAAGATAAGGCTATAATAAGTTCATACTGGAAAAGCCAGTCACTTTAAATTAAAATATTCAGAAATATTAATACAGATTGTACAAAAATATGGCAAAAACCCTGAATGCCTAAAGTTTCAAGGACACTCATTTTACAGATGAGAAAACTGGGCTCAGGAAGGTCAAGGAGCTTTCCTGAGGTTTCACAGACTTTGGGGAGAAAAGGACTATAGGAAAGCTTCCTGACTTAGAATTCAGTGGTTTTATCCAACACAAGGCTGCTCGTTTCCTCTGCCCAGCTTTAATCACTGTTGAGGAGAGGAAGAGAAGATGCAGTCTACATGAGTACAGCTGGGTTCTCAGCTACATCTCTCTGCTATGGAAGCTCTGAGCAGAGCCCTGGCTGGGACACGTTGGTACTGCCCCATCCCAACCCACGTCCTGAAGTTCAGGGAAGGCGACCATGCCCTGGAGAGGCTGGAGGCCTCAGATGCCAAAGCTGTTGGCTCTGATCCCCAGAGCACCGAGGCGAGTAGGGCTGGGGACTGACACAGCCAGCTGAAAGCCCAGGATGGTGACTTGGATGAATATACTCCATGACACTCAGGGAAATAAAAGGAGAATAAAAGAGGGATGCTTTAACATCTCTGTGGGGTGCAGAACCCTTTCGAGTTTGTTCTGTATGCCAGCTTACCTCACTCTATAGGAATGTGTCTAAGGTCCATAAATACCAAATTCTGACATGTTCACTCTTATAAATCCAAAACGCATATATGTCTTAGTCCCAAAGCCTTCCATCTTCTTCCTCAGACAAGATACAGGAAAGAAAGAAGTAAACGGTTGAATCCTTTAATAAATATTGGTTTCTGATCTCTCTTAGGGATCTCACATGGCCCTATCTTCTTTATGGTATTGGGGAGGCAGACCTCACCTTAAGTTCACCTTAAGCAACCTTGGGGATTGGGAGCCAGAGCCCAGAAGGTCCCAGATACTGCTCTGTGAAGCACCCACTGCTTTCAGCCACAGTGCAATATACCAACAAACTGAGCATCTGATTCATCCCAAGTTAGAAGGCTCCTTGACTCATCTCTATTGCTATTCATGGATGTCAGCAGCCGTGATGGAGGTAGCAAGAGAATCATAAATAGTAAGGCAGCAGCAAGTAGCTCCTAACCTCCCTGCATGTACCATGGAGACCCCTATGCAACCTGGAGGTGGGCGACTGACATCAGCCTCTCAAATAGGCAAGACTTTTCATGAACTCTTGCAAAAACTTGAGAGAGTCATAGCTGATTTTATGAGGCGAGATCTTAAAATGTTTTGTCCACTCTCAGCCTCCTCACCAAGGTGGAGAACCACCAGTAACTCTTAAAGTCCTTAATTATCAGTCCCCCACAAACCAACCAACTTGATCACGACATGTCTCGAAGCATAATTCCACTTTCATGCATACATGCACACCCATATTAGGTATTTTCCTATAAGAGGCTGGTCTAACATAGCCAGGCATTTAATAAAAGTCTACTATGTGTGTAAAAGCTGAAACCAAGCAGGAGCCATCAGCCTCACTGGGAAAAAAAAATAGCATATTTACTAATAGCTACCCTGTTAATACTTCTCTTGTCAAATCTAGGCATATTTTTGTTTTCATCAACTTTTGTCTTCACTAAACCCATTAATACCTCTCAGGCAAGGCTAGTGTGCTGGCATTTCACCTGAATAGGGAATACCACATGCCTTGAATCTGTAGCAAAAACAATCTTTGTCTATGCCTGGCTTAAGTGACAATTATAATTAATCTATGGGAGTCTGACTAAAACCAGCAAACTATTATCTTTCACACTGCAGATGGGACACTTATTCCTTCTGCTAAGTTAGATTTTAGGCTCTAGTTAGGCTCTGAAGACACTATGAGAATGTACATGATCAGGGTCAGCAAACTATGGCCTCTAGACCAAATGTGGTCCACCTACTGTTTTTGTAAATAAAGTTTTATTGGAACACAGCCATATTGATTCATTTCTATATTGTATATGGCTGCTTTGGAATGACAGTGGCAAGAGTTAGATGGTTGCAACAGAGCTTATATGGCCTACAAAGCTGACCATCTTTGCCACTTGGCCCTTTGCAGACCCCTGGCTTAATTTCCTGTCATTATCCATGCTTGCATTTTCTCTATGGGCATATGGCCGGCTACATCTACTATACCCAAATCTAGTCTGTCTCCAACCAGGGCCCATGGGTGTGGGTTTGAGGTCAGATTTAAAAGCAAATTTCAGGCCTGTGAGAGAATCCCAAAACTTTACAGATGAGCAGAAAGAGAGGGGAAGATAGCATGATCAGGAGGAAAGATAATAGCATTAGGAATAAGAATCTCTGAGTTTTTCCACCAAATTCAGGCCATGAACGTCACCCACTGTCCTGCACCTTCCTTTCCCTGTTGTGAATGTGAGTAATAACAATCTGTGTATGTGTGGATACCCAGGCAGAAAAGGAATTCCCACAATGACATCATTTGGTTTGATGAAAAAATAAATAAATTAGTGAAGTTCTTCCAGGAAAGTTTGGAGCAGGATTATCATCCTAAACCATAGGTTAGCTGCTAGGAAACCCGGTAAACAATGAAACAGAAGTGGCTTAACAATGCCCTGGATGTACATGACCACATCCCAGCTTTGGAACGGGCCAGTTCTGTTGCTCTGATGCCCTTAATTGCCTAGGTCTTTTCCCTGAGCACAACCCTCTAGGACTCTCTAAGAGGTTACCATGATCCCAGCTGCTTTTCTGGCTCCCTAAGGTGGAGGGCCTTGGGGTGACACACTGCATACAGAATTGTTACAGGCAGCTTGCATGGCACCCCAAGAGTTTACCTAAGTTAATAGTTACTGGGCACTTCCCATGGGCCAGACATTATAGGAAGTGTTTGATAAGAATCATCTCATTTAATCATCAAAACAGCCCTATGAAGTAGAATCTATTTTTATTCCAATTTTATAAATAAGGAAAGTGAGTTTAGAGAGATTAAGCAATTTGTCCAAGGACACTAGAAAATCAAGTAAGTGGTAGAACTAGGATTTAAATTGGTCTCTCTGATAGCGAAGTCCTGGCTATGAACTTCCTCATTAAAGTTCAGTACCGTAGAACTTAGAGTCTTCATTGGCTTCTTGGCTTCTCAATGACCTTTGCTTAGAGCCAACCCCAGCCTTCTTTGCAATGCTTAATCTGTGCCCAATCCGGCTCGTCACCTTTTGAAGTGGCTCAGAGACTCCACCATGACAACATCGTGCCCGATTCTCTATGTGCCTTCCTATTTTTCATCAATTGAAGGGTTTCTGCTGCGATTGCTAAAAGAAGCAAAATTATTCCACAGCCCAAACCGGAGAAACCAACCGACTCTGAAGCCATCAAGCAGCAGAGTGAAGTCCGAAGTCAGATACGCTTGCCTTGAATCCTGGCTCCATCTGTGTGACTTTGGGTCTGTGACTCACTTTCTCTAAGCCTCAGTGTTTACATTCTGAAAAATGGGGGAATTACTATTTCACACGGTTGTTGTGGGAATTGATCGATATTATGCATAAAAATAATCCCCTACATTGCCTGAGACACAGTGAGTGAAATAATGGCTTCATTACTATGAATATTACTAGTTCTTTATATTGACTTAAACCCCACAGAGATTATGACCCCTGTTTTCAAAAGAATCTTCAGAGATCTTTGGAACTAAATACTTAAAAGCAGTGTGTTGGCTTCTATGTCGTGAACTAAATTGCTGAACAGAATATTACATCAAGTTGTTAAAAGACATTAGTATCCTTGTGAAAATTTGGCCTCTTAGCTATTTCCCTTGCTGTCTGGAGAAATAAGGGTAACTTAAGGCCTCTATGAGCTTCAAGAAAGAGAAGAACAGAGCTGTAAAGAGGATGTAAAGAATGGAAGGGAAGGTAGACATTCCACCTCACTCTCAGTTCTGCCAAAGGCTATCCTCAGATGTTAAGTATTAACAATACGATTAAATGTTCCATGAAAGCAGAATCTTGTCTTATTAATTTTCTATCTCCTTAGTAGCTAAAAAAATACCTGAAGCCTGACAGATACTCTTAAGTGAAAGAATCAATGTCCAAATGAATGAATGAGTCAATGATTCTTTTAAATCAATGATAGGTCAATAATGCTTTTAAAATGCTTTTTTAGTTTCTAAAAATGTACTGCGAAAGTAAGTGCATGAAGAAGTCTAAGTTTATTATTACATGACATTCACAATTTTGGAGTTGGAAGTCCCCAACCGCCCTTCCCTGCCAATAAACCTACTGCCAGCTGTGAGGTGGTGTGGCTGAAGCCAAGGTTAGCAGGTGGGTGTAGCCGAGCTGAACAGAATCTGAGCTTTTGGGGTTAGCTGCCTGGCGTAGTCACAGGAAGAAAGCTCTGCATCCCACCTTGGTTATGGGTCCCAGTGCTCACAGAGTTATTAGTTTTGAAGTAGCAATGGGAAAAGTTCAGATGAGTCTCAGCAGACACAAGTTGACAAAACAACAAAAGGTGGGTGAAGGACATGTGACAAATACATATTGGGCACTCATTACAGGCCGGTACTCGAGCTGGCGCTTCTTAGAGTGTGAAGTCCAGACTCTGCCAACTGCCTCAGTTCAAATTCTGGCTCTGCAACCTAACAGCTGTTTAACTTCAGGTGCGTTACTTAGCTTGTCTGGCCCTCAGTCCCTTCTGTAAAATGGGATAATAATAAACCCCACCTTATGGTATTGGGATAAGAATAAAAAACAAAAGCTAATTTATATTGAAAGTACTTAGAGTAGTGTCTGGCACATAATAAGTACAAGATAAGCTGGCGATGATGATGATGACGCTGATGACATCTTTCGATCCTCCTAACATCTCTACAAGTTAGATCACAGTATGCCTGTCATATTGAATGAGCGACTCATGGAATCACGGCTTCTCAGCCTCTGCTAAAGGAAGTGGTTCCGGGCTGTGCCTGGAGCAGGAGCGGTCATTTTCCGTCCCACGTGAGCCAACCTCCCCATAACCACAGCCAAGAGGAGAAGGTTAGAGTGACATCCACCTGTGAGATAACTTGATAGGAAAAGTTCTGAACACAGGAACTATGGGAACTAGCTAGGTCCATCTGCTCGTCTCCCTAAAGTTAGAATAAGGGAAAAAGCAGGGATTCTGGCAGCCGGAGGAACAAAGTTGGAAACATCATAAAGCTGAGAAGTCAGGAGGGGTCATAAGTGAGGTGACCTGATGAGTAAATGGATAGTGCACACATATAAAAACATCAAAGCGGGGAAAAGATTTACAGACTAACTGGACGACGGAGCTAATTCATGGCAACAGGAGCCAAAGAAACAGGTGCAAAAGAGCCAAACCACGAACTGCGGAGGCTGGGGGCTGACAAGACGACTTGGATCCTGCACGACCTTCCAGTTCCAGCCTTTATGAAATCCTGCTTTTTAGATTTTTTTTTTAAATCACACCATTCCTGTCTCCCTTAGCTTCACATGAATTTCTATAGTAAAACTCCATTACGGAGAAGGCCTGAGTGGATCTCCGGTCTTTAAAAAGCCTAACCAACACATCTATTTCACAGATGACATAATGAAGCTTCCAAAGAGGTCAGCAGATTACCTACAGTGGTAAAGCCAGGATCTGAAGTCCATCTTCCAACTCTAAGCCCAGTGTTCTTTCCACTAGCCCCCAGCTCCCACTCCACAGGAATACTGGAGGGTAGCAACCAAGACGGAACAGCTGAGCAATTGAAATGACTAACGGACTCATATGTACCTGGACCTAACGCATCTTGGCAAGAGATGCACAGCCCAACCATGGTGCCAGGTGGGGGAATTTGCAAGCCAACTCTCCCTTGGCACTTGGAATAGCCCCCAAATGGACCCTGGCATCTCCAGTCTTTTGCACATCAGCCATCAGAGACAACCCAAAAGCAAACAGGTTTTGTTTTTAGGGATCTTGCTGATTACGTTAGAAACTGTTCACTGTTTTCTTAACAGGAGGCCAAGTCCACAATGATGGCTTTGGCCGGTGGGCAGTATGGCCAGTGTGTTGGTCCAGCCCCGTAACGGATGGCTTGAACTGCTAGAAAAGTTCCTAGGACTGAATCAGGACCTGTCTCTTTGTACCTTCCAATTTATTACTCTAGTTCTGTCCTTTGTGGTAACACAAGACATGTTTAAACTCCTCCATTGGTTTCTTAAAGATCAGAAGGATTGGTTCTGATAAATTAGGGCATCCTCAGTTGAACTGAACAAAAAATATCAGCTGACGATAAAGATGTAAGAGTGACCCTGATTAATGAATTTGCTAATGAATTTTTGTAAGAGATTTGCGGAAGGCAAAAGGTACTGACAGATAAACCACCTAGCCCTCTCTCCTGTTCCCACGAACACTTAATAAGTACTGGATGTTCCTGGTGGCACATAGCAATGACCATCCTTGGATCTCCTCTTCTCTGCCCTAGAAGTGGCTGAGCTTTAGGAATGAAATGAAGACAGCTTCAAGCAAAGTAACATGTGATGCTCAGGCAGCTGAACTGAACTTGAGCAAGGATGTTCAAGTAAGAGTAAGTAAGTAAGTGTGAAGATGGGTCCTCTGGCACAAGGTTGTCTGTAGTCCTGGAAACACAATCCTGGAGGCTCCCATGGGTGTGTTCTGGAGGCTTTGTAACTGAGCCCAAGTGTTACCCAGAATGGAACTTCCTTTCTGTTTCCTGGACTCTGGGACTTGACACCAGCACCTATGTCCTCAAACTTCGTTCTCTACATTATTTCTCCCAAAAGAAAACTCTGTGTCTTTGGCTCACCTGGTGCTCCCAGAAACAAGGAGGCTGGGGACACCTGAGGAGCCAGCAATCGAAGGCCACAGGAACCTACAGACACTGGCCAATGGGCTCCACATGACTGGGCTAGCTCAACACCCAGGCTTGATTGATGGGCTCTATTCACAAAATCCTCAGGGGGATAGACAAACGCTCAAAGATTATTTTTTTCCACAATTGTGAATTGTGCCTAAGAAGGCTGAACTATGAAAGATATTATCTGCCAGTGGGAGTTACCACTACAAAATATATACATATATCAAACCGAAGCATTTTTGAAAGGCTACTTGCTGTGAAAAATGTACTTAACCAACCTATATGCATATAGGAAGTCTATTAACACTGCCATCTTTAATTAAAAAGATGAAATATATGGATAATACATTAAAATTCTATTATGTGCCATTAAATTCCTTTGCATACTTTAAGAAGAAAAATGTAGATCATATGGTAAATTAGCAAAAGTACAATATGGAAATTTAAATCCACACAGAGTCTGCATATCTAATGTAAAGTCATATTAGAACCTGATCTTCTATGGGGTAAACAATTTGCTTATAACTGAAGAATTCCTGGACTTCTGGTTTAAACTCACACGTCAACTTTCATTTGATGATTTTGCTTTCACTTGTTCAAGAGTCTGCCACCGTATCCTTGCGTACGTTCTTAGTTTTAAATGTCAATTATCTTGCAAAATTCGAAATAAATCTCTTCAGCCAAGTTGGAATCATGCAGGAGGTTAAAATGCATTGTTTGACCCTCAAAGCAATAACATAAGATTTCAGAAGGGAAATCCAATTATTCTATGCAAGGAAGAAATAGCATCTCTTCGAAAAAAATAATTCAAAAATTTTAGGATGTGATTGAAACATAAGAAAAGCAAAAGGTTTTTCAAAGTTTTAAATTGCCAGGTTGCCAGCTGAGGTATTGGTTTTCTGCAAGCCCGAGGTTTCGCTGATGGTATATTTATACTGGGCACAGCATAAGAGAGGACTTACAGATTCTCATTCATACACTGTCATAAGGATACAAAAAAAGGTTTTCCTTTTCATCTCATTCTCACATTATTTATATTTTGTGTTTTTAAAAAAACATAGTCAATGCAAAATATAAAAACAAACAGTGGTCCCTGCCTTGAGGCAATATGGATGAGAAAAGTATAAATACAAAGTGAGAGAAATGTATACTTTAAGGTTTTCATAGAACCATTAATTCTCTCTGCACATATTGGAAATATTTAGGATTATCAGTTAAGCTTTTAGATAGACATTTTCTTAACAAGAGAGAAAAAGTTGGGTGTATTCATATTTTGATAATAACCTTAACTTTTCTCTCTTTTGAATTATGCTATTTGGATCCAAACTGAAAACTGCATCAATATCAATCGTTATAGTTAATGAAAAATAGCCCTGCTATTATTATTTCATAACTAACAGGGTTTGGGTAATAAGATTTCATTTAAGTGCGTTTTGCTGCCCAATACTGTTACTAGTCAAGGGATTTTGCTATCTCCTGACATTTATAATGCTGTCATTCCAGATGTCTCAAACGGCTGCCTACTTTACCTCCAAACGATGTGGTATGAAGTGTATCAAATGATGTCTACCAATCCATGACTCTCTGAAGAGGAAGCCATCAGAGACTCTAGGAACAACATCTTCAAATGAGATACCCTCAGGCTTGATTTCTAAGCTGAGGGTAGATACACAATTTTAAAATGTTTCTAGAACAGAACGTTAAGGATAGGAGAGGCAGAGTGCGTGGATGTGTGGCATGGAACGAGAATGGAGGAAGGTGAGAGGGCAAGCTGGGTTGCAGGAGACTCCATTGCCCAAACCATCTTTAACCAAAATGGAAGGGAGTATTTATATCTTTAGTTCACCCTGGGATCCATGTTCTCCTGCAGAAGTCAAAGGCCTTCCTGAACTTTTCATGGAGATGTGGGTCCATCCACATTCAAGACGCCAAGCCAGAGACAAACACAAAACTTGTCCACCCTCGCCCTTTGCCCAGGCCCTTTTAACCTCTGCTTCCTCCAGCCTAGTTGAAAACAACATAGAATAAAAAAGTTGAAGGAATCATCTCTTTCATTTTCTTTGGAAAATGGAACATTATTGATGGTCTGCCAAGGGGGATCAGTAGCATATGAAGGGCAGATTTCAGAGAGAGGTTTATAGTTGATTCTTGTTCTCCTCCATTTCAACAACCACTGTCCATTAATCCCTGCCCAGGGAGTCTCAAAAAAAAGCATTAGTGATATAGGGCATCTTACAGGGGTTATTATATTTTTAAGGGCGCAACCTAGTTCCTCAAAACCATTGGCATCCTTAATCAGTGTATTTCTATCTTCACTGCCACCTACCTGCATAAACGTTCATGCGTGTGCACACATGCACGTCCTCTAGAGAACTTACTGGAGCACCTCATTGTGATGATAGAAGGTGGGGTCCTAGCTACACTGAAGATATGATGTAGAAACTAGGACAAGCTTTAGCTGCCTTTTCACGGATCCTCACACTACTCCCCAGACCCCACTAACCACACCTCTGACACACTGCCTGTCTTAAACCTCTTGTATTCAGGGTCTTTCTTTCAGACACAATCACACCCAATATCAGTCCTCTAGAATCTCCATATACTTTTCTTCACCTTACACATTTCTTTGGTGTGACAAAGACTGGCTCTTTGAAACGGTCTTGGACCAAAAGAAATAGAACAAAAACTACCCGTGACCATGACTGCTTCCCACATTGATGGGAGGATGTGGACAGCTGGTGGAAAGTCCACCATTGTGCCCTTCTTGTCAATCAGATATTATAAATGTGAAGACAATGTGGCCTCTACATCTGTTGCCTTAGTCAATACCAGGGCTGATGTGGCTGATCTGCCTGGTCTCACCACTCTCTGGAAACTACAAGCTACAACGAAGAAGACAACCTTCCCTAAGAGAGGAAATATTGGTTGTTGATTAAGGACATACAGGTACTATGGATACTACGTTAAAAACCTGAATTAGGGGCTGGCCCCGTGGCCGAGTGGTTAAGTTCGCACGCTCCGCTGCAGGCGGCCCAGAGTTTCGTTGGTTCGACTCCTGGGCGCGGACATGGCACTGCTCATCAGACCACGCTGAGGCAGCATCCCACATGCCACAACTAGAAGGACCCACAACAAAGAACATACAACTATGTACTGGGGGGCTTTGGGGAGAAAAAGGAAAAAAATAAAATCTTAAAAAAAAAAAAACCTGAATTAATTTATAACTGTGATAGTAACAGAGATTGGATTAGCGGTTACCAGAGGGGAAAGGGGGAGAGAGGAGGTGAAAGGGGTGATCAGGCACATGTGTATGGTGATGGATTCTAAGTAGTCTTTGGGTGTTGAACATGATGTAATCACACAGAATTCAAAATGTGTTATGATGTACATCACAAACTAAACAGCATGTAGTGATGGTACCAGAGTAATAGATGAATCAAAGTTTAGACAAGACCTAGACTGGTTCTCTGTTGAGTTTCCTGACAGTGAAATAGCTCATGCCCTCCCAACCTACGGCCCAGTGATAATCAGTCAAGCCTGAACCTGCTCTCAGGCTACCCTAGGAGCAGAAGATGTATTGGTTTTACCAACACAATGCTAACATATAAAATACCAAGTGAAACAGGTATTTTCTATCTCCACTTGGAAATTCATTCATTTATTCCACAAGTAAGGCTTAAGTATTAACTATGTGAATGCATTGTTCCAGGTGCTGAGGATATATCTACCATGAACAAAACAACACCAAAGATAACCCCTGCCGGCTACTGTAGCACTTACTTTCTAGTGAGATTCTAAAACACAGTTCCTAGAACTTTAGGAAGGCTCTTCTCATTTTCTTGAGGTCTCAAATTTCTGAATTAGAGAAGGGATGCTGATGGGGAAGTTTCTGAGCTGGGCTAGAGGGAGGAGCAAGTACCTATTAACATACTCTTTAGCGTAAGAGGAGAGAAAGTCAGGATGCTGACTACCAGTATCCACTACCCCCATCTGATATGCCTTGGGTTTATAAAAGTTACTCCATGTCTAGGCATGTTCCTAGAGAGAGAACAGTTGGATAATGGTGCTGTAGAAATAATTACAACTTTTACTTATACCACAGGTGGAGGCATTTCTCATAAATGGGAAAGTTACTTATTAACATAATCAATGATCATTATGCAGTTGGGTCTTATAGAGCTATGTCACCAAGGCTCTTAATGTCAAGGTAACATAAGCTATGGCCTGAGAGGCTAAGGCCATGTGGCTCTTACCATGACCGAGATGTGGAGGATCCTCAGCTCCTCTTCTGCTGACTCATGCTGGGGTTCTTCAGTCGGGTCTTGTCCAGGGAGGCTCGGGGCGCCATCTTGGTGATGGATGTGAAAAAGCAAAGTGCCGTTCTCTAGCCACTGCTGCCTCCAGCGCACCAGAGGGATGTCCTCCGTGTTCCCTGAGATCTCTAGAGGACATACAACAAAAGCACAGGTCAAAATTCTGACTGCACCGGTCCAGATCTTCTGTTTCATCTTCTTCCCAGACACTGGTACCAATTTGCCAGCATTAGGTGAAGATAACAAAGGGTTCCAACGATAGTTAGGTCAGGCTTACTGCTGCTCCAAATCTCAAGGAAGGGAGGAGACCCTGAGAAGAGGAGAATTATCCCCTCTAGGTCTTTGCACTATAATCTAGTGAGCCAGGCTCTCACCCATTGAGAAAAATACCAAGGTGAAAATTCAAGTTCTTCCTTATATTTCTATGATCGATAGCATCCTTTACCCAGCACAGTTTGAATACCCTGATAACCCCCTGAGGTAAATACAAGGTTGTTTGCCTCTTGTAAATTTGAAAGTGTGAGTCCCCTAGCAATTACTTCTAGACACCGGTGAATCTACCAAGGAAGGAGTTGGTAATTACTGTGCACAAAACTGGCACTTACAGAACAGTCCTGGGAGGTTAGCAGAGCAACTAGGGCTGACAGGTTATTTCTAAAACCACAATCATTTGCTGCATAGTCCACTGGAGATGTTGGATACTTGCTGTGGCAGGGAAATTAATGTTTTAATTCCCTTTAATTGTTCTTTTCACTTTTGCAGAGCAGAGGTGACATACGTGGAGAGGGCAGTGACGAAGGGGGCCCTTATCACAGACACAGGCACTCACCTGCTCCCAGGGCCTAGACGGAGGCACTGGACTATCATGAACAGATTACTAACAAAACACCAAAACCCTACTATGTGCTATGCACTGTGCTGCTAGCTGGTGTTGCAGAAGTATACTGTTACGTGACCCTCTCGCTCATATTCCTAAGCAACATCATATCAAAGCTTTGAGACATCCCACAATAGAGAGACCTGATTAACACAGCTTTTCTAAACTTCAATTGGCCCCCAAACCATTTTTTTCTTAACAACTATTACCACCCTCAGGAAACCAATATTTTGCTGAACACTTTGGCAAGGCATTGCTTTATAAAATTTCATTTTTTTCCCAAAGGCATGGCTTCTTCTCTCAAAATTTATCACCTTTGGCCAAAAAAATAATAAGTCCATATACATAAAAAAGATTTAATAAGACACATTTAGAATAGTATTCTCATCAAGTACCACAATCATAAAGAGGAAAGCAATTTTAAATATTTATGGAGTTTATAAATATCTTTCACTATTTGTGGGAGGGCACAAATGATGTTCTGCTTTATTTATTTACTTGTATATTTATTCATTAATTTACTTAACAGACACTGGGCATGTATTATGCACCGGGCACTGTTCTAGCCACTAAGGTACGAATCTAAATGAGGCTCTCAACAAGTTCTCCCAAGCAACCCACTGTAAATGAACGTGGTAAGTGCCACACAACGTGCATAACAAAGTTTTATGGGCATATAGAAGAAGGAAAGAGGAATCTCGGGTAGATGATGGAAGAGGGGAGGATGGTAGCCTTTTCAGAAGAAGATAATAATGGCGTTGAACCTTGAACTGTGAGTGAATTTCCTTTCAATAGGGAGAGGACCAGGGAGAGGACATTCAGACACTAATACGAGAGTAATGATGAGGACGAGGAAGAAGAATATTGGCTAGTCCTCTCAGGGTAGGTCAGTGAGAAGGATCTGCGTGAGCCGCAGGTCATGAGCCTGCCCTAAAAGACATTGCTATGATTCCCTCTCTCCTCCTTCCATCCTACAGCCCAGGGAGCAGGGTAAACTTGGGAGTGTGAGGGAGGACAAAAGGCAGCAAAGACAAGGTGATCAGAGTCCCCTTCAACCTTAGCCCCTCTCCATAATCACCCAGAGGACTCAGTCATCCCTCTGGGCTGGTAAGCTGTCCATGTTCGGGGAAGTAACCACCACAGCATCCAGGAAGCTGCAGTGGGCGGAGGGCGTGAGAAGGGAAGATTCCCTGCATCCTGCTGCTGGTTTCCGCAGGTGCAGCCCCATCTGTTAAGTGAGGTGATGTCACAGGCTTCCTGGAGTTCACCTGTCTCTTAAAGAGCCTTTCCAGATTTCCCCAAGAACAGGAAACCTTGGGCGCAACTTGGAGAGTGCCTGCTTCGACCAGCGGCAGCAGTGTGACACTTCACCACAAGCAGCCCATTCAAAGCCCACTGATAGCCACATGCCACTTCAGCAAGCCCTCCAATCACAGACCCCACTCAACAGCCACGTGACACCTCACCGTAAGCCCTCCAATCACAGACCCCGCTCGACGGTACTTACCCTTTCTAACTTCTCATCAAGCCTTCACATCAAAGCTCAGGGAAGAGTCGTCCTGGGAGACACACCCTTCTCTCCCAAGTCCCCTTCCAGCCACTGCAGCAGAAAGCAAACTCCCTCTCCTTCTCACCACCGCCATGAAAATCACAAGCAGCAACAGCTCCTAAAAGCACCTAATGGCGTAATGAAATCACCCAGGGCAACACACGTCCAGCCTCCTGCCAGCACCTGCTCTCGCCCAGCCTGGCCTTTATTCCACACATGTCTGGTCCCACTTCAGCCCTTTGTGTAACTATTCTGGAGGAATATAGCACCTCATACCTCTAAAGCATGGAACAAACCAGATTTTCATTTCCTAGGAGATCGTCATCAAGTAGGTCAGGCTCATTACCTCTATTTTAACTGTGGAAGCAAAGAGAAGTAAATACAGGGACCAAGGTCACCCTCACCTAACACAGAACAGGGACTAAGATGGATGAACTTCTATCAGATCCCCTCCACTCCAACACGCACAGCAGATGACATGACCTTCGAACACGCACAGCGTGAGGAAGCAATGGCGTAGGACGTCCATGTGGTCTTGTAGGAGTTTTGGTGCTGCACTATTTTAATTTTTTGAACAAGGTCTTAGTACTCCATGACTTCCTTTAAAATTAAGACATAATTCAAATACCATGAAATTTATCCTTTCAAAGTATACAATTCAGCGGTTTTTAAAATATTCACAAAGTTATGCAACCATCACCGCTCTAATTCCAGAACATTTTCGTCAGCCCAAAAAGAAACCCTGTACCCATTGGCAGCCCAAGACTTTTTTTTGAAAGGAACGTGTTCTGCTCCAGGGTTCTAGGAGTGGTGGTACCAAGGAAGAATGGGTGCAGAGGGAGTACTGACTAAATGCTCCCATGGAGAGGTGGGCTCAGAGCATAGACTCTCTGGCCTGGGCTTCCCGGCCAGCCCTCTGAACCTCTCTCTGGGTTACTCATGCCCACCTCTATTGACAGTGATATCCTGATTCTGCCCAGATAGGCCTCATCATAGAGGGCAAAGGGAGAATGAAGGAGGGCACCATGCCTGCCAGTGAAGGTGCCTGTCATTTTTTAGATTCAAAATAATTATGAAATGATAGCTTCTTCCTAGGCTTTTTTCCCCCTGCTGGCAGAATCTGACATGGGCAAGCTGAAATACTAAACCAGGGAACTTATTTACTTCTGCTATATCTGGCCTGGGTCAGCTAATGAAAAAACCACACAGGACATAGTAAATGTCTTGTGAATTTCATCGTGATGCGCATGAGATCAGAGCTTGGAACATCAGTGCAATCATGGCAGTCTGGATGTCAGCAGAATATCTCAAGAAGAGGAAGTACTCAGAAATTTCTTCACCAATGCAAGTCTCTCCTGAGACTCCCAAGGAACAAATATGGGAGGTGATAGAATGGTTAGTAGTCCAAGGCCTTCTGAGGGCTATGGCTGAGGCTCAGACAGAGCCTTTCCCACCGTGTACTGAATAAAACAAGTGCCAGCAGGAGCCTGTGCAGTCATCGCAAGATTCCACAGGTGGCATGAGCACCACAGCCACCATTGCACCGTGGGACTGAGACTGCCCTGACTTTGAGCATGTTCATTCTTCCCCTCTACAAACCTCACATCTCTCAGCCCCTCCCCAAATTCTGGGACTGCCTGGAATACACAGAAACCAGGGTGCCATTTATTCTCGCATACAACACAGATTTTTGGAGCACACTATATTCGCCACCTTCAGCATATTGTGCTACGTGATCCCTACTCTCAAGGAGCTTTTGATCTAGTGAGAAACTGAAGACATAGCCATGAATAAATACTCTAAACAGTACCAGCTGTGCTGAGTGAGAGGGAGGAACTTGGCTGGGCATAAACTCATGGGAAGGGATAAAATAGGAAGACACGCTGGGAGGCAATTCCAGATGAAGAGAACAGTGTGTGCAGAGGAACAGCAGAATGATGCACGTCTGCAGGACTGCGGGAGGTCTGGTGACGCTGCAGGGCGGAGGATGTAGGGAGGAGGAATGGAGGACTGAGGCCAAAAACCCAGACTGGTGTCAGTAGTGAAAGCCACTTTAAGGAGATTAGAGCTAAGGGAAAGTCACCCATGGTTTCATTAAGCAGAAGAGTGAGGGGCAGCCCCGGTGGCCTAGTGATTAAGTTCAGCACACTCTGCTTCCACAGCCCAGGTTCAGTTCCCAGGTGTGGGCCCATACTGCTTGTCTGTCAGTGGCCGTGTCATGGTGGCAGCTTACATACAAAAAGAGGAAGATTTGCAGCGGATGTTAGCTCAGGGCAAATCTTTGTCAGGAAAAAAAAGGCAGAGGAGCAAACAAAGCCATGATTTACAAAGACTAAGAAGACTGAGAAAGAGTAGCAGATAGAGTAGACTCAATCACCGTCTCACTGTAACTCTGATCCCACATTCTGCAGTGACCAAAATACTGAAGTGGGACTCACGAGACCCACATCTGGAGTAACCTTGAATGGCATGCCTAGCTTTTGAGTTTTCTCATCTGAATAAGGAAGAGATGTATAGATGAATTTCAAGATCCTTTGGTATCTTGACATTCCATGATTATAAGTCCAAAAGTGTGTGCTTCACAAGACCGCCTAGAAAGATGATCGTTTCCATGTCCCAAGCAAAGTCACGTCTTCTTTCAAGTCTAACCTGCACTCCACCTCTCCTTTCCCTCTGAGCACAGGGTGGAAAGGTTTGGGATGATTTGATGAGAGCCGTTAAGAGCCAGGCCCATCTTCAGACTGGACGTCAGGCTGGTGAGAAAGGCTCTCATTCATGCTGACACAGATGTGTGGTTTCTAAGAAAGAAAGAGCTTCCGCAAGCAATAGAGAACCAGGAAAACGGGACCTTGGGCAGGGACAGCCACACTTGAGAATAATCTGGGATGGGGAAAGGCAGAGAGCAGGAGAGTGAGATGAAATCACTTTAACTTAGCCTTAGTCATTGTTCTAATGTTAGCTTGTGTGCTGTGAGCTTACGGGACTGTCTTTTTGTGGGGTTAGCTTAGGACACCCAAAACTTGCTACAAAACTTCCTTTTCCAGGCATTGCAACTTCCTCATGTCACTCAAGTGCCCTGGTCCTTCTTTGGGCATCCTCTCGTGCTGAGAGTCCCAGAGCTGAGCTACTAAGACAACACATCATATCAGGATCAGAATTTCCCCAAAAGACAACTTCACTGAGGATCAGATCCCTGATGCCCTCTTTCAAAGAATTTGGCAATTTAAAGTCAAATATGGATCTGAACTGGGGAAATTCTCAAAGGTCCTTTAATTCACTGAATAATTTAGAGTGTCTTACAGCAGTCCTGGCATTCTGGGCCCCTTTTTTCTCCTGGAAAGGCTGAGTTTCAAGCTGAATCCAGCTGAGCAGTAATGAGGTTGCTCAGGTGGTGAGGTCAAGCCAGGAGGAAGCATTAACTTGTCAAGTCTTAGCCTCATGTTGAGGGCACCTGATGAATGACCCTGCCGTCTTTCAAGGTTGAGGGTGACACTCCCTGATGGCCATTACTGGCTATTAGAAGACCTTGCTTAGATCAGGATTTGCAAACTTGCTATTAATCTTAGAAACCCTTCCTTTAAACCAAATCTAATACGGCTTCTGAGGAGGTTTCCCAGAGCAGAGTTAGAAAAGAGCTGAATCAATTGGAAGACAAATAAAATGCATAACTGCAAAATTCCCTGCTGTTAGGGGATTGTGGCAGGGGGTGGGGAGGTGTCTAAGGGTTAGTAGTGTTGCTTGGTCGTTTTTCAAGTCTAAGTGTGGCATTGTGAATAACCTCGTATTATTGATGAAAGAATTACAAGGAAAAGGGAACATCTCTAAAAATAGAATCTAGCCACCCTTGTACCCTATGCTATCTCAGCTGTCTTTCTGAGTTTCCCTCTGTGATGAGGATGAAGCTCAGAACTTTAGTAGATAAGCCAACTGTCCCAAACGAAGAATAACAAATGGGCGTTGTCCACCAGTGACTATCAATAAAGTTACCAAAGGTAGGCCTGTGATAGAACTACCCTCTTTTCTTCCACTCTTTTTTACTTTCCTTCCCTCCTTCCTAATTTCAGAGTTTGAAAGATATTGATGGTAGGCCTTCTTTCCCACATGGTTTCATTATGGTCTTCCCACCGAAACTATTAACAATGGCATTAACTTTCAGCCCCTTTGTAAGAAAATAACCTGATTAAGTCAGGGGTTAATAACAGTAGAGCATCACTAATTATCCTGCAAATCTTTACCCTGGTATCAAACGTGACTTAAGTCTTTAATGCCTCTGGAACGTCAGCCTCTAAAGACCCTGACTTGTTCCATAAACATAATGACAGCAGCACATTAGTGTCCTGGCCATCTGTGATGAAAGATGAGGGACAGATGAAAAGCAGACAAAGGAGAAGAATGCAGAGAGCAAGGACAAAGTCAAGGAAAGTGAAGAGAGGAGACTAGCCAGAAAAACGAGGTCCCTTGGGTTGAGTTGGCTGGGCCTCCATACCTCTCGCCACGGGGACCATCCGGCATGGAGTTCTGAAGTGGTACAGTCCCAAATCCCAGAGTGAGAGCCACATAAAACAAGACACTCTGATAGGCCTGAATTCAACCAGCACAGATGCCAGGAACACCAATGGTTTGCTTGAAGTTTGTGTCTATCTATGCTGGGCTGAGCGAACAACAAAATGGGAGCTAGCACAGCCAGGAAATTCTTTAGTGAAGATGTTCAGAGTCCAACTGGGAGTGGAACTGCCATGATGGCTCTTCCATTTAGCTCACTGTCTGCTGCTCCTATCTTCTCATTCTCAGTCCTCTGCCTCCAAACACGCTTGAGCAGCAGGCACAGAACCATGTGAGCAAAAGCTTTATAGCAAAATGGCTTAAAGTTTCAAGAATCTCTCACCCAACAGAAGCACAGGAGGTTCTTTTTTCAAGTAACTAGAACCTTCTTGACTTGCTGAGATTTGAAATAGAAATTTCCACTTATGACCAGGAGAAAGATAATTGAATTTCTATTTCCCTTGCTTGGTGATATTTGCTCTCAATGTCAAAAACAAGAGAGCCTCCAAACATTAATGATCCAATGATGAGAAATGGAATAGCAGGTTAAAGGCAGCATTGGATGCGGAGCTGGGGAACTAAGGCTCTGTAAACTCTCTGGAGCTCACTTTTCTCATGTTCAAATGATGGAACTAGAAGGTCTCTAAGGACTCCCCAGCTCTAACCATAGTATTTAATGACACAAAACCACACAAGACACTTGGCTCTAGTTAGACCCCAAATCAGATATAGGCTGGTATATTTTTGCATGCCAAGTGGAAAAAAGTCTCTGAGTTTTTCAAATCAGACTTCTCCTCCTGGAGTTTGGACTGCTTCCAGCTCAGGCCAGCCTATCAATTTATAGAGTAAGGATTGACTGTATTTAAACTCATGATAGTGACCTATGGAAACACCAATCAGTGGTCCCCAATAAGAAATCATCCACATATAGATGCTTCCAAATGGTTTCCAATGAGTTATGTACCTTTGATCAACTATGTTTGCATGGACAAGGGTAGTCTAGATAAGAAAATTTCATCTGATCTCCCTCTGCAGCCCCACCATATCGCTTTATAGACCTATACTCTAAAAATCAGAAATGTAACTTTCTTTACTGTTGCCCACCCACCCACTTCTATTTTTCCAGAAGGAGTTGAAAATGGACTAAAATGAATCAACACAGAAAGCAGGAGTGATGTGAGAGAAGAAATAAGGACCCTCAATGGTCCATGGCATGTTGTCTCCGGGAGCAGGCAAGGGCAAGAACTGTGGAAAGCAGAGGGTGGCTTTTTAAACCAGACTTGGCAGAAAGCAGCAAAGCTTTCTATGGCTATGCTAGAAGTAGGTCACTCTATGCTACTCTGTGCTGGCACGAATAGCAATCGAGCAAATACACGAACATTCTATTTACCTAGCCATGGAGATGAAAACATTCCTGTGGGGGAAAAATGCAGCCAAAAGGTTCTGACACAACCAGAGGGATGAGGAGGCATTCAAATGGCTTATGATTTCATCCAGAACGGTTTGCTTGTTCCTAACACAGTGTTTCTCTGGATCTTTTCAAACCTCTGCAAAGAGTTTATCCACATGATACTCATTAAAGTCTCATTTGAAAGGGAAAAAAATAAGCCCAAAGTTCTTTGAAAAAGGCAGGGTTATCTGAGCCACAGATGTACTGGTAAGAAAATTTTTAAATACATCTACTTCTATTCTCCACTGCCACCCGACTGACCTTTGTAAATTGAGATAACGGCACGCATTTAACAAAATCTGACATCAAGTAAGATGTGTAATAATATTTAAACTCTGTAATGTTAAAATATGTATTTACGGATCATTTCATACATTGTAATGAGAATAAGTCATTTTGAAGCCTGCAGTTTCACGACTGGAATTCTGATTTGAGCTTTGCAAGTCCTTTGGGGCCGCGTCCCTGCAGTGTGGCATTGGAAACAAGCTGGACGCATGGATTTGGGGAAGTGGGGGCACTGGTTACAGGCTGATTTCAGGGAGACTGCCTGCTACACCCAGTGAGAGCTCTGCTAGTTCTGAATCCTCTCTCTTGTACTCTAGTCTTTCTTTAACAAAGAGTTTAGTATTTGCTCTAATTCTCTGATTCTGAACTATTTCACTGAGGTCCCCCCTATGGCTCTCACCTTATAAAATGGATACTGATAATGACAAAATATCATCTGTAAATGACTTACGAAAGGAGAATAGTCCACTGCTTGTCCTAAACTGTCTTGATTCATCTCCATTTCTAATTAGTTCTCATCCACTTGTATTTCTGTTCTTATCTTGTTGATTCAACTCAACAAGTAATGATGTACCTATTATGCACTGGCTCTGCTAAGAAGCCCTTTCAACATCCACGAGCTAACTTAATCCTCAGTGACCCTTTTATGTGGGTATTCATATGCCCATTTTACAGATAAGGAGTTCCGAAAAAGTCAACCTACTTGACCAAGTTCACCAGGGAGTAAATACTAAAGTTAGAATATGCTAAGTCTCCTGGCTTCAAGCCCACTGTTCCTTTCCACTATTTCAACTCCCATTCTCTCACTTTGCAAATCTCAAACCCAGAGTAATAGTGCTTAGCAGTATGTGGCATATAATGAACAACAATCAACATCATTATTAATACTGTTTGTTGTTGTCATTATTAGTACCACTCACATAAATTCGAAAACTGAGCAATAATCCTCAACCAAGTTAAGCGAACAGTACCTTTAAATGACTCCAGCTGCTTAAGAGTCTTTGTAAGTCCAGGAACCATAAGTCCAGGAATCTCCTCAGTTCCGGCAAGGAACCTCAGCCAAGTCATACTGGTCCATTTCTCTAAGGCTCATTTGCAAACTGAATACTCTTTAGATAGCTCTGATAAAACTCCACTTATACCTTCTTTGCTTTAAGATCCAGCCACAAGGGCTTTCACAGAGGGATGCCATGCTATCCGTGCCCATTCAAAGCTGGCACGCAAGGTCAGCTTCAGTGAGCTTGCTGTCAGGCACTTAGCAAGGTGCTCATGAATTAAAATGGGCAGTTTCTCCCAGAGGGATGCAGGAATGGTGACTGTGGTCAAGGAAGAAGGAAGGAGCCAATGGAGATGGTGTGAAAACAACAGCTGAGCTTCCTTCAGCAGTAAACTGAGTCCTTTTCTGCAGACTAGTCTGTGTAAGTGCTTGTTATCATAAATGCCAACAAGTATTGTACTCAAGTGGAAGCTTCCATTCTCATCTTCACCTCGGGGAACGAGGCTTTCCACCCCATTCCTACAGACCCGTGAGCTCACCTTGCTGACCACGAGCATCGCCTTCTTATACACACACAGCTGGGGAGCCCAAAGCTCAGTGTGCCAGGCATTTCTCTAGGCTCTTCTCTCTAAATGATTCCCTCCTATAGAACGGGGGTCTAAGGATATGTATATCAAGCTGTCACGTCGTACACTTTAAATTATAAAATTATATTTGTCAATTATGCCTCAATAAAGTTAAAAAAAAAATAAAAGGGGGTCTAAGTGAACTCTAAAGCCTCTTCTCCCTCTAAATTCTCTGATTTTACTTTTTCATCTTCCTGTGATCTGCAATTGTCATACTCAGGGCTGAACCTTAGGTTCCTACAAAGTGAAGATGAGAGATGGTGATAATCTTAGTTATCTCTGTTATGTTATTGAGCTTGAGAGAGGGGAGTGAAGAGGGAATTCTAAAAAGACTCAAGCAAGTGAAAAATTCCTTATTATAATCCCTGTTATTACAGCTTGCAAGGGCCTTTCTCATAAAGCGCCCTCCCTATTCATTCATCAATCCTGTGTCGTAGGTTTTACAGAATTAGAATCAGAAGGCCAGAGGGGAAGTGACATCTCCAGGGTTAGAGCTAATGAGACAGACATAACAGGGCTCAAATCCAGCCTTCCGACTCCTAGCACAGTGCTCTTTCTACCAAACTGTGCTGTCTAACAAAGCAATGTTTATTTATACTGAGAAATCATGAACCACTGTGCTTGTATTTCAGCTTAATGAATTGGATATACAGAAGATATACATCAACAGTAAACACTGTCAGGAGTTTGAAGAGTTTGGGCTTATAGACCTGGGAATGAAATTGAGTTATTAACCAATTCACACAAGCGCACAAATCACATGGCAATCTGATATGGTTTCCCTGTGACAGACTCTCCTGGAGGATCGGATCTGCTTCTAAAGACTCTCTTGACATTGCCTTGGGCCCATTTCTGCAGTCTTGTTTGTGTAAGTGCTCATGGCAAAAGGGGTCAAAGTGACCTCTAAATGACCTGACAGATACCCCCATGGAAATGTGCATCTAGCCATCTAGTCCCTGCATGATAATGATTTAAAAGGAATACAAGGTCATCTGATTGCTAAAATGTGTTGCTGCTCAGCTGGGAATAGCATACGTTGACAGTACCAATTGCTAACATCTTTCCACTTTTCTCCTCTCTTTCTTTACTATAGCTCTCTCTCTCTCTATTCTTAATTCCAAAGCCCTCCTTCCTCTACAGGCCTTCCACACAAAACACCCATTAAGGGGCTGGCAGCCAGAAATGGGAGCCATGCATTCTTCATGAAAGGTGTATTTTGAAAACAGATGAAGTCTGTTCACCATTTTGCATTCATCAGTAGCCCACTCCTCACGCCTACTTTGTTCTTTGACCCCTTCATTGTGCTGGTCACTGCTCTCTGATGTGTGTCTGAATCTGTGTGTTTATATTATCATATACACCTCATGTTGCCAGGGATGTCTTCCTCTTTTTCTCATCTCTCTTTACAAGAGTTTAAATTCATGCCATGCACAGGCCTAGGCTAGAGTTCATAAAGTGCTTTGTGTTGTGATGGTCAGGCTGAATCTAACAAGAATGAAGAAGGACAATTGATAATTCTTACTATTTTTCAGAACTAATTTTTATTGAGCACTAACTATGTGGTAGGTAATGGGCTAACCTCATACATTTTTATCAAGCTACTTGACAGCCTATAAGGTCGGTGCTATTATTATCCTAGGACTAAGAAAGTGAGGCTCAACGAGATTAGGTAACTGGTCATATGACTTTGGCATTGTGACTCTAGAAAAGGAACACATTCTTTCTGAAGTCTCTTTCCACTTGCCGGTTAGTTAAGTGATAAGTCCAGTGAGAGATCACCAGTATGCAGGCCATATTTTTTTAGAGGCAGTGTACCCCTTGGTATCTTCTGCCATGGCCATGAGAATGGAGAGTGGTGACACATGAACTGGGACCTGATAATCTGTCTATATATTCTCTCCCTTTGACCTTGATCAAGAGTAGAAAGGCACTGTATGGGTGCATGGATGAACACTGGTCCCCAAACACATACTGTCTATTAATTCAATATAGAATAATGGCTAATGTTTATGAAGTATTTACAATATGACAGGCTCTAAGGGCTTTTGAATATATCAACTCAACTCATCTTCACAGCCACTATATGAGGTGGGTAACAATTACATGAGGGTTGAGGTACAGAAAAGTTAAGTAACACGCCTAGCATCATACATTTAGCCAGTGGAGGAGACTGGGTTCAAACAGGATGTCTCACTCCAGAGTATGGGTTCTGAACCGCTATGCTTCCCTGACTCTTCCCTGTGGGCATCCTAATATGTGGTCCCTGTCATAAGACTAATTTCTAATCAACCTACTTGTTCACTATGTATTCTGTTCCCCTTTTCTCTTGACTTTCTGCCATAGCCTTATTACTATTCTCATATCTTAACTGGCATTACATTTCTTCTGGAGTTTAATTTTTAATTTTCAGCAATGCTCCACATATATTTCCACTGCAGTGTGATCCCCCCGCCATGGATAGTTTTCCTTCTTAGCTGATCCTGTCACATCTTACCACTCTCAAAAATAAGGAAACTAACAGGTGGAGGTGGCATTGCCATTTCCATTCCTGACTTAGTAGCACTGGCTCATTAATTAGAGGCTGTAACTAAAACAATGTTGGTTGATTTTTGCAAAATGAAAAAAAGTGCTGGGTTTTCTGCTTCTAAAGTGTAAGAGCACACTCTAAAGGAATAGAGCCAAAAGTTTCATAATCAAGCCATTAGATGGTGAACACAGTGATGATAACCAGAATGAGGGGACTGTTAGATTTAAGTCAGGACACAAAGAGAGGAACTCAGGGACAGCTGATAGCTTCTTTACCTAGTCCTCATTCTGTGGCCAAAAAGGCAGAGGGCTGGGAGGCAATTCTGGGTCAGGGGCACATATTCTCTCTGACCTCAGTCTGAAAGCTGAGGTCCATCTGAGCTTCTTAGCAACTATGTCCTTTTCATTCACGAAATTTTCAGCATCTTTTTTGTTTTGTTCACTGCATCTATATTTTCTGATTGTACCACACCCTGGGAAATAGGTTCCACATGAATAATACCTTCTGGGTGAAGTGGTTCTTCCTTTCATTTGCCCTAAACTCACTTTCCTTGGATTTCAAATACAGTTTTGAATCCTAGCACTTGAGCATTTGGTGAACAAGGTCACATACATTTCACATGATAAATATGGATCACATTCCTCTCCAGTCTTTGTCTTTATCAGCAGACTCTTCAAATTTCTTTCATCCATATTTGCTGTGGTGACTACTATGTGTCAGGCTTTTTATTCTGCCTTCACAGAACCACGGCTACTTCCTACTGACCATTACAGCTGCCTTTCTGTGCACTTTCTCTGGGCTCACTAAATGCGTTCCCTAGAGTGGAGTAATGCAGCACAGCAGAAATAGGAAGGATTCTAATATTGGAAAACCGAAGTCTGAGACATGGCTTCTGCACCTAATACCTCTGAAATCCTTATGTCTCAGTTTCTCCATCTTTCAAAAAAATGGAAATAACATAAACAGGGTTGTTGAAGTGAAAATGCATATGGAAATGCTTTGAAATATGAGAAATATGAGTTGTAGTTATTGTTAATATTAATACAATCATTAGAGATTAGTGACAAGAATAACTGACTTTATTCCTGGTAAGAAATCAATATAATTCTACGTAAGTATAGAGTACTGGTGTGCTTCCACACCCTTCAGGATGACACGGGTCCCCTTTTTTAGCCAGGATAGCATATTGGGTCAATGTTTTCAGAAAATGATTTTAATGAACTCTACGATATTTTCCTGAATCATTGATGATATAACAGAGAGCCTTTTATTTTATAACTATAGCTTCAGCCTTTATCTAGGATGGCATTACCTTGAAGCTGATGACATGAAAATTGCCTCCATCTCTTCTGTCTTCTAACATAGATTCTAATGATCTTCTTGCAATCCTGTCTCCACTAACTTGACTTTTTAGTATATAAAGTTTAGCATCATCTAAATCATGTATAAAAACTGTTAATTATACTGTTTTCATAAGTGAGGCTCCATGCCCAACAAATATGGTGGTAACTTGCAATTAAAAAGAAAAAAGTTTTAAAGCTAGAACCTGCCAAAGCTTTTTGAAAATCTAAGTAGATCCTTTCGATCAGCATGTATGTTGCACCCCTGCAGAACTGTGATCATTCACATGATTTTTCTTTATAGACTCCCACTATTACCATGTCTCTCTACTAACACTGGACCCACCTCTTACACTCGCACTAGGTTCAATTTGTGTTAAAGTATTAACAGACCTCATCCATCATCATCAACTTGGGTGGTTTGCCCCCAGTAAGGGCTCAGAGTCCTTACAAATGGGGATGGTCTGCCAGATGGGGCTGAAATAGACACTTCAACTCTACCTTCCCCGACTTCATCTCTGAAATCCATCAGGATGCATGAGCGTATCTTCTGCAGCACCAGTAATTTATTCTTGTTACCTGGTTTGGGGTATTCCTAGTCCTCACTATTATTTGTTTTAGTACTTAAATTTCACGAAGTAGCATGCTTGTTGGAATTTCACAAATTCTTCACTAAAAACTGAGAAAGTTCATTCCATGAGTTACTTTTCTCATTTTTCCCCTCTGTAATCATGGGAGAATTTGGGGGATTTCTGACTGGAACTTCTTTTTGTTGTGTGGGGATTTCTTATGCCCCTGATGGTTACAAAAATCTATTTGTGGTCAATTAATTTCTATTTAACATGCATTATTTCATACATAGTCATTGAAGAACCTATTAGAGTTTTCTAAGTCTGCTTTATTTTTGTTTAATTTTGATACTTAAAATGTTCCTTTGGCACAAAACGTATACTAAGTAGCTTTTCTTTCTTTGCTAGAGGTTTCTTCAATTATGTCATAGATACTTGATATCCCCCTTTGTGTTATCTTTGGTTTCATCAAGAGCCAGACCTGGATTTGGTGGAAAAAACTTTCTGGTATAAAGACAGCTTTTCTTTTTCTGGGCAAACCTTTCGACCTTAGGTGAGGGATCCCTAAACTGCAGTAGAAACCCCTCACCACGTCCACTATCCTCACAGGAGAAAACCAGAAAGCTCCACTGACTGGCCTCTGAATGAGACAAATGGAGGGCGAAATATAGCCCATGCCGAGACAGAGGGCCAGTCATTAGGGGAGGGATGGGAGAAGGAAAGACGTTTCCCGTCTAGAGTTCTGAAGACTGTGCTATAGATGATAAAACTAAGATGAAGGGACTTTCAAAAGTAGCTGGCTCTGCCTCTTTAATTACCCTGTCTAGGAGGAGAGTCTGTCATCAGGGCTGGAGTCTGGTCTGTTCGGAAGATTGATGGGAGTAAGACACTTTTTCGTCCAATCTAGATTGCTTCAGTTTTACTGGAATTGAAGCAGGCCATAAACCTATCAGTGACTCAAGAAAATGGAAGCAATTAAGTCTGCAGGTGTGCATATTTGTCATATTAATGATGGATCTGTGTTAATATAAGTCGCAGAAGGCTTCCACATGGCACGTTTATGTCTGGGGGTTGGAAAACGACCTCGAGGGGGCACTGCCACTCCAGAATGCTGACATCAGGCAGTCCGACCACTGGGAGACGTCTCCACAGCCTCAGGAAACTGTGCCCCTCCATCCCAGCACTGGCTTAGGATGCTCTCCCCTCACGGTTCCAATTCCAATCAGATTAGTTCATAGATGCTAAATTTTACTCGGGTGAAGAAAATGGAGGTAAAGATACCATGTTAGATGTGGAAGGAGTATAATTTGCAGGCATGATTTTGGAGTCAGACAGATTGAGTCTGAATACCAACCTTTCCACTTAGTACTGGTTTATCTTGAACAAGCCCAATAAGGATTATGATATGTACTTTACAAAGCTGTTGTGTGCAGGGAACGAAATAATACGTGTAAACCTCTTAATACGCTGTCTGGTAGCTACAGTCACTTTAATGATTTCTCCTTTTCTGACCTTGAAAATATTTTAGCTCCTAGAATTAATTTTTAGTCATTCCTCAAAGGCTGCCAGACTACTTCAGGCTGAGGAACAGTACAGGATGGTTTCTGAAAAGACGAGCAGGCCAGTACCCTGAGCATGCCGATCCTAGGGCTTGCCCATGTTCCTTCCAGAAGAAGCTGCTCCTCCTCCCCAGCCCCTTCCTCAGGCTCTTCTTTGCACTTGACTCCCTCAGGGTGGGCACCTCCCTCAAGGGCAGCCTGTCTGTAGATTGGGCAGTGACCCATGATGTGGCTTGGCACAAGAAGATGAGCTAATCAGATTCTCACTCTTAGGAATTTGAAATGGGGAATATGGAAGAAATCAGGCATAAATCAGCAGAAGCAGAGCTCAGAGAGATGCATAGTAAAAGCACAGATGGGAGTCTGGGCCGTAAGAGCCACTTCAAGCTAGAGAGATGAGGAAATAGAAAAAACACGAGCCAGCAAAGCTCTGAGGTAGAGAAAAGACATCAGGCATAGAGGAAATGCTAGGCAAGATGGCAGGGGAAGAGAAGGAGCAGATGCGCGGCAGGAGATGAGATGCGGTGAGGCACATTAATGCAGGACAACACGGGGAAGACCCCGAAGCCCTCAAGGGAGCCCCAAGAGCCGTCCTGGATCCAGTTCACCTGCCTTGTGGCCCGGCAGGAGCATGGCTCCCATGCCTTCATTCCTGCAAGTTCACTGCCTCCTGCTGACATACGGGAGTCCTTACAAGGATTCCCCATCATGGAGTAACTTGAGTCAGTCCCTGTGCCTTGCAATCAAAGGAGCCTACCCACTGAGATGTGGACACCCTTCAGAGGATCTGCGATGCTCAGAGAACTCTGAACTCTGGCCCCTTATGACCTGGCCTTGATCATGGCATCCAGCACAGGCCTTCTCTGATGGTTTGTCACAGCTTACAGAGGAAGATTTTATTTTTTAATTTCCCCAGAACAACAGGTAAAAATATATCACTCCATATGAGAGAAGTCATAACATAAAACAATGTTAGTTTAGACAGTGAAAGAGTAAACAGGACCCAGGTTTCTTGAGAATTGTGTCTTTTCAAAGTCTAGGTATAGCCCTGAAGTCTCTCTGTAATTTTTCTTCCATCTGCAAAATGGGAGTTGTAATAGCATGAATACTGTCAAACCACAATACACAGCATCTGTAAGGTCGTGAAACACACAGGCAGATAATGATGCTGGAAGGTAATGCATTCTCCTTTATTATAAAAGAAGAGATTTTCCTTTGCCAACCCACATAACTTAACAGTCAGCAATAATGAGAAAGAAAACAAAAAAAATCTCTGTACATGACAGCTAAAATCAGAATTTGATAAAATGTTCTACTTCTAACGGGATACTGGCAGGTAAAAAAAAATCAATTTAAGTAGAAAAAAAATCTGGTTTGTTTATTAGTTTTGCTCCTAATGCCACCAAATGGACCTCAATCTGAAATGGCTTTTGAAATCAAATTTGCTGTTCTCCAGTTCTGCAACTTACTCTTTATGCTAATTTGTCTGCACCTGCAGGGACAAAGAAACTGGCAGCATTGAACATGAGATCCAGGAAGAAAAAGCAACACAAAGATTCAGGAAATGAAACCAGGACTAAATCATATTAGGTGTATAAAGGTTGGACTTCTTATAAAACAAGGAAAGAGTGGATTGAATGTCTGAGAGAATATTCTGAATGTAAAAATGACAGACCGTTGGTGAAGGAGCTGGTGTCTTTCCCAGGACCCAGAAGAATGACAGCATGGGCTATGGGGCAATTTGTAAGGCCAAGTATTGGGACCAAGCTAGATCTCTCCCAGGCTTCACATCCCATAATCATGGGGGTTTATATAAAAATGTCTAAAGGAATTTCACCCTTTAGGAATTTCACTTCTAGGAGTTGGGATTAATTCTCCCTTCCCATTTAAGTCTCTTTATGTATGGCTCTATTTTGAAAGAAGTATCATAATTTTAGGAAAACCCTCAGCCACCATTTCCCCATTGTGTTCCATTTTCTGGGCCCTCAAACACTTCTCTTCTTCTGCTTCCCTGCTGCTACCTCATCAGGCGCATTCTGAAGGGGGCTGGAGATGGAATCGAGTATCCCAGCCACCATAAAACCTAAGCACACAGTCTCACAAAGAAACTTAGAGATACTGTCCTCATTTTACAGATGTCCAATCCTTCAACAGAATAAACTCCACATCCCCCATTTAAAATGTAACAAAAGCTCAGAGAGTTAAGCATTTTGCCCAAGGTCACACGGAGCATTAGTTCTTAAGAAATCCAAGGAAAGAATCTCAGGCTAAGGTTCTTTCTGTTATATTGCCTCTCAAAATCCAGAAAAAATTGAAAATATAATTTTTATATTCCAAGATGCTTCGACTTTGAATATTTTCTTTATTGCTCCATCCAGTATATTTAATTTTAGACTCTCTGCACCGTATAAAGTGCTGTCAAAATTCAAGTTCTGTCAACAGCCGGTAACTGTTGTGGTCCAACGAATGCTGTGAATGTTATGTGTTTAATGCTCAAGCAAAAATGTCAATTTTCACCTTGGCGTTATTAGACCTAGGGAAAAAAAATCAATTTGGCCCATAAGATGTTCAACAGCCACTCTCCTACGTCCTTCCTTTTCCCCTCCTAAGCATATCTCTGTTCCTCCATTTTTTATCCCATCACCAGGTGTAAAAGAATATAGGCATCGCACATCTCAACAAAGACTTTACAGAAAATTAGATAAAAAGGGAATCAATTTTTTTATCCAATGCTTGATTATCATTAGACCAGCAGTCTTATTTCCTTTAGACCAAAAATAGTTTCTTGTAGAAATAAAGTCACTTTTATGGTTAGTAATTGCATCCAATGCATTTCTGTAGCAAATGACACAAACTCATTTATGAAGTAACTCCTTTTCGTTAATTGAGGAAGAAAGTCTGTGTATCCCCCATATTTGTGAATATAAAGAGATGGAAAAGAAGAGGTTAACTGACTTTCTCTAAATCACACCACGAAACAAATTAGAGTTAGAGTTCACAGCTCCTGCCTCTTCTGTCCAATTTGTTATTGGAGTCACAGAGGAATGTCTTTCAGTGAAACTTCTTGAGATTTTATGCCCCTAATTCTGTTCTGTTTCCCTAGGGAGGAAGTGTAGTGAAGAGGAAAGAGAATGGACTTTAGAATCAGACAGACGTGGTTAGACTCCCAACTCTGACATTTGCTGGTCACACGAGCCCAGGCAACTTACATAACCTCGGAGCCTCTGTGTCTTCATTTGTAAAATGTAGATAATAACACATACTTCAAAGGGTATGTAAGGATTAAATGAGACTGGGTATGAAGTGTACAGCAGGTACTCAATACACGTATGCAAACTTGAGTCTGTATTTTTTTTCCTGGACAATTAAAATGTAACTGGGCCACAAGAGAGAGATGACATATTAGAAATTGGAGACCCATCCTCACATATTTCCCAATTGCTTGTGAATTCTAACATTTCAACTTGAATTTAGATAAATTTTGTAGAGAAAATGCACTGATGGTACTAGTGAGAATGCTAGTGCCTTCTCACTGGGCAGCATGGAGTAGGGAAAATGTGAACTGGAAAAAGGAAAACCAAGGATCTCTTGACTCGGCCACTAGTGGGCTGTGTGAACTTTCATTCATTCATTCATGCATTCATTTATTTCTTTAAAAAGTATTTTACTGCATCCTAACTTCATGCCAAATACTAAAGGTTACAAATATGAATGAGCCTGCCCATAAGGAGTTTACATTCTAGAATGGGCAGGGAAAAAACAAACAAACAACAACTAGGAATGCAATGAAGGGGCTGTGAGAGATGTGTACACAGGACAGAGTGAGCGTGTAAGGAAAGATTAGCCAATTCTTCCAAAGGAGAGACCATCAGGAAGGTTTCAAAAGAGAGATGATATTTGCACTAAGTATAAGGTAAGAGTGGTTATCCAAGCACAGTGTGTGTGACAAGGGGAAGACACACTCGTCTTACTCTTGGCTATGATGTGAAGCCATGTAATAACAGTAAGGCACCTCCTAGGCCATCAAGATGGCGCGTGGCAGGCTGTACAAAGCTGAAGAGCTCACTGGAGGCCAGATTACAGAAGACTCTGTGTGCCATGCTTAAGAGTTTGAACTTTATTCTCCAGCAAAAGGGAGTAAAAGACAAGACCTGATTTGTGCTTTTAGAAAGGTACCTGTGGAATGTAAGACCAGAAGGGCTGAGATCAAAGACAAAGGGGAGATCAACTACTAAGTGTCAAGTTAAGAGGGGTAAAGGGTTTGCCCTATGGAAAGGAGATGACAGGAAGGGCAGAGGAGAAATAGAAAGGGAAGAATTAACAGAGTGAGCCATTCCTTGGACGTGGGGATGAGGGGAAGGGAAGATGTGTGGATAACCTTGGAAGGCTGACGTGAGGTTTACGCCATTCACCCATAGAGGAAACACAGGATGGGAGCAGCTGTGAGTGAGGAAGCGGAAGTTCGATAGGCTGAGTTTGAATTACATGTTGTACCTCCAGGTAGAAACATCCCATAGATCTGTAAATGGACATGTCAGAAGCACATGGAACACAGCAAAACTCTCACCTATCGTCACGTACAAGTTATGGCAAATTGAAGTCATGGGAATGGATGAATTCACCTCCGAGTGAGCATTGTGTAAGGTTAGGGGCCAGGGATGATACCAGGGACAACACTATCCTTTAAGGCATAGGCTTCTCTGGGCCTCAGTTTCCTGTTCTATCAAGTGAGAAGAATGGGCTTTGTGCTTTCTTAGGTGACTTTCTCTTCTACAATGTCTCATTTCGTGCTTTTATACTCGGCTCAGACTTTCACTTACAAACGGCTCTCTTTTCTTTCTTCCACCTTTGTTATTTTTGGAAAAGGTTGTTTGAAGCTTAAGCTCCTGTGAAGTGGCCCCTTGATCTTCCTGTCATGAGGACATGCATGCAAAGAGTACAGCAGGGAGACTCCACAGAAGAAGAAAAGGCAAGCGAGAATCAGGGCAGGTCTCAGCTCCAGGACGTGGCCCTTCTCACGCCTTCAAAGAAGCCACAAGAGCATGGAGTTCCCTCCCACTCCTCAGTTGTTCAGGGTAGGTGTTTTTGATACAAGCCAGAAGAGTAACACTGGCACTTTGCATTAAATCTCCTGGCTTCCCCTCCATACTCTCCCTTCTTACACTGCCACTATAGTTTCTGCCTAAGGTACTGGTACCTCATTACTTGCTAGTTGATTTAAAAATTATTAGTACCATAAAGTTTTCATTGGCCATATCCTCGTTTATAATTTTGCCCACTCTTCCTCTTATCAATGCACAGTATTTTCTATTTTTCTACATCCCGTCTGCATAAGGCACATGTAGATGTTCTCTGCAGAAAATACACCCAAATTCCTATTAAACCCAAGATAAAGAGGAGAAAATTCAATTTATTTTTTGTATACTGCCCGTTTCTCATTAGCCTTGACTTCTTAAGCCCTTGGGTTATGGGCCAGTGCTTATTTTCATGGCTGAATTACTAGATTTTATTACATTTGTACTGAGAGGCAAGATAGTCTCATTTATATCTGGAGAAATAGGTTTAGTGACCTGGTGACAACAACTGGCCATGGATCAGTATATTTTCCTTATTATGTGAGCCCAGGGCCATATGTTTTTGGTTGTCCAGGCAGAGTGTAAAATGTGCTGCTCATCACATACAAACTCAACAATCGTGCTCCATCGCCCTCTTTCTGGCACCACCCAGCATCAGGAGATGACAGCCCTCAGGATTTTCTATAATTCTTGTAGGAAGTCTGAGGGTCCAAAAGCATCATTCTTCTCTCTATGCTAAATCAGGTCAGGTGCCATTGAGAAAAAAAATGCTTCATCTCATCTTTAAAAATAAAAACATCATTTTTAGGTATTGGAAATTAAGAATTCCAAGTGTAAAGTCAGAGGTGAATGAAAATATAGCAACTAGGGTTTTCCCCAGTATAAACTGCGACTAGGCATTAGGTTACTAAGCCCTGGGATAAAATACTTTCCTCTTGCAAAGGCCCATTACATATCAGGAAAGCAATAGAAGAGTTCTTTTCTCCCTTGTTTTTTATGGAACTCTTTCCCAAATTCTCATTTGTCACGATGGTCTCCTAAGTGGACAACTCTCAGCAATAACCACCTGGGGTCAGGATATCAAGATTACAAATTAAACAGAGAACTATAATGGCATCTTAACACCACCTGGAGCAAACCTCTGCAGGAAGCTCTTCTGCACCTCTGGGCTCCAGACCAACGAGGGCCTGTGGTCTTTAGGGGGAGATGCTCCACATCCTCTGGCAAATCCTATTCCACAGCACGCTTATCCTGCCTTACTAAGATTTTTTCCTTAGCGCAAATGCTCCCTTGCTGTCATTTAAATCTGTTCTTTTTAGCTTTGTCTTCTGTGGAGATGGAAAGTAACCACTTGGGAGCCCCTCGTAATATCTGCAAATGCACGACCACTGCGCTCTGCAGCCCCAAATGTCTTTGACTGCAAAGCCCAGCGCTGCTCCACTTCACAGGAGGAAGCTAAGTTCGCATAGTCATACTTCTGAAACTCCAGCAGGGGTGAACCGTGGGAGGGGGTCACAATTTCCACTTAGGAAGAAAGAAAGGCAAATGACTGCACTGACCAAGGATAAGACAACCATCTAGTTATGCTTCACCACAATCCAAGACCCTACATGTCTCCACTAAAGATAGAGGCTGTCAATGTGAGCTCCCAGGGTTTATGCGACTTCTCAACCAAAGAGCATGTCCCTCTCAAAATAAAAATCTCCAGGGTGGTACATTCTGAGTCCAATTCCTGTTTTCATAACTCAAACCTATTATTCTAATCCCAACCTATCTATAGGAAAGGTGAACTCCGATAACTGCCTTGCTTTTCACTTTAAGGTTTTTCACCTCTTCACTTTTCCTTTCAAATTCTTTCCATTTCAGAGGGAAAGCTATTCTGTTTCTTCCCAAAGTTCAACCCCTCTACCTAGGCCCTTCATCTTCTTCCTCACTTGCTATCTCTCAGGATTTTGCTCTATTACCCTATCTCTTTTACCTTCAATCTGTCTTTCCAGTATTTCTTCCTCCTTGGTCTAAAATAATACTAAAAGTCATTCTCACCTCCATCTGCTCCAAAAGAAACTTTGCACCTTGATTTTGACTTTTCTTACTGCCTTTTTTCCTTTTCATTAATTGCTAACCCTTCAAAAGTTGAGCCTACAAATTCATTTTCTTCACTCATTTTCCCATTTACTTTTTAAGCTGCTAACTTCTGGATTCTTCCCCAAATGATATGGGGTGTGAGCAGAAGAGTTCTAACTGGGCCAAGATCCTCTTGGAAACATGGCTGGGATACAGCAGTCAATGTCGAATAGATGAAGGCATCAACACAGGAAAGGGATGGAGTAGCAGAGGCTATGTATAAGGAATGACCCTTCTGGAATGACTGGTACTAATCCACGCCAGGCACTGTTAGGTGTCACAAATACTTGTCTCATCTGATCACAGGTGACTTTCGTTCTTAATTCAGTTCTCCTCCTAACCATCTAAATGATACTGAACAAGCCAATTACCTTTTGCTGGACCCTAGTTTCTTATCTATAAAACAAAGCGATTGGACTAAAAGATTTCTCATGTTCCTTGACACCTAAAAGATATGAAAGAAAAGCATTTGGTTGTACATGTTGGAGTAGAACTTAGAGATGAAATAGTCCTGGGTTTCTAAGGCATCTTTTTTTAAACCTGACAGCAAGACTTGTATTAGATTTTTCTTCCCGTTTATCAAACTTATTAAGTGGATAACAATTTTTTTTTCTCTTTTTATTCAAAGACATATATGACTGAGGCCATAGGACCTAGTGACAAGATCACAATGTTTAAGGCCAGGCTGTATGAATTTGAATCTGAGTTAGCCACTTAGCCACACGACCCTGGCCAGGCTACTTAACTGATCTGAGCCTCAGATTCCTCATCTACAAAACGCAGCTAAAGCAGTAAAATATACCTGAAAAATCCCTGCCTCCCAGGATTGTTGTGAGAGGTGATTGAGATAAAGAACCTGGTTCACACAATGGTTGGCATAGAGGAGGCATGGAATAAACAGGAGTTTGCCCGGTTTGCTCTTTCTTCAACAGCAAGGACAGAGTTTCTATCAGGTTCATCACAAATACTGCAAATACCTCATAGACACACTTTATTCTCTCAGTGGCTCCTAGGTGGGCTGGTGTCTTTCATGGGAAATGACTGACCTACTGGAAACCCCTCATTATTTGATGAAATAACCGAGTTTGACCACCTGCCCAAGATCATGGTGTTAGTGGTAACATCACAATCAGCAACCAGGGGGTTTGCTATTCATGCGGTTCTTAGTCAAGCCCTTCCCAAAGCTCCTTGGGGCGAGCTACACAGCTTCTTTTGTGTTCCTCAGAAATGGAATATTTTTTCAAACTCTATCATTATGATCTGACACAAAGACTCCCCCCCGCCTCCGCTTCTCCTAGTGTTCTTCTTTCCTCTTTCTCGTCTCTCTAGTGGTATCTTCTCCATAGTATCATGGATCCATTCAACCAACTCTTTTTCTCCACCTTTAGCTTTTTTCTCATATAAACTATTTTTAGACATAAATACAACTTTTCAAGAAGGGGAAAAAATAGCCATAACTCTAAAACTAAACAGTCAAATAAATCAAACAACAACAGCATCCACAATTAACTTTAAATATATACCTGTGGTGGATAAAGAATTATTCCCCAAAAAAGCTCCTCTTAGAATTTAACTTGCAGACACTGGAATCCATCTAGATGCTCAGAACTAGGAGAAGGGATGCATAAATGATGGTATGGACATATGATGAAATACCATGTAATACTAAACGCCATTAACCATCACATGTTTCAAAGAACATTTAATGACATGGCGAATCACAATATAAGGTCAAATAACTTTTTAAACTTTTTTTTTTACTTGTGTAAAATGCGAGCTCAGTTTTCTAAAAAGAAATTTTATATTAATAAGAAATTGGCAAAATATGCAACTAATGTTTATAGTTCATCTCTGGAGAGTGGGGTCATAAGTGATTCTAAATTTCTTCTTTATATTTTTTGTGTGTTTTTCCTAATGCTTCTATGATCAATAAATAGTTTTTAATGAAAAGAAAATAATAGTTTTTATTTCGACACCATAAATTGTTAGGTATCTTCCATGGTAACTAATATTCATACTCTGGGTATTGTGTTTGTGAAACTGCCAAAGCTATTTGCATGGGCATAGACTATTACAGCTAGAGAGAACAGGAAAATGGCATCTATTCTCAAACCATATATTTTTTAACAGCAAACTCTTTCTTCAAAAGAAATCTTAAAGAGACGCTTATTATGTCAACAAAGATAAAAGAAGAGTGGTCCTTATTCCAGCAGGGATAATGGGCCCAGAGTCCCATCATCCCCATCTTCCCGCCCTCCTGGTGGCAGCTGAAGCACGTTAGTGAAATCCCTAGGACTCTGGGAAGCATAATTTGTAACGATCCTGATTTGGTACAACCTCTCCACGTCACAGATGAAGAATCAGGCACCAAGAGTGGCAATGACTTGCATAAAGTCATCAGATTTCCTGACCAGAGCGAAACAGAAAACCCCAATTTTCAGACTCCTAAGCTGGTTGCATTATAAACTTGCCTAAAAGTGGAAAGCATCAGTCAGTGATGTTCTTGGGATCCAAGACTATAACAGGACCTGTGATGCTGACCATGAAGAGTTAGCCATCCTCAGCAGTGCGTTCAGCAAGCCATATGTGCAATTCTGCCCATTCAGCAAGAACCCGAACATTATTTATTATTTGGAGGTGACCATGGCCTCTTTTACAACCTTCATACTCTGTGAATCTCCTCTAATCCCCACCTCCACCCTCAGGCTGACTAGGTTTACAGGAAATAGTAGTAAATCCTTTCCCCTCGTTGCAATGAATCAATGTCCCTGTAGTCTGCTAGTCCTCAACTGTGTTTCACACAGAGCCACCTTTTGGATGGAAGCATAAAATCCCACATCTTGCTGAAGCCATTCAGAGAGCCCAAGGTGCTCATGGGAGCTGGGGAGCATTAATCCCTGCTTGCGAGGCCGGTTCCTACTCTGGTAATTACATTTTGCCTCAAAAAAAAGTGTCCCTGCTGCTGCTGTTAGATGCGGTCTTCATTTTCACCTCACCGAGAGCAGTCTGGAGTAAGGTCTCTCTGAGGGTGGCTCGCTGACCCTGGAGGCGGCTTCGTTCAAGGCATGGCTGCATTTCAGCACCAGCTGAACTGGGCTCTCCATCCTGGGGTTTGCTGAGCTGTTTGCAAAGAGCTTTGGATTGAAGAAGTCGTATACCTGGAAGATATTATTATCACCTCATCTTTTTCTATCTTCAACTCCGGTAATAGCAGTGAGGAACCAACCTCGTGTGCCTCAGAGTTTCAGTTTAGCACAAGCCTAAAGGCTTGGATTTTGAAAATATGTCTGAACCCCTCAGATGTGACAGAATTGGACTAGAGATCTACTTAAGCACCTAAGGAGAATGGAAGCTTCCGACTGCTACACGTGGAGATGCCTGCCTGCCGCTTCTGCCTCCTCCGAGAAGCCAAGACAAACTTGGATTATGTGGATGGTTCCATCACCAGAGTTGAATAATACTCACTCCTAAGTGTCCTGATATTCCCCCCACTTCACAAGGGGGGAGATGGAGGCAGTTCCCTTGAGCTTAGGAACCAGGCCAATAAGCCAAAGACACAGAGAGGGTGGAACAGCGATGGCATTCCCCACATGCCTGATGGAACATTTTGCTGAATGTAGCACGTGTCACCATCAGTAAAAATCAAGCAGGCAGGACATTCACAGGGAAAAATACATGTTTTTTGGAGTTATCAACAAACCAAGAGATGCTACTTTCCTGAAAAACCCTACACTCTATTGATACTATACTATTTTAAAAGTTATTTCAAACATTTCTATTTTAAAATGTAACATGCTCATTCTAAGAAGTCAAACACTCCAGAAGTTTTTGAAGCAAGACTTCACCCCCTCTCCTGGAAGTGAGTGCTATTAAAGTTGGAAATATATCTTTGCATAACCTTCTCCAAGCTCATGCAAATACATACAAACGCATGTGGAGTTTTTCTTCCCTTTCTCCTTTCCTCTTTTTTTCCTTCCTCAACAAAACAGGGTAATAAAAACATGAAAATGCTTCCAATAAGGTTTAGAAAACAGTACTACTCATTTGATATGAAGTATTTCACCTGGCCCAGAGTCAGAACTAGCCACATTCCTGCATGTGTTTCTTCTGCCTCTCCCCCGCCACACTCCCCTCCCCTTTATGGGAAGGACAATGGGCAGATACATCCGCAGTGAGCAAGGTCGAGAGGATAGTGATTTTTCTTGGTTTACTAACTAGCCACAGTCAAAAGCAGAGGAGGTTACCCAGGAGCCCACACCCTAATCTCATCAATGTGGAGGCATGGAACTCCCTGATCTCTGAGATTTGTCTGATGCCAAGAATCTTCCTGCTCAGTGGGAAGCTCACACCACAGAGTGGTCCTTGAAGGCCCCAGGAGAGTTTCTAGATTGTTTCTGAATGAGACCGGATTTGACCCTTCCAATAACAAAAGCTCCTATGGGGGACGTTAAAGCCATTTGTTACCATTTGGTTAATGTATTAATCTTGGATCCATAGCTATGACGGGAAGGAGAGGGAGAAAGAGAGAGAGAGAAGCACCATAGGGACACGATACCCTGAAAAATGTTTGAGACAAATAAGATCAACAAGTACAAGTACTCCTCAATTCTCAGAGTCCAGTTGACAAACACTTAGAAATCTTATCTGATGCCCCCAGGATACACCTACCTACACACTTGTACCACGCTCTCTCACACACACTCACTACTCACACATAGACACGTACATGAAGGGTTGTTGTACCTTTGTTCTCACTCACTCTGGCCTCCTCCCTGCCCTGCAGCCCAAGGGCCTGCTCTCCACCCGCATATCACACTCTCCCCAGCACCGTCAGCACTGGGCCCTCTCGGGTGCTTCCACAACCCTACAAACCCCATCAAAATGGACCCTTAGAAAAGGGCTTGAAATCAGACACTAAAATAGAAATTAGAAGTCACTGAAAATGGTCACCGTTCCTAGAGTGTTATCAGTCAGTGGTTGAGTGAAGCTTTTACTTTGTTTAACAAAAATAGAACATCCTCTTCACTTCTGACACCAAAAACGTCAGTTGCCCATATATTTGTTTAGCCCTGCTCACACGAGCATAAATGTACACACTTGTAAAACACACACATACACACCCCCCTCAATCATCATCACCATCACCGATGCAATTTAATACAATATAACACAACACAAAGGCCCCAACAAGTAAGAAAATTATGACTTACATGCAGTTAAACTGATAACCTCTGCAATCCATTTTTACCGTAAGAGCCAAGCGTCACCATATGACAATGTCCTAGATGGAGGGAACTCACACTCTCAACAATCAGTAACCCACAGGACAGCACTCTGTTCATCTACTATACAGACATATCACATTTCCTAGATTTACTTAGTTTCTCTGTCTTCCCTAATTTAAAATATTGCTAACATTAATCAAGTATATACAAGTGCTAGACATAGATGTTGCTTTACAAACATTATATCATTTAATTCTCCAAATAACTCCATAGTGTTGGTATTCTTACTTTATTTTTTAGAATATGAGCTTCCTAAAGGACAGGATCCATGAAATAGTCTGTTTCCAGTCCTTGATAGAGTGTCCAGTAGATAAACCAGGAGGGTGGATTGACAGATTAGCAACACCATGAAATCTTAAAACTAGCGGAGATGACAAAGGTCATCTACACCCTATATCCACCTGATCATAAATTCCATCTAAATGGTCACCAGCTTGTGCCAATAAAGCTCAACCAATCCTCCACCTTTGGATAAAGACCACCATCCATGGGGAGCTCAATTGAATATCTTCTCTAAAGCCTCAACCCATCAATCCTTGTACTCATTTGTCTTTTCCCACATCTCCATGAAAGATCTTCAAAGATCTGAATTCAGCTCCCATAGTTCCCAGATCTTTTTCTGATCAAACACAACTAGTTCATTCTATTGTTCCTTATCTTTTCAACATGATTTGGGATCCCTTTACCATTCTTTTTACCCATCTTTGTTTTTGAGACTGGGTGGAGAGAGAGGCTAAATTCAAATGTTAATAAAAAGCAGGTGGGTGACACACACATGTGAGACTGGAGCTGCTTAAGGTAATGAAGGAGTGATGGGGCTGGTGGTGAAGGCAGAGGCCTGTCTACCAAAATGCCTTCAAAGGAGAAAACAGACTTTGTGAAAGCCAAATATCATGCATATGTGGACTAGATTCACCCACTGCACTAGATGCTTCTTTAAACACGGCAACCAGAACTGACCCCAAAAGCCTGGGTGTCATTTGACCAGCACTCAAATAAATGATGTTAATTGCTCATTGGAGTAACTGTACTTCTACGAATGCTGCAAACGTCCCATTAACCTTTTAGGATGTGACATTCTGTTGACTCACATCAGGCTCCCCGTGAACTAAAGCCTGGAATTATTTTTACGGGGCTATTATTAGTTGTTTTTCTTGAATGCAGTTTTAGGATTCTATGTTTATTCTTACTAAATTTCATCTTGTCAGAGTCAGCCCATCTTTCCAATCTGTCAAGATTCTTCTGAGTACTGACTTTGCTCTCTTTGCCATCCAATGCAAATATTCCCTTTGCAAGTTTTGTGGAACCTATAATTATAAGCATGTCTTTTTCATTGAGATATAATTCACATACCATAAACTTCACCCTTTTAAAATGGCACAATCAGTAATTTTTAATTTATTCACAAAGTCGTGCAACCATCACTGCTATCTGATTCCAGAACATTTTCATTATGCCAAAAAGAAACTCTATTCCCGTTAGCAGTCCCCATACCTCTTCCCTCTGTCCTCTGGCAACCACTAATTTACTTTCTATCTCTATGAATTTGCCTATTATGGACATCCCATTTAAATGGATTCATACAATATGTGACCTTTCGTGTCTGATTTCTCTCTATTAGCATACCGTTTTTAAGATTCATCCATGTTGCAGCATGGATCAATACATCATTCATTTTCATGGCCAAACAATAGTATTTTACATGGATATAGTACATTTTGTTTATTCATTCATCAATCGATGTACACTTGGATTGTTTCTATTTTTTGGATAATATCAATAATGCTGTTGTGAACATTCATGTGTAAGTTTTTGTATGGACAGATGTTTTCAATTCTCCTGGGTATATACCTAAAAGTGTAATGGCTGGGTCATATGGTAACTCTATGTTTAACTTTTCGGAAAAATGTCAAATTGTTTTCCATACCAGCTGAACCATTTTACATTCCCACCAGCAATGTATGAGGGTTCCAATTTCTCTGCATCCTTGTAAACACTTATTATTGTTCGTCTTTGTGATTCTAGCTATCCTAGTGGCTATAAAGTGGTATTTCATTGTGGCTTTTATTTGTAGTTCCCTAATGACTAATGATGTTGAGCATCTTTTCATGGGCTCATTGGCCATTTGTATATCTTCTTTGGAGAAATGTCTATTCAAATCTTTGTCCAATTTTTAATTGGATTAGTTGTCTTTCTATTGTTGAGTTGTAAGAGTTCTTTATATGTGCTGTCTATAAACCCTTTATCAGATACATGATTTGCAAATATTTACTCTTAATTTGTGGGCTGTATTTTCACTTTCCTGATGGTGTTCTTTGAAACTCAAAATGTCAAATTTTGATGAAGTCTGATTTATCTACTCTTTCCTTTGTTTCTTGTGCTTTTGGTGTCATATTTAAGACCCACTTCCTAATCCAAGATCATCAAGACTTATACCTATGCTTCCTTCTAAGGATTTTACAGTTTTGGCCCTTACATTTAGATAGTCACTCCCTTTTGGATTAATTTTGGTACATGGTATGAGGTACAGAATTCTTCATTTTTCCATGTGGGATAAGCAGGTTTGCAGTTGTCCCAGCACCATCTTTTCCCCATTGAACTGTCTCAGCTCCCTTGTCAAAAATGAATTTTCCATAAAGATAAGGGTTTATTTCTAGGCTCTCAATTCTATTTCATTTCTATATGCCTATCTTTATGCCAGTACCACACTGTCTTTGCTACTGTGGCTTTGTAGGACCAACATGTCTTTGAATGTCATAGAAATCAGTTATGAAAATGTTGAACAAGATATGAGTGAGGAAAGAGCCCTAGGGCATGACATTAAGTATAAGCTCCAGGAAGGAGGAGCTTTGTCTCCTTTGGTCACTGGTGCATCCCTACTATCTAGAAAAGGGTCTGACACACAGTAAAGCTCTGAATAAATATTTGTTGACGTTGAATGAATGATTAAATGAAAAATATGATTAGATTCCACTATCAAATTTGAACCACATGTGAATCTACTTAGTTGGGTGAGTATTCTGCCTTCTCCTTCCATCGTGTCTGGAAAGCCAATATGGAAGACCTTGCCAAATGCCTTGCTGAAGTCTAAAGGGCATTTATTTTAACCGTTAGTGTCAGAGTACTGTATGTGACATCTGTCACCTTGGAGTTAACAAAAGAACAATTACTTCAACCATTCCTGGGACACGTTGGACTTCGCCTGTTGATTTTAGAAGGAAATCCTCTATTACTTAAACACCTAAAAACAATATTACCAACTTAGGAGAATTGCAAAATCCTAGGGCGACCGCACTCATACCACTTGGTAGTTCAAGTGAAGAAAAAAACCCTGTCTAGTGAGCTAATACTCTGAGATGTCACATTTGCCCTTTTGGAGAGCAAGCCCAGGAAGCAGCAATGGAGAACAAGTAAGACTCTGCATACACTTTCAAGACTGGCTCTGCCAGGGCTCTTCCTGCTTCTGAATGGGACCTGGATGGTTGAAAAATGACACGGTGGGCAGATTTCATCAAAAGATGAAAAAAATCAACAAAGAGAAGGAGAGATTTCAATCATTTTCCATAGATTAATGACTAACAGAGTTTTCTTTTTCAAAGTTCAGTTCATTCCTTAATTGTATGCGGCAGCTGACTTTTCAGCTGTGTCTGTACATGGGATTGTTAGGTATCTGAATTTAATTGAAGGTTTATATTTTGAGGTTTACATTTTGGGTGCAGATCTACATACAAATACTGATGCTGACATTGGCTCCCAAGACAGCCCGACTTGTAGAAATATCCTTGCCTGGAATTTCATGACTTTTCAGGCAATTCCTTTGAGTCAATCATTCCGGGTTGATGTATCCATGCTGCCTCCGTGTTACTAAATAACCATCACCACTTTCATATGAGATTGCTGCACAAATTATTTCATTTAATATTTTCAGTTGAGAGAGATATTGTCCTCTGCTGTACAGATGAGAACAGTAGGGCTCAGAGAAGTTAAGACAGTTTTCAACTCATAATCAGAGCCAAGACTCAAATTCAGGTTTATCTGATGCTAAACTGCACGCCCTTAGCCACTCACTGTACATCCTGCCTCTCAAAAGGATAGAATGCACCATAAGTGAGCACAGCGTGGCTTTGAATGAAAAGAGGCTTCCTGTGCACATGCTTGTCTCCTGAGTATAATTCAGCTGCTCCTCTTACTCTACTCCCCTGCCCTGGGCTTGGCCAGTTCAAATGTACATAATCTCAAGCCCATTACTTTTCCTTTTTATCCTTCTCACATTCTCAATATGTACTTTCCTGCTCAATGTGTGGTTTTGTGTGTATACGTATGTGGTAAAAACAATTAATGTGAAATCTACTCTCTTAGCAAAATTTTAAGTGTACAGTATTGTTAACTATATACACATTGTTGCACAGCAGAGCTCTAAAACTTTTCCATCTTGCCTGATTGAAAGTCTATACCCACTGAACAGCAGCTTCCCAATTCCTCCTCCCCCAGCCTCTGGCAACCACTGCTCTGCTTTCTGCTTCTACGAGTTTGACTACTTTGGCTACTTCATGTAAGTAGAATCGTGCAGTATTTGTCCTTTTGTGATAGTTTATTTGACTTAGCATAATGTCCTCAAGGTTCATTCATGTTGTAGCATATAACAGGATTTCATTCTTTTTTAAGGCTGAATAATATATATATATTTTTTTTCTTTACCCATTCGTTTATCAATGGACATTTAGATTGTGCCCATAGCTTGGCTATTGTTAATAATGCTGCAGTGAAAATGGGAATGCAAATATCTCCTTGAGATTCTGTTTTCAATTCTTTTGGATAAATACCCAGAAGCAGGATTGCTGGATATATGGGAGTTCTACTTTTAATTTTTTGAAGGCTCTTCATAATGTTTTCTACCATTTTACATTCCCACCAACAGTGCACAGAGGTTTCAATTTCACCATAGCCTTATCGATACTCATTATTTTCTGTTTTTTTAATAATGGCCATCTTGACAAGGGTGAGGTGAGATCTCATTGTGATTTGCACTTCCCTGATGATCAGTTATGTTGAGCATCTTTCATATAGCTGTGGACCATTTGGATGTCTTCATTGGAGAAATGTATATTCAAGTCCTTAGCCCATTTTTAAATCGGGTTATTTGGTTTTCACTATTGAGTTGTTGGAGTTCCTTATATATTTTGGATATTAACTCCTTATCATATAGATGGCTGGCAAGTAATTTTTCCCGTTCCATAGGTTGCCTTTCCACTTTGTTGACTGTTTCCTTTGCTATGTAGAAGTTCTTTAGTTTGATGTAGTCCCACTTGTCTAGTTTTGCTTTTGTTGCCTCTGTTTTTGATGTCATATCCAAAAAATGATTGCCAAGACCAATGTTATGAAGCTTCCCCCATGTTTTCTTCTAGAAGTTCTATAGTTTCAGTTCTTATGTTTGAGTATTTAATCCATTTTGAGTTGATTTTTGTGTATAGTGTAAGATAAGGATCCAACTCCATTTTTTTGCACATGGATATCCAGTTTTCCCAACATCATTTATTAAAGACACACTTCTTTCGTCATTGTGTAGTATTGGCAACTTTGTCAAAGATCATTTGACCATGTATTCTTCGGTTTATTTCTGGGCTTTCTATTCTGTTCCATTGGTGTCTATGTCTGTCATTATGCCAATACCATACTGTTTTGATTACCATAGTTTAATAATATGTTTAGAGGTCAAAATGGAAACACATTCCCTGTGCATGGATTGGAAGACTTACTATTATTAAAATGTCCATACTACCTAAAACGGTCTACAGATTCAATGCAATTCCTATAAAAATCCCAAGGGCATATTGCAGAAATAGGGAAAAAAAAAATCCTGAAATTTCATATGGAACCACAAAGGATCCCAAACAGCTGAAACAATCTTGAAAAAGAAGAACAAAGCTCAACAAGTACTTTCATTCTTGTTGCTTCTTACAGTTCAACCCCCTAACAAGACCACAGCAGGAATTTTTGCAGGTCTATGACACACTCTCTCTTTGGACATTAGCTTTGAGAGGAAACTTGTGGGTCACTCAGATGTGTGCATCCGAAACAACCAAAGCCTGCTTGGACACCTTAAGTCCAATATAGCTAACTTCTAAGAGTAAACTCAGTATAGAACAACCCATACAGAGATCTTCAATGGTTTTCTCACCTCTTCCCCAGTCTTGACAAAACTCCCACCATTTTTTCTCATCACTATCATTTCTCCAATCATCACCACCACTAGGAACAGGCTGTGGTATTTTCAGAGAAAAGTCCCATTATTATGTTTTTCCCAACTGCCAAATATCTTCACCTTATTTCATACAGAAATTTCTCGATATCGGTTCAGCCTGACAATTGCAGCTCCCATGAACCCAGTCTCTGGGGTTAGAACATGAGTTAAATCCTAGTCCCATCATCTACCAGCTGAATGTCTCTACACAACTCATTTAATGAATCTAAGCCTCAATTTCCTCACCAAAATGTGGGTTTAATAACGACACCTATTTCAAAGGTTTGTCATAAAGATGAAATAAAATAATGCAGTGCCTGGCACTTAGCAAAGCCCACATAGTGGCTGTTCTTAATTATTATTATTTACTTCTCTGGATCCTCTGGCTCAGTCACTCTGCTCTGTCTCATAGTCTCTTTCTACACAGTAATAACATGACTTTTCCTCATGTGGCATTAGGAGAGATGGTCAATGTCAAATAAGCAAACAACTGAGAAGAAGGAAGCAAAGAGACACCTTAGGAATACAGAAAACGAAGGGGAAGAGAAGGACAAAGCAGAAAACTGTTAAAAAAAATCATTGTTTATAATCTCTTGTGATAAACCGATCTCCATTCCCACTCTCTGTCTGCCCCAGGATGAGGAAGTGAATCTCCTTGGGTGGCTCCATGAGGGGAATAAAGGAAGAACCCTCATTCCATGACTGTTGCTACCGGGCTGTCTACTCAACCCAACTCTCTTCAATGACCAGTTTGTGAGTTAGGTTCCCAGAGGTCATGAAGGACCCAGATCACTTTCCATTAATGTTAAATGAGCCTGTAAGTGCACTTTGGGCAGCAAATCAAAACCACTGTTAGCAGCAACTCCAACTCAGGAGGTTCCTGTCTCTTAAAGGACCAGATGCCCTTTCATGAAAGACTGTTTTTTCTATGAATAATACATATACTACTATGGAAGAATATACATTCCTATTAAGCAACATCAATTCTCAACACACTGGATGTAATCTTTTGCACTGCTATAATTAAAAATTAAACACGAAGTATTATGTTGAAGAAACTCCAAAGCTAATTTTTATGTACTCTTTTTTTTCCTCCAAAAACATCATTCTTACCAGCTTTTCAATGTAATTATATTCCAGGGAAAACAGGCAGGCAAAAGAGAATAAATTAACATATAATCTTTCTTTAAAGTCCCAGCTTACATTTTGTGATCTGTACAGTCCGTTGAAAAAAATCAGGTCTAAAGTCTTCTGCAATGAACATATACTATCTTCCATTATTATTTTGTTTTTTTTTTACAAAGGATAATCTCATAAAATATCAGATCAGTTGTGTATTTTAGACACAAAAGACACTCATTGACTGTGTGGGTTTCCGTTAACCTATGTCGATATAAGTCCCTGACATCTAGCTGGTGCTTAATGGATATTTTCTGAATAAATAAATATTAATATTAAAAATAAAAACTAAGAAGATATTTGAGGTTGGGACAATTCAATGTTTTGCCAATATGATTGCCTAGGGGATTTTCCCCTCCCCTGCTCCGCGTCTCCCTTTGCTAAATGAAGAAAGAGTAATTTCAAGGGAACTACCACGGGGAAGTAGGAGGGTTCTTATTGGACTTAATCCACTTAGGAGAAGCATTCTCATCTTGTTTATTTAAGAACGTCCGTGAAAAAGGTTGTTGACCTCAGAGAAGTGTGAGCATCTATCTTCTTAAGCTATGAAGGTAAAACCAAACAAGACAAAACAAAGAATTATATATTTCATTAAAAGAAAAATTTGGTTATATGCATTTTGATCAAAATATCCAAATTGGGGGCCAACCCAGTGGTGCAGCAGTTAAGTTTGCATGTTCCGCTTTAGTGGCCCAGGGTTCACCCGTTCCTATCCCGGGTGCGGACATGGCACCACTTGGGGTGCCATGCTGTGGTAGGCATCCCACATATCAAGTAGAGGAAGATGGGCATGGATGTTAGCTCAGGACCAGTCTTCCTCAGCAAAAGTAGGAGGATTGGCAGCAGATGTTAGCTCAGGGCTAATCTTCCTCAAAAAAAAATCCAAATTGCTTAAAATTCAAATCCCGGGATTCAAATTCAAATTCACAAGAATCACTGGAAAGATTCTTACAAGTCATGGAACCTAACCGCTCCCTTTTAAAATCGGGGAAGCTGAGATGAAAGAAGTTGCGTGATTGTCCCAAAGATGCAGAACTAGTGAATGGCAGACAGACTTCTTCCCAGGCACCTAATTCCAATTCCAACAAGTATTCCACTTCACCACACTCTACTGTAAACCCCTTAGTGCTTTATGGACAGATAATAAAAATTAGTTAATGCAGATGATGACGATAATGAAATTTCACTGTGCTGGAAACAGGGAAATGAGGTCAGTTAGCTGGCATTTGGCGATGCTTTTGTTAAGGCAGAACATCTATTACTTTCCATCTCTCTCTGCATTAAAAAAAAAATCTATACTTTGCTTAAAAAAAAGCCTTAGGCAACTAAATATCATTCATTAAAACATTTAAGACAAGTGACAGTTTCTAGTAATACATTTCCAGAACAGGACAAGCAGGATAAAGATAGCTTAGAAACCGCATACAGATCGAAGTTTTCTACTGATACCCTAATCCCCTGCTGGCCAATTTTTAAAAGTGGGCTTTTATTGGACCATAAAAATGAACAAGCTGAGGCTTTCACATCCACAGAAAGGCTGGTACCTCCATGGAAAATGTTTTGCCTTCAGGAATCCAGGATGAGAGAAAATCATTACCGCTGGGGAAGGATACTAACTACGGTGATAGAACTTGGGTACTGAAATGCCACTTCCGAGTAGCACATAAACTACAACTTGAGGAGGATGATTTCATTTCTAAGCAGAAGTTGATTACAGATGCAAGCTTGGTCTTGGGCTCTTTTCCTAATACTACCACTAAGATGACTTTGTCTTGTAAAAACCAAAGACCTCGCTTTGGAGAACTGTTTGGCAGTAGCTATGAAAGCTAAGCACTTGCATCTACTCTAAACCAGAAATTCCACTCATAGGTATATTTCTAACTAAAATGCACTTATATAGGAGTCAAAAGACATGCACAAGAATGTTCATAGCAGCCCTATTCAAGATAGCCCCAGCGGCCAGCCCAGTGGCACAGCAGTTAAGTTCACACGTTCCACTTCAGCGGCCTGGGGTTCGCCAGTTCATATCTTAGGTGTGGACCTATACACCGCTTGTCGAGCCATGCTGTGGCAGGCATCCCACATATAAAGTGGAGGAAGATGGGCACGGATGTTAGCTCAGGGACAGTCTTCCTCAGCAAATAGAGGAGGATTGGTGGCCAATGTTAGCCATGTTAGCTCAGGGCTAATCTTCCTCAAAAAAAAAAAAAAAAGATAGCCCCAAACTGGAAACTACTCAAATGGCTATCAATAACAGGACAGATAATACATCATGATATATTCACACAATGGAATACAATTTTGCAGTGATAATGAGTAAACTGCAGCTACTCTCAATAACACAAAGAAACTTTCACAAAAACATAATATAGAGTACAAGACGCCACGTATGCAAAAAGTTTGCACTGTATGATTCTTTTATATAAAATTTAAAAGTGGTCAATTAACGTATAGTGTTACAAATCAAGTTAGTGCTTCTCTTAGGGATGGCCATGACTGGAAGGGTCACAAGGGGAATTGCAGGGGGGGCGGTGGCTGATGCTGTTTTGTTTCTCCATCAGAGTCCTAGTGAGACAGGGTTGCTATCTTTGTTAGAAGGCACTGACCAATACGTTTATGATTTGTAAGTTTATATGAGTGTATGTATTGTCATTTAAAAATCTGAAGCCCTAAAAATTTCCCTATAAAAGTATGATAGTGCAAGAGCGATAAATTAGCAGAAGAGATGGCCCATCAATAAGATGAATGACGGCACCCACAGGCAGCCTTTCCTCCCTTGACCTGTTTTTCCCTCATTACTTATGAAACTGGTCACCAGCCGGCAAAGGAAGAACACAAATGTATAAGTGTCACATTCTTATGTAGGAACCAAGGCACTCACTTCTTTTTGCCAGAAGGCAAGACTGGGTCTCAGTTTTCATATACTAAAAATGGACCTATTAGGATAATGAGTGAGTTCACATCTGTCGTTTCAAGTTGATTACTGGTACTCTGTGGTATCAGAGATGTGTCCCTTAATTACAAAGAGAAATCAGATACAGTCAGGGACCATACATCATTTTGGGACTAATTGGCATTTGTCCTTTGTACTCCATCTGTAAGGTCTATTGGGGGAACACAGAGGTCTTTCCTCAAGGTTTAATCAAGGGAGGAAGGAAGGGGAATAAACTTTTAAGTACCTATTATGAGTCAATACCGTGTTAAATATTTACATAATCTTCACAATAGCTTTCAGTGGTAGGTACTATCGACCTCATTTTACAGAGAAGGAAACAAACCCTGAGAAAGGATGAAGCCTATGCAAGTTATACTGCTGCTAAATGAGGGAAGAAAGATTCAAATGTGGAACCACTGACTCATCGGGCTCCTTCCACATCACACAACTTCTAGAGAGGTCAGTAGCCCTTCACCAAAATGTCTGCATTCCCTAGAGAAAAGAACCAAAGGGTTCTTTTCAACTCTGCTTGAGTTCTATCCTAATACCCAAAAATATTCCAAATACAAAGAAAAACACAACCACCCTTTTGCCTGAAAAAAAAAGTCTTAAATAGCTGGGGTAGTAAGGGTCTAAGATTATAATAATTGTTATCACTGGGTCAGAACACTTTCTCAATCCGGCCCAACATTCTCTTGTAAATGGTGGTATCGAAGTTGTGGTCTATGAGAGACCTTCCAAAAACCCAGCCTCAAAAGGTTAGGTGTCCAAGTCCAATGTGGGTAGCTTCTCTTAGACCCAAGAAGAAATCATTCCGAGCACTAGAGAACTGGCCAACATCCAAAGAGAAGAAAATGAATGGTGGCGACTCAAAAGACTTGAGAAACCATAAACCAGTGTACTGCCTTGAGGTATCAGAGCTCAGACTGGGAGCCGGCGTCCCCCGAAAGCTATTCCCTGACCATCATGGCTGCTGCTATGACCTAGAAGAAGCATCTGACTCTCATCCCACAGTTTCCCCACACTGCAAAAGGGTGATAACCATTCCTATCTGTCCTCAAGGGTGTTAAAGGAACTAGTTAATGTCTGCAGAAAAAAGTACCATGTAAGTGCCAAGAATCGAGTGACCATTAGCGCAGGGAGCCTGGAGCAACGCAGACTGGTGTTGGTCTCGCACAGATCACACATGTTCCCTTCTCAACAGAGAAGGTTTGCAAGCAACTTTCTAACTCATAATATGAGACATTAAGGCAACCAGAGGACGTGGAGTCATATTTGGGGACTGAATGGATCAAGAAGCCAGAAAAAAAAGATTAGAGTGAAGTTCACCAGGCTAGAGTAGATCTATAGTAAGACTTGCCCTTGCCTACAAAGTCACAAGATGGACATTTCTCCTCTGCACTGTCTCCGTCTGGGTTAGCAGGACTGGGCACGAGAAGAATTGACTGAAACCACGCTGCGGGGCTGGGCAGGAGAGGGTAACCACAGAGACTCTTTGAACTAACACTGATTTAAGGTGAGAACAGAGAATAGGATACACTGAGCTACAGAGCTGGGGCTGCAGATGCTCAATGGTCACGCAAAAATAGCAAAACAAGGGGCCGGCCCAGTGGCGCAGTGGTTAAGTTCGCACGGTTCACCGGTTTGGATCCTGGGTGTGGACCTATGCGCCACTTGGCAAGCCATGCTGTGACAGGCATCCCACATATAAAGTAGAGGAAGATGGGCACAGACATTAGCTCAGGGTCAGTCTTCCTCAGCAAAAAGAGGAGAATTGGCAGCAGATGTTAGCTCAGGGCTAATCTTCCTCAAAAAAAAAAGCAAAACAATAGATAAACTTAACAGCTGGCTCATGATCAGGTGACTCTCTTCTAAGGCTCTCATCTGGAGGCAAGCAGCAGTGAATAATAAAAACAACCTCCCAGGCCTGAGTTAGGTCATTTTACATGTTTATTACACAGTCCTCACACCAGCCCCTGAAAAGTGGGTATTATCATTTTTAAAGAAATGAGGGTCAAAGTGACAAAGTAACTTGCCTAAGACAGTGAAGCCATCACTAAAATATAGGTCTGGCTGACCCAAGAGCCCTTGCCTATTAAGCTGGATGCTCCTGTCTCTTATCACAGTTATTCACAGTGTGTACTAGTTCTGAGCAGATCCCTAGGCCAATGCACTAAGAAAGCCAGCCCATGGGATGGCTTTGGAGTTAAAGGGTATGGTCTGGAGTGCAGTCACTCATCCAGCAAGCGTTTGAGGGGGCCTACTGCGGGCCAGCTGTGCTAGACCTGGATGATGCGGAAAAAGAAGACCGCATCCTGGCCTTGGCAGTGCCCACTGAAATCCAACAAGGACAGCACAGCAGCCATTCTGGGCAAGTTCTCTACAGCACAGACGTCAGCCACAGCTGGCGAGACGCGTAAGCCACCGCAGAAGTTATGGCCCCCTTGAAAGTCCTTCTCAAGGAGCCCCTCAGCAAACGGAGCATACTCTTTAGTCTGAGTTTTGACAGTTCTTTACTAACCTCCTGAGGATTACGGCTAAAAACTGCTGTATATTCCTTTACATTTAACTACAGTCTTATGGAAGGTTTGACCTTAAAAAAAAAAAAACCTAGTAAAATTACTTCAGAAGAAAAAAAGTCCTTAATAATTTATTCATAATGTTATTAAGACAAAGTCATGTTTTATTGGCCCATGTGTGTTTACGTTGTGATGCAGAAGTCAATAAGGAGGAGCTTCAGGAATATATAATGTCTATTAATATTCTCCACATATGTTCACCAAACAAACAGTGTCTCAGCATCAATAAATGGTTTCAATAATTAAAAAGTATGATTTTCCCAGTTTAACTATTTCCTACTGATGCCATGAACGCTTATGCTCACAGCCTCTCCTGCCCAGCTACAGCGACTGCAGCTATAAGGAAAGTGAGAGAGGAAAATAAATGTCAGTTCAAGAAGGGATTCTTGTCTCCTCACTGACACTAACTGCAAGTGACCCTGAGGTCTAGACCCTTCCTTTTTCATCTGTACAAGGAAAAGATTTAGATGAGATGGTCCCCATGTCTTCCCCAGCTTTACAACTGTAAAACAGTACCCCTTATGGGCCTTATCTTCATCCCTTCTTGATCACCTCTACCTTTCCCCAAGTACCATTTTGAAATGAGTTTCTTTTTTCCCAAACGGGCATGCCTCCTCCACTACTTAGCCTGGCTCACAGAGTTAATAGGTAGAATGGAGACCCACTGGCTTTGGAGTCAAGCGATGGTTCTCTCTCTGACTTGCTGTTTGCCCTTGAAGAGGGAGTCACTTAGGAATTCTAGGCCCATCATTTCCTCACTGATAGGGGATTATGTGACAACACTTAGCTGCCATGACCGAGTGAGAGAGGATTAAATAATATGCTTGTATGGGGCTTAGCCAATACATGATGTTACACTGGATACTCTGTAATAATTACCTTTTGAGTCTCACAGAACTCACCTGAAATACCTTCCAGATTCAAGGGCTAAATGCTTCCTTAAGAGGGCTTAGTACCTTCTCATTCCCCAAAAGAGCTATGCCAAAAACTGAGAGCCTCGATATATCATTAAAGAATGGATTTCCCTCACCTTAGCTCCTCAGAATCACTAAAGAATCATGACCGCTATGTTTTAGTCTCAAATCATTTTTCCCATATTCCTTTCTAGATAGATGCTTGTTATGCTGTAAACATAAAGCAAAAATATCCTAGTGGTATTTCAACACTATTAAGACTCCCCCCACCCCATAACTAACTTGGTCATCCGATTATAAACTATATTTTCACCAAGCTGGAAGAGACGACGTGGCTTCATGGAAAAAACTCACATTGAAGCAGGAAATCGAACTTGAGAAGATGATAATAATAATCATTGGTAGCATTGACTGGGAAATTAGTCTACGCTGGCATTGTTCTCAGTAATTTTCACTTACCCAGTCCTTTATTCTTCAAGACAACCTGTGAGACTGTTACTATTTTCGAGTCCATTTCGCTGTATGAAGAGCATGCAGCACAGGGAGGTTAAAAGCTTCTTAAGGCCACATTTCCAGGAATAGGTGCATGCCAGATTTAAACCCAGGCGATTTAGAGTCTGGGCTCTCACTTATGCTATTCTGTAGAGTTGGCATGATAATCCAAAAGACGGTGCAGAGAACTGGCCATATTTTAAGTGCTCAGTAAACAGTATTGCTTTTAAAGGTTGGCACCTGAGCTAACATCTGTTGCCAATCTCCTCCTCCTCCTCCTCTTCCCCTCCCCTCCTCCTCTTCCCCTCCCCTCCTCCTCTTCCTCCTTCTTCTCCCCGAAGCCCCCCAGTGCATAGTTGTATATCCTAGTTGTAGGTCCTTCTGGTTGTGCTCTGTGGGATGCTGCCCCAGCATGGCCTGATGAGCGGTGTCACGTCCGCACCCAGGATCCAAACCAACGAAACCCCAGGCCACCAAAGTAGAGTGTGCGAACTCAACCACTCGGCCACAGGGCCGGTCCAGTAAATAGTATTTTTATATTATTTAGATTAACACAGCTATTTTCTTAAATGTTGTTGCTTTTCCCAATCAATTAGGACACAAATTCATCCTTTATATATTCTTCTTCTCTACATTAACTTCCCATATTTTTAACTCCACTGGGCTCATTGTTATCTCAGAATGTCCAGTGGCATCCATGGTCATCCAGAGTGAACTCTCCTTATAATGCATCTTGAAACTTCCTTAGGTCCTGGCTGTCAGGGTTCTGCTTACGGACACATCAGCTTACTATGTGAAATAAAGTTGAGAGGAACAAGTCCCCCCTCTCCCCTATACCTTCCCCACTATTTGTAGAGCTTCAGCCTCTGATAAACCGGTCACTTATTTTATAAGTGCTGTTTATAAGTTTTGCTAAAATTCCAATGAACATAGGACCAAGGATATGTTAAGATACCCCAAAATTTTAGTCTGTAATGCCTTGCCCTGTTAAAGGAAAATTTACCCTAAGATTACAGACTCCTCATTTCCTGCAACTGACTGATCCAATCACCAAAAAAAGTACCATCAGCTTACTTGGCTCAGGTAAGCATCAAGCTGAATGTTCAAACAACAGCAACAGCGGGGTGGAGAGCAGGACTTATAAGACACCGTTCCCAGAAGATAATCATGGTAATTAGCTGTCATCGTTCCCTCACAAATCCAGGAAGAAGAACAACATTAAATCCCACATGGAAGGCAGAAATTTTGAGGCTTGGAGAAGTACATGGTACACCTGAATCCTGGGAACTAGTGGCAAAGCCAAGAAATAATGAAGTAGCATATGGCAGGCCATCAGCAGAAAGGTGGACCCGCCCACTGCCTCACCTAACTAATTTGGGGCAGCTGGTAGTTTATCTAAAGACCATCTTCAAATTGCACAGTGCCTTCCTCTTCATAATGTGGCCCATGGACCAGCTGCATGGGCATCACTTGGGAATGTGTTGGAAATGAAGATTGTCAGCCCCTCCCCAGACTTCCTGAATCAGAATCCGCATTAGAAGCTTGTTACTCTCGAGTGCCTTATGTACCGAGAGCTGCTGGTAGAGGGTTCATAGCTCAGGTTAAGACTGGCAGGGCCGACCTAGCTATAAAATAGACTCCACTTTGAAGATTCAAAGAAATAAGTCATACATATGATAATATAAAAGCAGAATTAGGAAAGGAAAAAAATGTTTAAAACTATGCTCAGGATAAATGCAGTGACGCCAAAGAGGAGATGGCAAGGGATCTGCATGGAAACCCAACAGGGATATCGCATCTGCTGCTCTGATCCACCCTCCACTTTTCTTCCTCTTGCTCTGTGCCGAGAGAGGCTGACCTGCATGAGAGCAGAGGGAAAGAGAAGAGTGAGGCTCCCCATGGGCTGGCTGTGTCCCTCAGTGGAAGTCACAGCTCCTCCAAACAGTGCTCACCATCTCTGGATTCCAGCAACTGCCCCCTTCTCCTCCCCTCCAGGCCAAGGCTGGTCACAACACTTTGCTGGTATTGGCCTCTGTACACAGCACTATTCCTTCCTGCACCTTTTAAATAATCCCTCAGTAAATTCTGTAAAACTCAGTTGGAGTATATAACCTGTTTTCTGCTGGGACCCTGATTGATGGATTTAGACAAAACTGTTGGTTCAAAGAAAGAAAGAACGGAAAGCAATAATCTATCATGGGGGGGGGGCGGGGACTTAAAATAAAGAATGATCCGGGAGGAAAGAGGGTGCAACCAATTAAACCAAGGGCTGATGCTCCATCACATTAGGTGTCAAACACAGGAAACATGCTCTGAATGTGTTTAAGAATAAGCTCACCCTTCATCTGTTAAAGAATCCTAATTCTCAAAATAGGGTTTCCACTGTATTTCAATCCAGATTCTCTATTTATCGGGTGTATACCAGTTGTGTCTTCCATTTAGGTGCTCATCTGGCTTGCTCCACGAAAGATAAGACATCTCCTGAAAATATCCCCCTCCTACCCTTCTAAAGTACAAAGTTGATTAGATAAGTCACTGGTTTCCCTGTAAGGTCTATCCTTTCACAATCAACTTGTTCAGGTCCCCCATTCCTTTGCATAGCATGACCCCCATTTTCCAGAAGCTTCCAGAATTAGATCTGATCAAATTTCTTTCTGATTCCCTTACATCACAGAATGTCAAATGTGTACACTCATTGGCCTACCTACAAAATACAATGGGACTCCCACCGAGTGGATATGGCACACACCACTCCAGAGGGCACACTTCTACCAGCAGCAGTGCGACCAGGCTGGTCACGTGAAAAGGCTTCCCAGCAGCTCGGCATCCATCACTGCCACTCATGCGTCAAGCCTGTTCCCACTCCATCCTCGTTCTGTCCCTCTCGCTAGAATCTTATCTCCAACAGCCAGTTCCTAAGTAACTCAGGATTACCCAGCATTCAAGATCCTCAGCAGGCCCACCTAAGTCTTCCTTTCAACTTTAAAACATAAAAATGTCTCCTTTATTCAACTCCTTTGGAGCTTGCTTGCTTCTAAGTCAGAACCCAGGGACTTCCTGTAAGCAGAGTACATGGGCAATGGATATACGAGACAAGAAGATTCAAGGATGACTTCTAGGTTCCTGGCTTAAGAAGGAAGCCAGGTGGAAGGTGGTGTTGTTTACCCATTTTTTTAAACTGGGTAATTTACATTTGCCTCTTAGGCCTCCTTTATTCTATAATAGTCCTTGCCTCTTTCTGTCTTTTTTTTTGCGTGCCTTTGATTTTTTTGAGAAACTCAGTCATTTGTCCTGTAGTATGTTCCACAGTCTGGATTTGGCTGATTGCTTTCTGTGGTGTCTTTTAACACGTTCTCTTACTTTTTTTCTTTTTAAAATTGTGGTAAGATACACATACCATGAAATTTACCATCTTAACTATTTGTAAGTGTACAATTCAGTGGCATTAAGTACATTCACATTGTCATATAACCATCACCACTATCCATCTACAGAACTTTCTTCATCTTCCCAAACTGAACCTCTGTACCCACTAAACAGTAACTCCGCCTTCCCACCCCCCTCTCCTCTCATCTTCTAGCAGTCACTACTCCATCTTCTGCCTCTGTGTATTTGACTGCTCTATGTACTTCATATAAGTGCAATCTTACAGTATTTGTCCTTTTGTGACTGTCTTATTTCACTTAGCATAATGTCCTCAAGGTTCATCCCTGTTGTCGCATGTGTCAGAATTTCCTTTTTTTAAGGCTGAATAATATTCCATTGTATGATATAGCATATTTTGTTTATCCATTCATCTGTTGATGAGCACTTGGGTTGTTTCCACCTTTTGGCTATTGTGAATAATGAGTGGCGTGATTTATCGAAGTAAAGAAAAGAGAAGGAAGAGGTAGGGAAAGGAGAAATGGTGAATTCAGTTTGGAGCATGTTAACTTTCAGTGCCTGTGAAATATATAAATGCTCATATTCAATATACAAACATACATATGGCGCTCAAGCTCAGAAGAACATCTGGACTGGAGGCATGGATTTAGCAGTTGCAGGCATTTACATAGCAATGGAAACTAAGAGAATGAATGGGATCATTGATGAAGAACAGGCAGGGCACGAAGCAAAGGCCTAGGGCTGGGTCTTGAAAAACTCGGACTTTGTGGGGAGTAGAGGAAGAGGAGCTATCGGAGGAGGCAGAACAGCACACAGAAAAATAGAAAGACATTCAATAGACTGGGGTTATTTGATTCCAAAGAACATTTGGAACAGATAGAGGATGTCAGGCCTCATCAGTTGGGTAAAAGCTAAGACTGAGAATAGATACAATTGAAATTCATTAAATTATGAATATTGATTTTTCAAATATGGTACGCCACATTTAATAGTATCTCCTTAAAGCGTGCAGAAAATAGGTAGCAAACCTAAGAAGCAAATTTGTTCAAGAAATAGAATATAAATATAAGGAAGGTATGTATAAAATCACTGATGTTACATTTGTGACAAATTGTTAGAAGATGTTTGAGATATACCTGAAGAACCTTTCAAAGTTTCAAAGGCGAGAAATCATGTTTCTCTCACACACACACAATAAAAATATCCCAAGAGACAGACAACCTCACTGTGGGAATGCTCTAGGATGGCATTTTTGAACTCCAGCCCTGAGCAGTATACCATCTATGAAAATCGTTGTTAAGCAAGAAACATGGGACTTAGGTTACATTTCAGAAAAAGCTCTCTGTGACTGAACATTCAAAATCGTTGAATGCTGATTGGAATCAAGAGACCAGGGCATATCTTCCTCTAACACTGTTTAAAAGCAGAACTGGGTTCTCATCTGTCCGGAGCTTTCCAAGTGTGGGCATGCCTCAAGATAAAGAAGACCAACTTGACGATCTCAAATGGGTCCTTCCTTTCATAATATTATATGATTCTCTCTACTGTTTTACCACTTTTGGTGGAAGACTTTTTATCTATCTTTCCAATCTCCAATCTACCAGAATAGATAGCCCAGCCAAGTCTCTCAGACTCAATGATGTTTCCACTTTCTTCGAAAGCTCAGCTGAAGGCATCTTTCATCTTTAATTAAACTTCTGAATATTTCTCTCTTATATTACTTGTCATCATTCACTTATTTGCCCTCCTTCACCATCCTTTCTCTACCTTATTTATCTACCCATAAAACACATTAATATTTGATTCTTTCTCACTGGAGTATCGTATTTGAGAACTCAAAGTTGGTGGGTAAATACGAACTATACATGGCATGTGAGACATAAGAAAAAATTAATAGGGATTTTACTAGGTTAGAATTTTATTGCTTTTGGCCAAAGGCCATCACAGACTTACAGAGGAAAGATAACATACAAAGAGACCTTTAAAATAAGTTATAGAGATCAAACGAGGACTAAGTTAGAATGAGTTCCTAGGTGTAAAAATAGGTAACATTTCAAAGTTAATTTATTAAAATGAGTCATAAGACCAATACATCATTATGCCATTTTTGGCTGGAGTGTCTAACGTAACATTAACTCTGATTCTGAAGTGGCCAGTGAGTATAAGAGAATCAAAAATTATGCATATGTCCCTGACATGCAAACTTTCCTTTTCAAGTGATGTTCTAGAATAAATACTAGTTTAATTATCCCCAAAAATGGTTAGAGTTACTTCTAGATACAAAGGAGGAGGAAATAAGTATGTATGGAACACCTACTATGTGCAGGGTTCTGCTCTTTCTGCTGTATATACCTTTTCACAATGACCTTATGAGAGAAAGATTCGTCAGCTCCATTTTCTATGTACGGAAACAAAGGTTCACAGGGATCAGAGAACTCCTCCAGGTCAAACATTAGCAAATGGCAGAACTAGAGCCTGGACTCAAGACTCTCAAAGCCCACGCAGTTGTACTGTGGTCCGCCTTAGAGAAGGAAATGCGGAAAAGCCTCTGATTCCAGGTTGCCTCCAACACAGGCTCAATGGATCACGAAATAAGCTGATCTCTTGCCTTTAATTATGAAGTGGACATGATTTAGAAAAAGATTGCTATGAAAGCCTGGCTGAGTTTGAGAGAGAAGATCGATCAAGCAAAGTGGAATTCTGTGTAACTCTCTTGTAACACTTGACAACACCAGCTTCTATAGAAGCTAGCCTTTTAGGGACAGAAGGCAGGGTATTTTATCCTTTAACAAGGAGACTTGGTAGTAGGGAGACGGTTAATTCACTCTGATTGCCAGGCACTTGATATGCAGCAGCTCACTGAATTCTCACAATCACCCTGGTATTACGATTTTATACTGGAGAAACTGAGTCTCAGAGAAGTTAGGTTTTTTGATCAACGTCATTAAGTAATGGAGCTAAGATGCGGTTCTAGGGCTAATTCCAAAGACAAGGCTTGCTCCACAGTGATGCCGTTGAGAGAAGCAGCACTGAAGGCACCTACGGCAGTGCGTCTCAGACTTCGGTGTGCATATGAATCACCTGGGATCTTGTTAAAACACACATCTGATTCACTTGGTCTGGGGTGGAGCCTCAGATTCTTCATGTCTAACAACCTGCCAGCTGAGGCTGATGCTGTTGGTCTGTAGAACACTCTTAAGAGAAGAAATGATGTAAGTATTTACAAAGCAAACCGTACAAGAATGTGCCCAAACATGGCATCTTCTGCCAGATGGCTTCAGTGGAAACTTTGTGCTTTCTAAAATATTCAATTATTGCTCTAAGTGGTGGGATGGTAATCTTCTCTGTTAGAGCTGCTGAGACAGATAGTGGGGGCACATAAAAGATTAGGATGGGGTTTAGGTGTACCATATATGTATCCCTCAAGCCCTGACCGCAGTTCTGCAAACATGTGGACAACTGCTTGGCAGAGGAAGGAGTCTACAGCAGGAGTCCCTGTTGGTAAGGGAAACTTTGGTATGTCTCCTGTGATCTTGGAGGCTGCGGCAGTTCTCAAGTTATCACGATCCCATCCATCAGGCGCGCATCCACAGGGGCCTCAGCACTCAGCCAAGAGAGGGGCTGACAACTTTCAGGGGTTTGGGGCAAAACTCTTTTGCTACGCTTTGCCATGTTCCATGGCTCTGCTTTGCACTTCATGCCTTTTCTTCCTGCCCCCTCTCCCTCCAAGGTTTCTGACAGCCTCCTTATCCATTATCAGAGCCCAATGTCAAGCGACCCTCCTCCATGTCTGCAATCTGGCTTCAAGATGGGTTTCCATGGACTGTTTTGCTATTACAGTGGAAACCAACTTCACAGCAAATTGCTCTAGTTACCACTGGGGTCACTTCAGTGTTTGCAAGGTCTGCAGTAATTGCTTTACATCAGCAGGAAAAAAAATACTTAGGACCATGTTTTTGCAGCTGACAGTGGCTTTTGTGGAGGGAATCATTCACATCAAAGGAAGAAGGACTATGTTGATGACACACAAGCCAGCTGTTTCCAGAACTGCTGGCTCCTACCCACCACGCCCCCTCCGTGGGCCGGCTGAGGCTCCGCTCACCAGGGAGGAGTTCCTAGAGGACACTCTGCATTCAGCCCATGTCCAGCAGGGGAGGGTGCCACCCGCGACAATCAGACTGGGGAATACGGACTCAAAGGCAGCGGCGGTTTAACGAGGTCAGATGGTGGAAATGGCTTCAAACTGCACTTGATCAATATCACCGCAATGAGGGGATTTTGCACCCTCCCAAACAGGCATTTCCTTTCTCTTCATCTCACATCTCTAATGCCCTTGGGTCTAAGAGTAAGTCGGAGAAGGGAGTGGGGGAGAAAAACATGCAGTGCAGACATCCCCCGATTCTAATAAGATGGCCCTGTTACCTTTTATCTCTACATTTCACGCAGCTTAGACAGTCCCGGGGCAGCCCAGGATTCTTTCCTCTATTCCCTTTTTCGAGTCAGTCTGTTATCATGCTTGGTGCTCTTCTCATTAATTTTTTCCCTACATCATGTCCTGCTCCTCCCTCTGCAATGACCTCTCTCCCCTGTGACCGGTTGTGAAGGTTCTCTTCCATTTTCCCCGCAAGGAGATCTTTGTAGCACTAACTTTAACTAGCCGACCAATTCTTTCTCAATCCTGTACAAAGCATCCCATGAAAAGGGACACACGAGCACAGACAGAACCAACCCGCAGGAGGCCAGCAGCCCTCCCCCCTCTCCAGCCTTCTCGGCACATGCTCAGCATCTTCCCAGAGATCGCCTGGAAACTGCTTCTTTATGGCAAGGAATTCAGGCTCCCAGTGGCACAGGGAAGTCAATTCACCATAGGAGACAAAAACTCATAAACACTGCACTTGCTCCAGAACAAGCCATAGACACTTCAGATTGTTTCCAGCTTCCATGTGGCAGAAAAGAGGCCATTTCCCCCCAGAACTAAAAAAACAATCACGTATAATATTAGGACATTCAAGGTTCGGTGATGAAAGTCTTACACCAACTTGGAGTCAGGGCCAGCTGGGTGTTGTGCATTGCTGTCCATGTCCTGGAGCTGGCTGTTTCTCATGGGAAGCACGTGTGACAATTCCAGCGTGGAGAAAGTTTCCTCTTGACCTTGGATTTGTTCTCCCGCTTACCTTTGTCTGCCACCACCTTGTTTTCTTGGATGTGCCAGTTCCAGAGCTAGCCTTGCTTCGGTCTTTATCTTTTCTGTTTTCCCCCTTCCAGGGCACCTCCTTGGTTTAAACCCACTTCTTGGCTCTCATCTACACACGCTGAAGCCCTGCCCTTGTCCAGAAGCTGGGCTCTGTCCTGATACCTTTCCAGGCCCTCCCAACCTTGCCACACTCTCCCAGTTCCAGCTCCAGGTTTCATCCATAGTAGATCACATGCCCTGCACTAGCTGCTTATACAGACAAGCCCACCTAATCTTGAGAATTAATCAGCGGGTAGAAAGGGAGTGGGGAGTTTCCCACAGAAACCTAAGAGAAAGAGTTCAATTTAAAAAGACATATGTCTTTACAGAGTGGGGCATAAACTTGATTGATAGTAAAATTGAGATAGTAAAGTAGAGAGAATAAAATTGATCACATAAATAAGTGTAGTAAGTATTTAGATAAACTCATAGGGGAACGAGCCCCAAAGGATCAATGTGAAGAAGTGATGGCTGGGAGGAGACAAGATGCCGCTACCTACCTGAGTCAAGTACCATTCAAGGCAAACACGTTCCCTGACAGAACACGGAGGGAGCACAGCATGGTGATGAAGTGTGCACACTTTGGAGTCAGACAGCCCGGGTTGGTTCCTTCCTTTGTAATTACTAGCTGCATGCGCGTGGGTAAGTTACTTAACTTTTTTGAGCCTCAGTTTCCTTCTATGTCACACGAGGATAATAATACCCATCATAAGGTTGAAGAACTGATTAAAACAGAATAATGCATATAAAGTGCCTAGTTAGCATACTGCCTAATACATAATAATTTCTTAACAGGTATTTGTTTAAAACCCTTTTTTATTTTTACTATCAGAGCAGAATCCTGAGCCACATGGGCAATGGATCTTACATGACGTGAATGGCTCACACATACTTTTTATTTTTATTTATTTATTTTTTAAAGATTTTATTTTTTTCCCTTTTCTCCCCAAAGCCCCCTGGTACATAGTTGTATATTCTTAGTTGTGGGTTCTTCTAGTTGTGGCATGTGGGACACTGCCTCAGCATGGCCTGATGAATGGTGCCATGTCTGTGCCCAGGATCTGAACCGGCGAAACCCTGGGCCACCTCAGTGGAGCGTGCGAACTTAACCACTCAGCCATGGGGCTGGCCCCCACTTTTTATTTTTTAATTAAACTTTTTGAGATAATTGTAGTTTCACATGCAGTTGTAAGAAATAATACAGAGAGATAACATGTGTCCTTAACTCACTTTCCCCCAATGGTAACATCTTGCAAAACTATATAGTACAATATCAGAGCCAGAATATTGACACTGATACAACCCACCAATTTTATTCAGAATTCCTGTTTTACTTATACTCATTTGTGTGTGTGTGTGTGTTTGTGTGTTTATCCTATGCAATTTTATCACGTGTGTAGCTCTTGTATCCACCACCACAGTCAAGATGCACAACAGTTTCATCATCACAAACACACACTTTCTTTTAATCAGTTTTTTAAACAGCCCAATTTAGGTGGCCACAGTCAAAATGCTCATTTTGCCTTTCTCCTGGTTCCTGGTGCATTTTATCAATGATGCCTATGAACTTTTCCTGAGCCAGCTTTTCATCCATCAGCGCATGTGGTTCAAGCACAGGGAAAGAGCACTTGAGAAGCAGCTCCAATGAAATGAGGAGGAGGAGGAAGGGGAGGAGTAATAGGAGGAAGGGGAGAAGAGAGAGGAATAAGAGGAAGGGCGGTTGAGGACGTGGGTAAGGAGGAGAAGGAGGGAGAGGAGAAGTCCTGGAAGCCCCTTCTGTGTCCAACAGACCAGGAGTGGCACCACCATCTCCCCAATCTCAGTGCCCACTCATTTCACCCACAGGGAAATATCTGGTGAGTAGGTCAGTTCTGATTTGCTGTAATCTAGATTCTAAACAGAGCCCGTTCTGATTCATACTGAGGTTTGCTTGTAAACACAAGCCCACAGGGGTTATAAAATTAGGCCTCCCAAACCCAGACCCTATTCAGATGAAGATTTAACAGAAAAACATATATGAGGGAACACATGTGCAATTACGCTTTTGTGATATTTAGGTTCGGGTTTAAATAATTTTAATGACTATACAAATAAAGTATGCTCATGATGTAAAACTTGGCAAGTACATAAAAATATAAAGAGGAAAATAATAATTACTCATAATCCCATCACCATAGACAACTACCGTTAACATTTCTGGGGTATAACATTCCCTTAGGTCTTTTCCTATGCAAATATGTCTATATGTGCAACATTTAATTTCACAAAACTTGTATCATATTTTGTAGAGATTTGTATCCTGGATTTTCCCTTGAACATTTTATTGGTTTTCCACCACATTTTTCAATATGCTAAATAACTGCATATGATGAATTTGCATCAGTGCTGTTTTCAGCATTGGTGTGCAGCGGTCTTTTACTTCTGTTTTTGAATGGTGTTAAAAAAACTAACAACTTCTGTGTTGTCCATGTGTTTTCCATTCAGCTGGGATACCCAGACGCCCATGTTGATCCAGACACAGTTCAGTCCAGATTCTGGACTGAAGAGGGCCTTGAAATCTATAGAATCCTTTCTGCTCACATTTCAGCCAACTTCACCTTTCCATACAATAATTCTATCCTAGTGCTCTGAAGACACAGGACAAGATAAAATCTTCAACTTCAGGAAAGGGATAAAAAAATTTACTTGCTTCTATTTGGTGATATTATTTAGTCAAGAAAAAAAAGGGAAAATGTTTTCCCAGTTTTTTCTAAGTCAACTCTACTCTCTAGCTAGCCAAAATAAAAAACAATTACATAAAATTCCATGAGACTCTTTCCCATATAACTAATATCACTACCACCGTAGGCCCCAGGCACATTACCACTGGGCAGGACATCATAATTCTGAGAACTTCAGTCTCATAGGTATTCTCTTGAGCTTCTGGAAAAGCTTCCTACCTTGAATCTCCTGCCTAAAATCCTTCTTGTTTCCTTACTTTCACATCATCCCCAGAGATGAATTCCTAAAGCTTAGTAGAATCCCATTCAATTGTTATCTATTGAGGATCAACTGCGTGCCAAGCACTGGGTTAAGCCCTTAAGATGAACAGAGCAAACAAAAAGCCCCACCTCGTGGAGCTTATGGACTACTGGGAGAACAGACAAGAAGCAATAAACATAATACCATCAATTTCCCACTTAAACATCTTCAGTGGCTACTCATTTCCCACCCTCTCTATCATAAAAATAAAATACAACTCCTAAGCATGATGATGTCTAAAATTCCTGAAAAATCCAGTGCGTGATTTCCAGGTGTTTCACACTGTCTCCTCCCTCCCTGGACCATTCACCATTTTCCAGGCGCTCCCTGCGTTGTCCCACCTGCCAGCCTTTGCCAGCCTGCTTCCTCAGCCTATACTGCCCTTCTCCTCTATACCTACGAAATAGCACTTCTCTTTAAAATTCCACGTAAATGTTACTTCTTCTATAAAGCCTTTCTGTCCTGAAAGTCCTGGACACCCATCAAAATGAATCATTTCTTCTCTGCATGTTTACAGCATGTTTATTTACCCTATCAATCATTTTACACTTATAAGACGTGTGACGTGTGAGGCCAGTGCTAGGTTTACACACACACACACACACACACGTATAGTGCGACTGCTTCATTCTGCTCTGTATCAGATTTATTTATACATCTCCACCCTCCCTTCCACAAACACAGTAAAGTGTAAGATTCTTGAGAATAGGACTTGTTCTTTTTTGTATTTATATCCCCATGACGTTGCCTTGAACATCACTGTTGAATGAACAAATAAGACTAAATATATATTAGTAGTAATATTGATTATGATAATGACAATCTGATTATTTAGTGAATCTAGGTAATAAAAATAGCCTTTGTATAAAAGTGCAATCAGTTGAGGCGACTTTCTTCTTTAAGGATGACGGGTGTTATTTTTCAATTATCACCAATTAATATGCAGGGAGTGTTTGCAGGATGACTGGCATTGATCCAACGGGGTTTCTGTGGAACATTACTGAGGTGGGCCTTGCTCTCCAGTGCTCTAAAAAAAGTAATTTATCTTTATATTCTTGGTGTCAATATGCAAATTAGTATATTCCTAGGAGCCTAAAGAAACCAGCTAGTTAAAGTAAAGACCACTAAGGCAGTTCAGAACAGGTATGTCCCCCTTTAAAAAAGTCATTACATGGCGAGTCCAACTAATGGTGGGGATGTCTTAGGGGGAAAGCATTCTAATCCTCAAATGATTTTTTAAATATTTAATTACAAGCTGTCTTTAAAAATCAGCCCTGACTTCCCTCTGAGCCCCCATGGCATTTGGTTTGCCAGTATCACATTTCCACATAATGTCAGACATGTGTTTGTCCCTTACAGCCAGTATGTACGTGAAAGCCCCAGGAAGGCTTGGGAAATGCCGTGGGTCCACAGACTGTACTCAATCGGAAGTGGTAATGCTGCAGCCAGACCTTCAACAGCTGGTGGGCAGAAGCTCCAGAGAGGGCAGAATCTCCCGGGGGGCAGGGGGGCCTCAGTAACATGTCAAGAGGAAAATATCATAATTTGGTTTATTTTCTGCTTAATAGATGTTATTCCCACAAGAATTCCCTCTCCTCACATTCTCCACCTGGAAAACTCCTACTCACTCCATTTTGTCAGTTCTTGAATGTCATTGTCACTGGGAAGCCTTCCCACCTCCTACCAAAGTGACACCCTCCTCTGCGCCCGTGAAACACCCAGCGCGCAAATGCTCTGTGGCACAGATCTCATGGTGTGGTGACCCCACCAAGACTGCAGCCTCATCAGTGTCAAAAACTTTGTCTCATTCACCTCTGCATGCCCAGGACCTGACCTGTGTTGTGCAGAATAAAGGCTAAATAAAAGTAGAGAATGTGTGTTTAAGGTCAAGGAGGAAAAACAGCGTTCGCTACCAAATACAGAGATTCTCATATACCTCTATGTGTATGTATTTAATGCTAATAATCCAGGAAACAAAACTTCTCCTATTGCATTTTCTGGTTCAGCAACACTAGCTCCAGAGTGGGCTGTCACAGCTTTGCAGGCTGCGAGTGGGTTGCCATGGAAACAAGGTTCTGGATGGAGGCTCTGGCTAAAGAGCTCTTCCCAACTCAAAAGAAGCTACAGAAATACAAGGGGTATTTTGATTCCCCCTCCTCCTCTCCTTTTCTCCCAAACCCTTCACTCATTTGAGCAATGTGCAAGCTGAAACCAGCTGAGTTCTGGGAGCCGGTTCTCCTAGAAGTCCATATACTCCTGGAATGGCCTTGCCCACACAGAACAGTGTAGAGTTAGCTCTGGGCTATTTTTAATGCCTTCTGTACTTCCCTTACTTTCCTTCTGCCTTTCGTTGCTGTTGTTATTATGGCTCCTCCTTCCACTTTGTCTCATTCTCAATGTGACACAGACCTGCCCCAAGTATTAACATTAACGCCCTGCCTCTTCTTGATGACTATTAGCGAGCAGAAGCTGCCTCTCAGTCCTAAAATGGCAGGGAAAGAAGCAGGGCAGATCTGAGCGGAAGCTATTAAAAGAACCCTTCCCCTCATACAGAAGCCACGTGCCTCATTGCCTGGTCCACCAGAGAGTCATGGTCAAAAACTTAATAAACAATCCAGGAAACAGCCTCCTCTTCCCTGTTCTCTGTGACACAGAAAGCAGTGACATTTTGCCGATGTTTGCTCCACTCTACACAAAAAGCAGCAGCACACTGTCTGGGAGCTGGAAAACGGAGCGGCAGTGGAACTCTTACCTCCACCTCGTGCTGGAAACCCCCTAGAAGTAAGTTTGTTTCATTACTTGATATTTAATTGAAGTAATAACATGCTAAGCTGCAACAATAATATTCACCTTAAAACATCCTCAACTACACCGGTGAGATCTAAACATTGGGAAATGTTACATAAAAACAGTATAGAAACCAAGCATGGAGAAGCCTGGCTGGCACCATGAGCCCCACTGGTTCTGAAGCCGCTTGCCCGCTATCTTTTCATGATGGGCTCTCCCCTCACCACGGGCATCCCAAAGGGGTTTTCTTGATCTGGATTCACACAAAGTGAAAAATCCAAGGGCACAACCCTTACAGGAACTTACTTCCACCATCAAATTGAAAAGACCTTCCTAAGGCTAGTTCCCAGGAGTTATTTAATTCTTCAGCTTCTGGGTTTCTTTTTCCTTTTCTTAAATAAGCTTATTCTTTTGATGCAATATTCACGACTCCCAGACACAAGGAGGGTCCCCCCTTGCAAAAAGACAGCCCTTTCTTCTATAATGAGTTTCGCCCTTCCTATCTCACACACACAGGCTCTGTCTCTTGCTTCTTCTAAGTTGGTGTTGGCCTTAGCTTTCCTCTTAGCTGCAGGAATCCCGTGGGAGAAGCCCACGCTGCACGTCCAGCCATTAGAAAGAGGACTTCCACCTGAGCGGACGACGTGCTCCAAACGACGTGCTCCAGCTGCACCGAGTGAAGAATTTCCCTGGCGCAGGATCCTGCCTGTGCCTAAGGATCCTTAGCGAGAGCCTCTCTCTTCTGAACTGAGCTCAGCTGATCTAATACCAAGATGTCCTCTGGTCGCCCCACTTCTTGTACGTTAGACTGTTGTGAGCTGAGGTTCAGAGATGGAGGCTCACAAGAGTGGAGCATTTTCATTTCAGAGGAATCAGAAGATTTGTGCTTAAAAACTCCGTAGGCAAGGTTTTGTTTGTTTGTGCTTTATTGTTGGGTGCTGCCGCTGCTGTTTCCTTCATTTTAAGGAGCAGCCTTGCCAGTGTCGGAACATCCAAGTTGACCTTGTGCGCCACGCAAACTACGTGTGAGCTTTATGAGGATAAAAGCTTTCAAGTTTCGATCGTGACTCAGAGACAGGGCCCGCAGACATCCTCATAATCCTGCAGAGGTGAAGGGAGTGCTGGATGCCGTATAGGAAGGATGCTGGTAAAAGATTGAGATCTATGTCCCTAAAAAAGGCCAGAGACCTTGAACAAGTGATACACTATTTGCTCAGCAGAGAACTGGAAGGATGGGCCCAGGTAAACTTTAAGGCAGGAAAAGGGCATTCGTAGGGGAGCACTGACCTTGAAATCAGATGCATCTTAGTGTTCAGGTCCTGCCCCTTGATAGCTGTGTGATGGTGGGCAAGATACTATCTTCTCTGAGCCTGAAGTTTCTCATCTATCTGCTCTTACACTTTATGGGGTTTGGAGTGAAAATGAAGGGAGATAGCGTTTTACTACTCGTAGCATAAAAGAAGAGAACTATAAAAGTTAGTGTTTCCATTCTACCTCCTTCCCTTCCTCCAGCTCCTTCAGGCTTCCAGTAGCTCACACATTACATGTGATTTGCTGATCTAAGAGGCCCTGAAATTAGCTGAAAAGGCAGGCATAGGGAGTATTTTCCACATGTCCCTTTCAAGAGTCTGGGTTTGTGGTGAGGACCCAGATTTGAGCCGGGAGGGAGGGTAAATGTGTCAAGAGTTCAAGCTGGGGGAGTTCTGGTGGAAGAACTGCTGGTGGGACAGAATGGCTCAGGGGTGTTGTCAACAGGGTGGAAGCAGATGCAACGAAAGGAGAGGACCCCTTCAACCACTTAGCACAGAGCTGGCAGTTTCACTCTGGGCTCCAGCAGAGGCATAAATGCTGAGGGAAGGAAGTACCGCTGCTACCTGGAGCACTTAGGGGTTATCAGGTTAAAAAAGAGATCGATGGAGAGCCCACTATTACCTGCCAAATCTCGTTCTCAAGTCAAAATGGGTTTTAAAATGAGTTGCAACAAGGAGGTAGTGAGGGTAAACCCTGTGTTACTGAGGGACCGAGAGAAAGCGCAGAGAATCAAAGTGGACGGCCAGAGGCTTGGAGAAGGAGGGAGGTGGGGACCCGAGTGATGGGAGCCATGTCTCACCTGTTCTTTAAGAGGCAGAGCATGATGCTACCGAAACAAAGTCCAGAGAATGGAACTGTCTTTGCTTCCTGTCAACCTGATTAGGCGTAATATCTGGGGACATTGGAGCTGAGCAATGACAGCTCAGAAGTACTTGATTGCTGCTGGAAGGTGACAGCAGAGCAGAGCCTCAACTTGCAAGGTCAAGGGTGCCAGAGAGAAGACTTTCATGGAGTAAAATGGAGACACTTCCATTTCCCTCTCCCCTATCTCCTCCTTGCCACCCACAACCCCACATTCAGCTCGGACTCCTGCTGGCAAGGCTAGGGCCACACTCCCCATCCTAGTGACTTGACCCCTCATGTCACCGCTTGGTTCTTTTGCCTTTGGCCACCCCATGCTCCTTACTTCACAATGGTCAGTGTTCTGTCCAGACGTTACCTAACTCGTCAGACTCACCGCATTCCCACAAGGGAGGTGATGAGAATATCCTCCTTATTTCAAAGCACTGGAGGCAGAAATGCCGAGGAGCTAAAAGGCCTTCTCAGCTGCTTGCAATAAATTATGGAAAAAGCTAAGAGAGAAGATCCCTCGAGACAGTGAGCTAGACTCAGAACACCAATCTGCACTGCCTCTTCGGGGCCCTTCACCCTTCTTCCCTCGAGGGACTATTGTGGCTGAAGCGCTCCTTGGAGCACCAGCTCCAGCTTCAAGGCTGGGGGGCCTCTCAACACTCCAGGGAACACGCAGTGCAGCTGGCTCTGCCTCGCTTATTTGAAAACCGCGCATCAGCCACACACAGCTGGACTTGAGCACGGGGGGTCAGTTACCAGTTGGGAGTGAAGAAACACACTCTTCCGTGAGGTTTCGTAGAGGGAGTCAAGGAAACCAGCATATGCTGAGTTGAATAAGCAAACCCTCACAGTACAGGGTATGGCTTCATTCCAACAGTCAGTGGGAAATATGGAAGGTCAACACAAATTTGCACAAAAATTTTTCAAAGCATTCATTTAAAAGAAAATTCACCAAATAATGATCATTGTCAGACTTTTATCTCCACTAATGACAACTAATACCCACCAACTGCCCAACACCTTTTGTGGTTTACTGAGTTCTTGCAAATATATTGGAGCATCTGCTCCTCATCAGAACCCCATGGAGAAAGTAGGATAGGTCCTATTTTTCCCTTTTTACAGATGAGGTAGGCAACAGAGGCTCCAAAATATATAACCCTAAGCCAATGTGCCAAAGATGGCGAGCACAGATCACGAAAGGTGCATCCTCACGTTCCTGCCCCACCTGCCTACCCTCACACCAACCCAGTGGGCTCCTGGTGGCCCACGGGCTACCTCTTTTTTTGTGCTACGAAATCAGGGTTCTTGACAGCAAACTTTCTTGACAGCAGTTATTCATTTCAAGCTGCATCTTACCCTTCCTGGCTCTGTGATCTGATTATATCTCGGCTGGTGGTGCAGTGATCAACTGGTACAGCCAACCCTTTGAGAGGCCTAAGGACCAACTGTGAGCTAACCCCGGGCAGGATGCCGAACTCAGTGGCTGCTCAGTGAGGAGAGGAGGAGTAAAAGAATGAAGCCCCAGAGTTGTAAGTCTATTTCCATCTTGCCCAGGAAGGGACAGGTCCAGAGTAAAAGGTTTCATTTAAGGACATTTAATTTTGTTCTCTCTGATGGAGATGTTTTCGAGGAAGCCTTTCAGCTGTGCATCTGAATATCGCAGGGCTCCGGGACCTGCTTCCCACGGAGAGCTTGACTCTTCCTTCCAAGTATACCACAGTCCTCTTTCTAAGAAGCACAGGGCACGACTTCAGCATCTTTTCCCTGCTAGGAGGAACACATTAGCTTAAAGCAGGTAGCCAGAATCCTGGTTAGGAGGCTCACCCGGCCAACGAAGCACTAACTATCCTCACCTGCCTGTGTATTTGTGTATTTTCATCTTAGTTCATCCTCCCAAGAAACAGCTGGGAGATATTAAAAGCGAGGTTGAGAGAAGTTCGGTAGCATGTTCCAGGCCACATTCTTCAAGTCATTCTTGCTCCAAGCCTTTTCTCTATTGCAGATGAATCCCCTCTCTCAAAATTCTCTCCAGGAGAGACAAGATGAAGAAGGCCCTTAAGATCACACCACACATTTGGTGAGGGTGTGAGTGTGAGTTGATGTTGCTTTGGCTAAACTCTGGGGTATAGTCTCAGATTTGAGCCTGGGAGGAACTTAGTAAAGATGGATTTCCGTATCTGATGTATATTGCCTGAAGCATTTTGCTAACAGCTACCACAGAAGCCAATGCCCCAAGGAACAACAGGACAAAGATAGGGCAGGTCAATTCTTTTTTAAAATCAGGTTGGAGATTAAATTCTCTTTATGATCAATTAGGAGGCCTTTAGGATTCACCAGCATGTTTTGACAGAGGAGGAGGAGGAGTGGGAGTGAGTGAGCACTACTAAAAGGGGCAGTAACGTTTATGACTCTCAGTGAAAATTAAGGACTGCTTCTATTATCCATAGGCAATGAGGAAACATCTTCACACAGGGCTACAGAGGGAAAGCTGTTCGCTGTTCTCAGTCTGTCTGGATAGCAACACATACACTCCTCTCACCTGCCGACCTGTCACTCAGCGAGTGTTCACCAAGCATCAACTAAGTGCCTGGCACTGTGCTACATGCTGGGGCACCTGACAGGACTGGGAGACCTCACTCCTGGTTGTACAAGGGTTTCAAATCTACTTAGAGCGACATGATCTATGCACAAACAAAGTGATTAGCAATCAATTCAAGACAGCATAAAGCTTAGCATTTATGATAAAGACAATAAACGTCAAATGATTTAAAGCAGTGAAAGGCCACGAGGAATGAAGTGGTCAGAGGAGGTTTTATGGAGACATGGGAATTGGCCTAAGCCTTTCGGTGCACGGATTTGGAGAAACGGAAAAGGAAATCCAAATATAGAGATTATCTTAGGCAAAGAACTAGAGATCATTCAGAATGAAAGTGATGAAACCAAAGTATTTTATTATATCTGTGTTTCACACAACTATGCAAAGATCAAGTGGATTCATTGTCCACTTAATTCCCCTCTGGTCTGTGGAGGAGAATTCAATGCTAATAGACTGCGTATTGACAAAAGCAGAGCAATCCTTAAAATGAAAATTGTCCCTCTATGAGAAGGCAGGATGCTTCCCAAGATTTGGAGACAACAATTCTGATGCCCCCTCCACGTCTCCAATGCCTCCTTCAAGGGAAAAAGTCCCTGAAATTACCATGGATATTAATGATAAAAATAGGTATGTAAAACACTCCATATTGGCTCAGACCAATGATCCATTCAGACCAGGCTTCAGTCATTGAAAATGACACCAAGTATATTAAAGGAAGGACATTACTGTCTTTTGTGATCTCAATCTCAAAAGGTTAAGGCTCATACCCCAAATATCCTCAATTTCCTCTTAGTAGCTGATTATTGCTCCATAAAATATAAACTTACCTAAATTATTCTTCAACCAATCTGTAGTTTCTGACAGTATCACCTCTGAGGGTAATACGTTCTACATGTTTACTGCTCACTATATTAAGTAATAATAATACCCCTTTTCATTTCGCCCAAATTAAGTCTCTCCTTCAAGCTTCAAAGAATGCCCCTTATTTTTAAGATTCCAAGATGTTGTGAGCAAATCCGTATTCATTAAATTGGAACTACTCTTGGCTTTCACCTCTACAAACAAGAGTGCTGAACCTACTCTTACATTAAAAATTTCCTCTACTTATTTCATTCTTCTTGGCCTCTTCTGGAGCTTTCTTGGCTCCATTTCTTGCTGACAGTGTTTCTTTAGCATCATCATACATCTTTTTTTTTTTTTCTGCTTTATCTCCCCAAACCCGCCCTGTACACGTTTGTATATCTGAGTTGCATGTCCTTCTAGTTGTGGGACGTGGGACGCCACCTCAACATGGCCTGACGAGCAGTGCCATGTCCGCGCCCAGGATCCGGACCCTGGGCCGCCGCAGCGGAGTGCGCGAACTTAACCGCTCGGCCACGGAGCTGGCCCCCAATCAGCATCATACATCTTATGAGCTTCATCTGATTCCCTTGCCCTCACTTGCCTCTGAGACCCTCAGCTCCTTGCTCCACCTCAGCTGTCTTCGTGACTGATGAATTAACCTACGCCAGCATGAGGCCAACCAGTTACTGCCTGGGAGTGACAGACCTTCCCTCTCGGCTGGGGACATACAACCAGGCTAACTAGCTGCACCCCTTGAATCTTGGATCTTCTGCAACTTCTGGATCAGATCTGGCTTGCTGAGTGGCCACTGCAGGGGCCAGTGGATGCAACCCAGAAGCACAGGGGAGTTAACCCCCTGGTACAGACTTTGACCAATGGAAATAGGAGAAGGGAGGGAGCTAGGTGGAAAAATGATCTCTCCCTCCTCCTTTCCATGGACTGCTCCAAGGTGTAGTACAGCCCTGTCCAAAGATTTCCCATTTGGCAGAGCCAAATGTGAGTGCCAAGTGACATGCTGTGTCTTCTTGCTGGTGTCATGAAGCAGTGGCCATGATGGTAATGTATGATCACACATCTCATTCTTCCCTCTCTCACTGCCCTTTCTACTTACTTTTATGGTCCTTGCCTTGCAAAAAAGCATCAGAACTTAGTCCTTCGGCCCTGTTTTCTAGGGAAACTGGACTAAGATAATCATGAAGAATACCACTAAAGGGGGCCGGCCCTGTGGCTGAGTGGTTAAGTTCACAAACTCCACTTTGGCGCCCAGGGTTTCACCAGTTCGGGTCCTGGGCATGGACATGGCACTGCTCATCAAGGCATGCTGAGGCAGCATCCCACATAGCAGAACTAGAAGGACCTACAACTAGAATATACAACTGTGTACTGGGGGGCTTTGGGGAGAAGAAAAAAGAGAGGAAGATTGGCCACAGATGTTAGCTCAGGACCAATCTTTAAAAAAGAAAAAAAAAGAATATCATGAAAGGCTTATTAAGACTCTAGTGGCTTCTGGGCTTGGTGGGGGGTTCTAGTGATACTAGAAGGAAAAAGACAATGTGACTGGAGATTTAAAATACATACGGAGAAAGGTAAATAATAGTTTAAAGCTAAAATATGCTCCACGCCAAATTAATAGCATAAACAACAGGCATAAAAGGCATTAAGAAGGGTGAACAATCATTGGACCATGAGACAAATCTTGTGCAGGTAGGCCATGATCCTCTGAGCGGCAAAGAAGGAAGCTTTAATTTTTTTACAAACGTTACCTTTCAACTCCCTCATCTAATCTTCTCTGATATTTCTGAAATTTATTTCTATTGGCTTGACATTCCCGTCTGTGCAAGACTTTAATGTCCATTGCACACTGAAGAAATTTCATTATGGCCTCTCTCTTCTATAAAAATATTAAAATGTTAAATTAAAAATTTTGAAGTAGTGGTTTCTAGAAGGCCCCGCGGTTAATGCTTTTTCTTCCGAGAAGTACCCATTTATTGTCTCCCTTGACATCTAAGCCAGTTCTTCATCCATGTCACAGTATTTTCTGCCATTGTATCCACACCCAGTGCCTTCTCCATAATCAAATAGCTTTGGCATATCTTACCCACTGTGTCTGGGTCTGAAGCCCAAGATCCTAACCACTCTACTGTCCTTCAACTCTGGCTATGGTTTTGTATCCATTCAGTGACCCTGTCTTTATAAGTGTTCTACCTATTTCCTGCAACGGAAGGGGGATCTGAGGGCCCAGAGGTCCTTTCTGCATATCCTTGGGTGTCTCTGACAGTTACAGGGGCAATCCAGTGAATTAGGTTGCTCATGGAGGAGCCATCTGACACATTTGGCCCATAGTTTTACAATTTCACTCTCAAGTTCTTTCAAAACTGTTGGATGGATGGCATCCCATTTTAATGATTTATTTAAACAGTTTGTCAGGTCAGCCACATCCTGTACGCATATGATTCAAAACATAAAAGTTTGCTGTAGAGGTAATTTTTCACGTCAACTTATGCACCAACAGAAAATGACCTTTATCCCAGAGAGATGCAATTTCTTTACCAATAGTAACTGGCAATGCCCTGGTGAAGTAATCATCAGGTTCTGATAACAATTAATAATAATAACGCAAATGTAAGTTTCAGTTGAACAGCAAAATGGTTTGGGGGCCTTCATCGATTCTTAAGTACAACGCTACATGTGGATTTAAGGTTATTCACATAATTTCTTGTCATGAGATGAATTCAAGCAAATAATACATTTTTGAAAAGGAGGCATAACTTGCAAGTACTGTACAAAATATAAAACAAATGGTACCCATTTCCTTCTTTTCACAAGCCTCTCAAGTTTCTTTCTTACCTTTCTAGGCTATAGTCACTCCCAATTTCCTTATTATGCACAAAAGGGATTCTATGCCTGGGACTGGTCTTTTTGTGGTGAATTCAAAGACTGCTAACCACATTTAATATTAGCTTAATTGAATCAAAATTCTAAAAGTCAAACAATATTAGAGAGTTAACATTTTTACCCTCAAATTTTCCATACATTGCTTTCAAAAGTCAAACAAGTTACTTTAGAAAAAGTCCACAATTTTTCAAATATTCTTTCCCTTATTTTGGGGAATTCACAGTACTGCTGCTGTTTTTGAAGGTGGTATATGTTTGTCTGCACATGTATGCACCAAATACAACATGCTATAAGCAGCTCCCAGATTAAAATCTAGAAGAAACATCTGTGATAAAATGAGTCCTCTCTTTCTTCTGTGATTTGCACAGTGTGTTTATGCTCTTTGAATATTAGACAAGAGTCTAAAAGACTGATCCCCGTGGAGGCACCTGAGGGAAAGAGTTGTTTAATTTTGAAGAACGGATTGAAGAGAAGCTGGAGAAGTGGGTAGAAGTAGCAACCAAACCAGCAAAGTGTGGATCAGCAACTGGCCTTAAGACACAGCAATCTCAGTTCTGAATGTGATATGAGGGTTGGAATTTCTTATCAGCATGAAATAGGAATATGATGAACAGTCAAAAAAGAGTGTGAATCTAGGAAAAGAGAGTGAATCAGCCTCTGATTGTCAAAAGTGTAAATGAACCCCAAGAAAAGATGGTGCCACTGCCAGGATTATTCAGGCTTTAAGACAAGGTCAATGTGTCCAACTAGACGAGTAGGTGAAGACGCCACCTTTCATCAAATGGTAGGCTATATATAACATTCATTGTATATATTTCATCTTACTGGGGAAACAAACTGAAGAACAAGCTTCAGGCAATGTAAAAAGTTCTCGTGTAAGGGATGAGGGTATAACCTCCAGGGCTGTATGATCACTGAGTTCATAAAACAAGTTTGTCTCAATTCCAAGTGAGAAATTCACATCCAGGACATTGGGGACCAGACGTGAATGGAAGAGAGAATTATAATTTCAAAGTCAAACTAAAAATCAGTTTAAGGACAGGGGAATAGTTTAGGGAGGTGGAACCTACAGAAATAAGACTTGAGAGCAGTTTCTGTAGGATCTGAGGATCCCACCCAACAAGGAAGTAGGTTGCTGGAAAGGATCTAAGTCGCTACCAGATCTAGATGCACTGTCAACCCAAATTTTCCTCAGACTGGGAGTCCTAGTGTCATTGGATAGCATGCACCTGAGGAAAGGGCTGCATAAAGAACAGAACAGCAAAATAATAGTAACAACCTAACAACAACAACAACAGAAAGCACCTGCCGTTTCTCGAGCCCTAGGAGGTGCTGAAAGCCATGCTCTATTCTCTTCTTTGTGCATTCTATCTTTTGATGTTAACAAGAGCCATGCAATGTGAATACTATTATCTGCGTTTCAGAGATGAGGAAACTAAGGCCCACAAAGGTTAATTAACTTGTTCAGAAGGTCACAGAGATCATGAATAGACACCCTCATCCACGGCTAAACCTTATTTTGTAAACTCATCTACTTTTTCAAATTCATTTGACTTTTTCTTTTTCTATGGTTTCTCGCTGTTGAAGTTCCTGTTTCAAAACAGTAATCTTGCCTCATTTAACAACGAAGACCAGGGGTAAATCTCACCAGCGCTGGACAGGGTGGTCTATGCGCCCCTGGCTATAAGGTAGGATACCCTCTCGGAGTAGTCAGCAGGTGCACCCTCCCACCCCAGCCCCGTGGTAAGTCAATAAAGAGACTTTTAATGAAGAACAAAAAAGGAAAATGGTCCCTGGCCCCGGAAAGATGACTGTGTGACAGCGAAGGTGACATGGCACCATCATAATACCGACACTCAAAATTGTCCCTGCAGTTCTTCCTTTCCAACCTTTGAGCGCCAAGAAAACATCACACAACACCTTACTTAGAAGCATCACACTGCAGGTCACCAGATGCTGCCCTGTCACTTGCATTGAGGTCCCTGAGCTGGGAGCTGGTTTTCTGCATCCACCAGAGTCAGCCTGGGTGAGGGCCACACCCACCAGGTAATGCTCTAAAACCCCAAGATGCAGCTAATTAGGGACCCTAGCTCATTAAGGCCCATCACAGACTGTCAAAGGTAGTTAAATCAGGGATTAGTGTCACCGAGAGAGTTTGGCGTGAGCCTGGTCCACGGAAAGTGTTTGACACTGAGTGGTGAAGGCAGACAAGGTTACTGGTAGCTGCTAGCTGGCAGGCTCCGCTCTGAGGCTTGCAGGGGCTGGCTGTTAGGTCCCTTGAGTAGAAGAAAGCTTTGTATTTATTGTAGTTTTCCTAAAACATTTTTTGCTCTACTCTGAGCCCCACTTTGCACTTATTGGACTTTTTAATTAAAGTACCTGACATACTTCACTCTTTAGATCCTATTTAAAAACACCTTCCCCTCAGTTCACCAGAAGTTGCTCTTGTCTGTCCTCCCAGATGGATGGAGCTCCCCAAGTGGTCCTTGATGTCCATGTTACATCGCTATCTGCCTGGGGTACGGTGAAATGTGCTTCTTGTGGAAGTGCCAATTAATTCAACTTTTTAATGGAAAGCAGTTTGGAAATATGTCCCCAAACCTTTAAAAATTCTCATAGCCTTTTGACCAAGTGTATGATTATACTTCTGGAAATCTATCCAAAGAAAATAATCAGAACTACAAAAGAAGTTTGTTATACCAAAGATATCCACTGCAGCATTATGTATAAAAGCAAACAAATTGGAAATGTCACTATTATTCAGTAGAAGATTGGACATCCATGTTAAAAGATCATTGTTCATCTTATTCAACAAATATTTATTTGCTAGGCACTGAGACTTTAATAGTAAACCGTCTACACCTATCCACTGCCTTCTCAGAGTTTATAAAACTAATGTTTTTAGATTTTGATAATACGGGAATTTCTTTATATTAAAATTTCAAGTAAAATCTCAAGCTTTTAAATTATATATACAATAGTATTTCAAGCACGTAAAACCTATGCCTAAAAAAGAAAGAACTACACCTATGTGTCAACAGGATGACCTCCGATTGGTGAGGGTAAGAGTGATTTATTTTTCTTCTTTATGCTTTCCTATTTTTTCTGACAAATACTGTGAACATATATTACGGTCGTAATTGAAGGAGGTGGGGAAAGTATTGCATTTCTAAAAACATGCGAAAAGACGAAGATAAACACAAGCTATCCAACTGCTTTCTCCCTGAGTAGAAACTGTGACTCTTATCTTGGCTGAGAAGACTCCCTTCTGCCTTTCAGCCTTCCAGTCACTATCTCCCACCCGGACTTACTAATCACCAAGCAGAGGTGAGTAGGGAGCAAAGGAAGTCACCACAGAGGAATGGTGACAGTCTGCCTCCTCATCCTGTGGCTTCATTCAGATGGCTTTGTGATTCTACAGCTGAATCCCTGCCTGCCCCCTCCTGACTCATCAGGAGGAGAGTGCAGGTATATCAGCAACCGGGGCTCCATTCTTCACTAAAATAACCCCTTCCACAGAAAACCCAAACAGTGGTCCAGAAGCAATAATCCAGAATCCCACCAAGGCCCAAGTACAAGCTTGGGAACAGCGGGGTCCCTGGACTCCAAAGGTCCCGAAAGAGAACAAAGCTAATGGAATTTCTCTCTGCACACCACCCTGCCTTGGTATACCTTCTAGCATTTGCTTAGCAAACTGCCTGTGTTGAACAGGTGTGAACTGCTAAGACACCAACAAAGCTGTTCGCTGAATACCTGGAATCACATATGTTTGCTTCTGAAGATCACAAGCAGGATTACAGGTGTTAATGGATATTCATACCCAGAGCGAGAAGGGGGTAAAAAAATGAGGGAGATCTTCCAATGCTGGTACTCCACTTCTCCATGTCACCTGGCTCGGATCAGACTCTCCAGAAAAATAATCCTTTAGGTTAGTTCACAGGGCACAATTGATCACACAGTATACTTTTAAAGATAGCTTCTAGAATGGCCCTAATATTCTAGAGTTATGAACACAGGTACCCATCCTGTTGGATCTTGTTTTTATCACACATATCATCTTAGTTGTCCAACTTAGATCTTATCTGCAAAGATACCTCTGAGCCTTGACCTAAGTAATAATCAGAATAAGAAGAGCTATTAATCAATAATTATGTGCTAGGCAATTTACTGTTTCTAAACTTCCCCATGGTCCAAAAGCCCCCTAGGCTTAGAGAAGTTAAGTCACTGGATAGCAATCACCCACAGACAGAATTCAAAACAGGATCTATCTGGATACAAAGTCAAAGTTCTTCTCTTTCCATAACGTTCCGTGACCTCAAAAAAATATTAGGGTTTTTTTTTTTTCTGAGACTGAAAAAACTCCTCCCTACTTAACAAAACGCATGCACAATATCCATGTGCCGTGAAGACACGAATGCCCTATAATCCCAAACACTTCATCATTGCCTCTCTCTTCTCTCGAATTGGTGATGGGTAAAGCAAGGACAGAGATGGTCAAAGCATATGATGGGGCAGGAATGAGGCTACATCTTGTGATGAATATCACTTGCACATTGAATATCATCAGAACAAAGATGAAGGCTATTATTCTATCTGTAGCCCAGCTAACATAAAAACTTAAACATCTAACGGTAATTTGTAGGCAAGCATTTCTACTTATCCAAAAAGGTGGGAATGGATGAGTTCACAGGTTAGCCCTATACAGGCCTAGTTTATTTTCAATTTTGAAGTGGAGAAAATGAGACACAAGAACATGACTAACTCGCTACAGACTACACACTTCTGAAAGCTGTATGACGGCAAGGAACAGGTCTCATTTGCCTTAGTTTATACGTTAATTCATTCATACACTGATTTGCTCAATGAGCTTATCCTGAATACCTACCATGTATCAGATGCTAGGGGGACAAAATCATCTGTGCCTAGGACTGTGCTGTGTCCAAAGTAGTCACCCAGAGAATGTGTGCTGAAAGCACTTATTGGTTACAGATAACACTAGCAGAAATGAGGGCTCCGATCTCTGGATCCACAAATCCCAGTCTCTTGCTGTAACGTCTACAAAATTCATCATTCCATGTACGTAGCTGGCCTCTGTGCTTCCAAGGAGCCCTGAGATCCACAGATTAGTAGTGGATTGCAAACCTAAGAATGTCATTTCGTCAACACTAAGTGGGTTACATTTTCATTTCACTGAGTGCCTTCTTGCTTCTGAAACGCAGGCCCGGGAAAGCAACAGCACCTACCTGACCTCTCCACCACTCATTATCCACTCCTGCTCCATCTCACGGATCTAATCAGCTCTTCCAGGCCTGATCTTGTTAGAGAACACTGATCTCCCACCCCCGGAGGCCTGCCTAATATACTACTGGGAGCAACCTCACAGGAGTTGAGAATCACAAGGTGTCTGGGTTTCAGAGAACCTAGTTTTCTTCCCGATGTGGGTCCACTCCCCGCCAACCCTCAAGAGTCATTTTAGGCCAACACTAAATTGCTATGTTTCAGTCTTATTACTTAAGATGGAATGAAAAGAGCTACCCTCCTTAATACTTTAAAGGGATATGAAGGAGATTTATTATCTTATGTCTGCACAAATTCTCAAAGAAAAATCCTGAAAAAAACAATGGATTTTTATTGCTTAAAATATTGATTTTTTTTTTCCCTCACGTTTTAAAAATGGTTTCACTGGATGCTACCACAGAATGCAAAGAGGAAATGTTAAGAACGCATACAGGAGGGAGAGGAAACTTGAGCAATAATAACCATCCTATGAGAAGAGGTATAATCATTATTTTCAAATGAGTTGTGAGAAATGCCTTAGGAATTCCCAGAGGGATGTCCAAAGCTAACCATAGTGGTTGGTTATGACAATGACCTGAGAAACAATAAGATGCCAGGGAAGACATTACAGCAGATGAATAACGAAGAGGCTCAAGTGAATGAAGGCAAGGTCCCCTCTCTCTCCATCCTTCCCTCTGCTCGCTGCCCTCCAATGCAATATTAATAGAAGTGCCATCCCTGGGATCCTAAGAGAACCTTTGCTGCATGCAGAGGGGCAGGTAGATGTGCTTACTGCCACAGGATGCTGCTTTTGCTTTGTTGTCTGTGTCTCAGCAGCGAGCAATGCCAGTTCACATTAAGCTCTGTGCATCTCATCACATCAGTGGTGGCCCTGAGCCAGCCTGACGGGTGCTGTGACTCATTTGTGACCAAGGTTAGAGCCCGTCTCAAAGAGGTGCACTCACGAAATGAAGACGGCACCTGCGTATCCTGCTAGTTCCCCATCACTAGGCCCCAGCAAGCTTCTGCCCACCCAGCCCTGCTTCCTGCATCCCCTGGATTCATTCCCTAGAGGCAGCAGGCAACAGGAAAAGAGATATGAGCAGTGGTGACCCTCGACATCCAAATGACAGAGCTTGGAGAAATGACGTCCCAGCTACAGCAGAATTCAAAGAGACCACAGCCCACATGTTTCTAAAAAGAGAAATACAAGGCCCAGCAGCCGTATGTGATCTGCCAAAGAAGTGCAGCGAGGCTGGAGTGGGGAAGGAGTGGGGACTGGGCTGGGCACAGACATCTGGTCACCACACTCTGTCCATGACTGCCCTAGAGTCTCGTCATTTGTGAAATACAGGCTTGGACTAAATGACCTTTAAAATTCTTTCCAGCTTTAACATTCTAAAACTGTCACTCCACGTGTATCCATGGCCCGGCAGCACCTATACAAATTGTATCACCTATAGCTTGTTAGAAATGTGGCATCCTGGTCCCACCCCAGAAGTACTTCATGACACTCTGCATTTTAACAATATCCCCAGGTGATTCATATGCACATTAAAGTTTTACCAGCATTGTTCTAGAATATTTCATCACAGGTTTATAGAGAATCATCAGCTCTAACTAGAGAATTATAAAATAAAGCAAAACAAATGCCAGACTAGATGATCTCTCCTCTTGAAGAAAGTATCACTGTTGCCCGTTAAGAGGGCTGACACTGTGCTAACATTTGTCATCAAATCAAATCCCATCCTGCTCAATGCTTCTGCTCCCTGTTTTCCCTCACAGGAGATACTCCAAGCCTCAGCAGTCATTGCCATGGTCCTCCTGGATATCGTCACATGGAGGGTCCTCCTTTGAACATATCTCAAATGGGTTGCCTGCGGGTCTTTAGCCTTATTGCATTTGGGTAAGTGTCCTAACAGAATAATCCTTAGATACATCAAAGTATTATATGAAATATCAAACTGGTTCTAGGCAGACCTCCCTTCCTAGATGTGCTTAGAGATTGTAACATGACTAAGGTTACAGTCACGGTGGCTCTGTTTGCCTACCCGGGATTAGTTAGCCAAACAATAATAAATAACTCCTCTTTGTCTTCTTATGTTGCCCTGTGCTGCATGCCACTCATGTGGAAGTGGACATACTTGGTTTCTGCACTTAAATAATTAAAAATGGTTATACGAGGATTTCTCAACATCAGCACTATTAACATTTTGGACCTCACAGTTCTTTGTTGTAGGGGCGGCCCTATTGCAGGATGTTCAGCAGCATCCCTGGCCTGTACTCCCCAGATGTCTATAACAGTCATCACTCAGTTGTGGCAACCAGAATGTCTCCAGACATTGCCAAGTGTTCCTTGGGGATGGGGAATAAAATCACCCCTGGTTGAGAACCACTGGGTGGGCTAGTGTGGACAATCAGGAAAGCATAAGGAAGAAGTCCATGGGGACGTCATTCAAAAGAGCCACAGTAGAAATACCGAGCAATTATACACGTGGGTGAAATAAACAGAGGTGTTAATAACACATGCAAGTCAAGCAGCTCATGAAGATAGGAGGAAGAATCAAGAGAGACACCTGATTCAGAAAGGAGACACCAAGGGGAACAGGCTACCTCTAATTCTAGCAAACATCTCTCACGGAAGAGCAGAGGGCCTCATCACAGGCTGTTTCTCAGTCATAGACATTATTAACTAAGATGCAAATAATGTAAGAGACAAAGACAAAAGTTCAAGGATGTCACACAAGAAGGGTTGTTACAGTATGAAAATGTCACTTTGAAGTATTAATTCTCAGAGGCAGGTCAGCTGCACATAGATTTGTAAAATCTACAGCTGGAATGGGCGCTAGATGAAACTACTCCAATGCCGGCATTCCACACATCACCCAGAGAGGTGAGGGTGCTTGGCCAAGGTCACAGTTACCCAGAGGCAGAGCTGGGACACAAACTCTCAAGGTCTGTGAAGGCTCAGGCTCGTCACTAACTGTCTTTGGTGGCCCAGCTCTGGGTGCTGGGCCTGGAGAAAGCTGGGGACCAATGACAGCTGTGCTTGGATCTCCAGCCTCACAGCCTAATATGTTATATCATGCCACTCTGCCTGTTGTGATTTATGAAGATTTTTAGAGTGTGGAAGGTCTGTTAATAAAATGTGAACTAAAATAGCATCTAGTATATTAGGAAACATAAAATGTGCATCTATGGGTCTTAGACTAGAAAATGATAAGGATGGGGTTTAGAATGAATGAAGATACCTCACTTGAGGGAGGGAAGAGGTGCCTTCCAAGGTACCTACGGCAGAGAATAGAACCGTCCAGAGGCTGTAAGGGGTTTATGACACAGTACTCACTTCTCTATCCAGTCCCTGCCAGCCAGCAGACCAAGCTCCAGAACCCAGCCTAGGTCAACTCTTCCCAGGACAGGAGGGAGCCAAGCCATCAGGGAAGAAGAGAGATTCCCCTTCTGAACGAACATATCCTATCATCTTAAAAATGCTAAGTTTGGTTACGTTCAAAGTCAACCTTAGAGCTGGTGTATTGGGAATGTAAAATTTCCCTGCTCCAGAAAACTTCTTTGCAGGCTGATGTTGGAGATCTCTTATCTTGGGACAAAGTTTCTTATACCACCCGAGACAGAAAAGGCTTAAAATATAACTGCTGGTTGAAGTAACATACTGGGTAAAACTTATTTGCATTCAACTATAATCAGTTAATCAAAGCATTAATTATATCAGATCCCTCAGTTTTCGTGGTGAGATGGAGGCAAAGTCATTGAGGAATCTCTGGTTGCTGAGGAGGGGAAAGAGGGAGGGAAAGCGTAGAAAGAAGAGGCTGTGAGTCCAGATATATTTAGAACACTTGGTCATTTTGCTGAGCCAACATGGCTCCCTCTTCAACTGGACTGGGACAAATAGCTGTGTCCCGAGGTGGTTTTGTCATGCTAATGCACCCAGACAGCTCTGCTTTACAAGATTTAGGGGAGGCTTTTGTGAGTTTGTTTGCACCAAGCTGAGCTTCCTTAGAAAGCTTTCATTAATCAGGATATCACTGAACAGAATGGGCACTGGGAGCTACCTGATTCAAGGCAGAGAAGAAGCTGCAGCCTGCATGGAGTCCAAGTGTGTGGTAAGAAGAGGCATTTCTTTGGTGCCAAACACTGTGCCAGCTTCCCTAGGAAAGTGATTTCCTGCACTCTTGGGAGAAGAATATTATCTCTCCTATGCAGATGAGGCTGCTGATGTTTAGAGGCTTTGAATAAAACTTGGCTGTGGCCATTTAATGAATAAGCAAGTGGTGGATTCTCTGACAGCAAAGTTTATGCTCTTTCCACTCTACCACGCAGAAAAGCGAACAAGGAAAGGACAAGCCATTGAAAAACGCTTCCCAGTGTGAGTCACCAACAGAGCTCGGGATTGAGTGAAACTCAGCAGATGAGCATCTGTGATGAGCAGACCATTGTTCTGGACTCCAACAAAGACAAGCGCTCTAACAAAAGACACAGAGAAATAGTACCTCCTATACATGAACTTAGCACCTAACTGGAAGGAAAAACAAACACAAAGCGAATAGTTAAGTAATATAAAATAATGACAGATAATAAGAACTATGGGACTTTGGAAATGAGGAATATCTATGTGAGATAGTGCAATTATGAGAGGGCTTTATCAAAGAGAGGGACTCATGCTGGTCGTTGCAGAATGGCTAGCATTTCAGGGAGTAGAGAAGGGAAAAAGAACGCTCCTGAAAGAAAGACATCATATGAACCAAACCAGGACCAATGCATCTGCCTTGAACAGAAGCTCAGCGCTGGAATCAAGGAGGGCACTTTGGATGCAGTGATGGGGACAGCCTTGCTGGAGCAGAGACATGGTGGGAATGACCAGGAGTCTTGAGTGTCAGGAAGTCTATTAGAAATGAGGGAAAAACCTAGTGAGTTGTTAGGATTTATCTGATAGTAATTATTATTCTAATTTTACAAGCAGAAGACTCAAAAGTGGACAGAAATCCAGAGGCTTTGTCTACAGAGAGCAGCAAGAGGGTAGGACCAAGCCAGGACATAACTCCACTCACCTTTCTTGTTTCTCTTGTAGGGGCCCCAGTGAGAAAATATTCCCAACAGGATGAGTCACAGAGCCTTGGTCTGTTCTAAATATCCCAAGCACTTTCACTGCTTTCTTTATCAGGGTATTTTTATCACTTACAAAATAAATCACTTTGGGAAGTTTTCTATACATAGCTGAGAGACGTTTGCATTTGGCATAGAAAGAAAACAATTACCTGTAAATAAGCCAAATCTCACTAACCACCAAATGAGTGACAGCACCCCCAAAACACCGCCATTCTGAACTCAAAATTTTTTTTCCAATTGGCCCAAATCAGGGAGAGTCTTGAGAGATAAACACATGGCTTCACAGCCATCTTCAAGCATGTAACTGAATGAATGAATGAATGAATTCTCTCATTGTGGTGATGCTATAAGCAGTTCTGACATAATAAGAAATACATATGTGGTCTCTGCCCCTGGTTCCTGAGACAGCTCCTAAAACCCTTGTGATTTCCTGAGTGATGACGGTAGTAGGAGTGTCTTACAAGGAGCTCCTAAATCTCTGAGAATTTCCTAGGTGAGGAGCATCTTTTATTCTAATGAGGTGACTCTTGGTGAGCTCCTTGATGAGGACTGATCACTGGGAAGGACCAAGCCATGATTAGATGCTTGGAGCTTCCAGCCCTACTGAATTAATAATTGATCATGCTACATGATGGAGCCCCCATAAAAAAACCCTAAAGCACGAGGTTTGAAGAGCTTCTGAGTTGGTGAACACACCCCCGTGCCAAAAGAGTGGTGCACCACAACTCCACGGGAACAGAAGCTCTCATTTTGGGGACACTTCCAGATCTCATCCTATGTACCTCTTCATCTAGATGTTCACTTGTTTCCTTTATTATATCCTTCATAATAAATAGGTAAATGTAGGTAACTGTTTCCCTGAATTCTGTGAGCCATCCTAGCAAATTATGGAAACTGAGGAGGAGGTTGTGGGAGCCCCAGTCTGCAGCTGATTGGTTGGAAGTACAGGTGATAACCTGGGACTTACAACTGGTGTCCGAAGTAGCAGGCAGTCTTGTGGGACTGAGCCCTTAATCTGTGGGGTCTGCACTAAATCCAGGTAGTTAGTGTCATAATTAAATTGTAGCACACCCAGCTGGTGTCCAGAGAGTTGGAAAATTGGTTGGTGTCGGAAAAACACCTACACATTTGGTGTCAGAAGCGTTGTGAGTAGAAACAGCATTTTTCTTTTAGCAGTCAAATGCAGTGAAAGTGTTTTTGAGAAGAATGAAAGTTATGCCAGCTGAAAACAGATCTGTCAAGAATCCACCATAGCTGGACAGACATCATAATCTTCTAAACTACCTGTCCTTTTATGGGTATGTACAGAACCTCATAGTCCTGCACCATATGAGCATTATCTGTCCCATAAAGCATCCCCCTAATTTAGCCCCAAGCCTCCTGGTACAGACTGGAGACCTTATAAGTGTTTTATGGATGGACAAGTGAATGAAAGAATCTCCCAAGCACAGCGTGAGCCAATTTACCACTTTACGAGAAACAAGGCTAACCTCCACTCAACATATGTCAGCTCACAGATAAAGAACATTTTGAAAAGAGCACGGGCACACTCTCTTCCCTATTTAAAGTGCATATCCTTCATCCATATGTGCATTTGTGAGTATCCATGTGTGTGTCAGCTACCCGTAATTTACAACCCTTCTTTACTATCTATTCCTTATGAGAGTTCTCCCATCTAAGCCAGGATTCTTCTCCCCATGGAGCAGATAGTGAAACCAAGAACTAGCTGGGGCTGGCCTGGTAGCAGAGTGGCTAAGTTTGTGCACTCCGCTTCGGCAGCCCAGGGTTGCAGTTTCGGATCCCAGGTGCAGACCTATGCACCACTTATCAAGGCATGCTGTGGCAGGCGTCCCACATAAAAAGTAGAAGAAGATGGACACAGATGTTAGCTCAGGGCCAATCTTCCTCAGCGAAAAAGGAAGATTGGAGCAGATGTTAGCTCAGGGCTAATCTTCCTCAAAAAAAAAAAAAAAAAAAAAAGAACTGGAGACACATGGCATTATGTTCAGGTGCATGCTAAGGTGAGAAGCACTATTAAATGTAAAATGTCTGAGACTTCACTGTGCTCTGTTGAGAGCATAGGATTTGGGATCAGGCAGACTGAAGAATGGATTTTATTCACGTGCTTTCTAGCTGTGTGATCTTGGGGAAACTACCCCCATGAAGCCTTAGTTCCAGATTAGTAAACGAGCACTTACTTCACAGCATAGTCGTGGCGCTTGGAATCATGGAAGTGGAGTCCTTAGCACAGGCCCTGGCACACAGTGAGCATTGGGGGATCCGTGCTTCCACATGCAAGAAGCCTCCCTTTGGGTGGCACTGCTGGTCTCTCTGCCCTTGCGCTCCTCTTGGAAAGAGGGGGAACCAATCTGAGTGATGAGAATGGGAAAAAGAGCTGGGTCGACTAGACTCAGCCCTCTGCTCCTCACTATGTGTGTTTGGTGTCTGTGTGCCTGAGGAAAATGCATCTTCTGCTCTGCTCTCCACACTCTGCAAGGACATAGAGGGCGAGCTCTGTTTCCCAGGAGGGAGACCTGACATTTGGGAACACACGTTTAGTTAAAAAGAATATTAGGCAAGCTTTTTGACCAAAACTAAGCCACGTCTCCCAGCATAGTTTTATCAGTATTAAAGGTGATATTTTCATTTCCAACCGCCTATCTCTTGTCTCTGCTTCTCAGTTGGTCCTGAACTTGGGTGACATTCATTGCCCGCTCAAGCCCAACAATAAGTATTTCACAAATGGTACCTGGAGTCAAAACCAAAGCCTAGCTATGCTCTATACTGTCTCACTTGACTGTGTGAAGTCACCCAACAGATTAGTTTGTATCAGTGTCAGTGGGTAGCAAGACATTACAGTGCACGTGAGTGTGGTGGTTCCCACCTGCCAAGTCAGTATGAATAAATGAGCCAATTTACTGGATGCCCCTCATGTATCCAGGGGGCAGTACCAGTGTCTTCAGTATAACAACAGCCACAGGGGACTGTGTGCGTCATCATACGGGAACCCCAGCTCTAACGGTTATGTAGCCATGCTCAATGATGGCTCCCTTTGGTCTTCTTTATTCTGCAGTTATTGTTGTTTGAGGCAATAAAAATAATAATTACACATTGCCAGTAAATTTACAAATTCTAGGCAAAGTGGTCAGCATGTGGCTCAGTGGTCAAATTGCTGTTGCATTTTTTTTAAATTATGCATAGTAGTAGTGCCAGAAGTTGTTACCTGATAAGCAAACCCAGGAAATGAAATAAAAGAATAAAAAAATTAGTAAACAAACAACAGCCAATGGCAGAAATAGAGACTTGAGTTAACTGCAGTTCATGTGCTTGACATTCAGAAATCAGAATCCTTCTCCGGTTATTCCAGAGCACCCCAGGACTTGGTGTTACTTTGGAATACCAGATGATGTGGAATGATCTGGAAAGCCAGGCAAATATAAACAAGACAAACACAGAAGAAGACTATCAAGCAGTAACTACCAATCAAACAGTCCTTTATACATCACTGTCACTCTTTGTGTCCAAGATTTTATTAAAAAAAATAAAATAGGGAAAAGCAAGAGTGTCTGAAAGTCAGCGGCTCAGTCTACTTTCACTGAGAAAGACTCTGGTTTAAAAAAAAATTCCAAAAGTATACCCTGTACCAAAAAGCACTTTTGCTTTATCTGGGGGTCATGATTTAATCTAGAAAATACCTGACTTCTATAAGGACAATGAAACTGGGGGGCCTTAATATAAGCCCTATGTCTCACCAAGCTTTCATTCACTAACAATGAGAGGATGGGAAATCAGGATTCTTTGAGCTGGAGGAAGGAGGGAGGAAATATAACAAGGAAGGCTGAGTTTCAAGAGTCACAAATTATTTAAAGTGTTTTTGACTCCTGAGGGAGGAAGAGAGGCTGAACTTCAGAAGACAGATGTGGTCAGCAAATTCCTTTCCAGATTAAACACAAGTCCTCTTAGCCTTCTGCACACCCCTCATGGCCATCTAAACTCCTCAAATAGCCACCCTGCTCCAAAGTTCTTAGTAATCACCTCTGTACAGAACCTGGGAGAACGTAAAACTGCCAGGTGGCAGTGTGATTTACATGGTGACCTGAAGATGAAAGCAGTTTTTGCATTTATATTGGGAAAAACCCATTAACTGGATAATTTACATTTCCCTCTCAAATCTCCCTCTAGTACGAACATCTCCAAGCTTTTGTCAATGTCCAGTCTTGGGAAGAACATTAACTTCCATGATTACCACCATAATCATCAATCTACATTGTAATGGGAGCATTATAGGCAAGTCAACTTTGCTATGGACATGTGCAGGGGCATTATTCTAGGCTTGACCATCATCAGCCTTCTGGATGGAGAATACAAATCACTCAGAAGTGGCACTCTGAAGCAGTAAAGCCCAGCCTGGGAAGCCAGCATCCAAGGGAGTAACGGAAAGGAGGCAAATTCTTAAAATTTCCAAATCACGCATTAACTTTGACACAGATTTCCAAATGTCACTCATTCAAGTAATATCATCATAACTTAATTTTGCCATGTCCACATACCACCTGAAATTTTTGTCACTTTCATATTTTTTAATTAAAATTTACTTTAAATCAACTTCTTGCTTAGTCTGAATCTTAGTGACAAAATCAATGAAATTATGTTTCATATGCCTATTATTTTCTAACACACATATTTTCTAATATATGCTTAAATATCCTATTTTTTAAATAATAGCCCATGTACCAACTGAAGATATTCTCAACTAATTTCTTAGTTTTGATCATTCATTACAGTTGGGCAAGACGTTAACTAGGAGAACTGGGAGAAGGGTATACGGGCATACACTGCATTATTTTTCCAACTTTTCTGTAGGCTTAACATTATTTCAAAATAATAAGTTACCATTTATGGGAAAATGCTGACATCAAACAAGTTCCCACAGGTAAACAAAATGTCGAGTTTCTTTGCCTTTAGGTTGGGTTAGAACTTTATCAAGTCCCTGTGGCAATTACAGTTATTACATGTTTCCACAGTCTATAACTTGTTGTTGATGAGGTCATGAGAAATTCTGGAACATGCTCTTTAAGCAGATTACTGGACTAAAAGTGAATAATATTTAAGGCTGAGCACAAAACAGATCAGGAGCCAAGCTTGGGGCCCAATGGTTTGGCGCTATCTCTGAGCTGGTTTAATCCACTGGATAACAGCCCCAATGGTTTAGGGACAATTTGGTCCAATTTGGAGATGCCACAGTTACCAGACGCCTGGGAAGGTTACTAGTGATCTCTCACTGAACACAAGGAATCCACACAGGGTATAAAGAGAATCCAGCTTCTTCCCACAAACACACTTTGGGAAAGAATTTCCCAGTAAGCATGCCACAGAATACTGGTAATGCTGCAAATGGATTACAGATGTGCGTGATGTTCACCTCCAACCATTGGGGTAACTGGTGGAATCTGGTCCTTAAACCCATCACCTCCAGCCATGAGAAGACATGTAATATACTCTAGGAAGACAGAGAAATCATCGTCTTTAGAGCTCTCCTGTCAGGAAAAGTTTGTGAAGCACTGACCTAGAAGCATTCAGAGTGCCTTCAATCCTTAAATCTCTGGGTCTCCAAGTGTCTAATCCCCAGGACTGTGTAGTCCAAGACTTGAGAAACTCGGATTATTCAATAGCTTCCTTTAACCTGTAACCTTGAAGAAATCAACTTTCAGCTCTGATCCTCTGGTGGTAAATGAAGGCAAAAACGCCTCGAATTTAGAGTCTCTGTCTTAAAATAGCCCAAACTCTTCCAAGTGGCTCTAGAACAATAACTATCCCCCTTGCCTTTAATCTCAAGACCCCTGGGAAATAAGCCCAAATTGCTTTAAATGTAATAGTCTCTCAATCGGCCTCCCCCGTGACCTTTATGTAATGGTAACAGTATGCCTTCCAGGCTCACTGTATATCCAAAACCCCAAAGAAAGTGGCTAAAGAAAAGCACCTCTGAATGCACCTTTAAGCGCTATGATTTGCAGATTCTTAATCAACCTCTTTCCTTCCTGACCTCTAGAAACTCCCCACATGGCTGGAGGAGGTGGGGGGCTAAACATAGCAAATTTCACTGGGATTGGTTATTACACAATACGGACCAGAAGACACTCATTAAAATTCACTAACGAAAAACAGAGCTGGCAGTAGAATGAGGAGACCAGGAAACTTTATGTGTTCATTCATTCATTCATTCATTCCTTTTTCTGTTCATCCATCAAGTACTGAGTATCAGATATGCCCCAGCTCTAGGCTCATAGGCTAGAAAAAACATACGTACAAACTAATATGCTCCTCTGTGGGAAGCACTGTAATAGACATGCAAATCAAGTGTCGCTACATTCACATGAAAGAGGATTCACTCTCCCCAGGATTTCAGGGTCAGTTCCCAGCTGAGGTGCCAGGTGAGCTAGGTCAGTGGTTCTCAAACTTCTTGGTCTCAGCAACCCTTTCCATTCCCAAAACTATTGAGAAATACAAAGAGCTTTTATTTATGTAGGCTGTAATCAGTTTACCACACTTGAAGTCAGAATTGAGAAATGTTTTAAATATGTATTAATCCATTTAAGAACAATAAGAAACCCACCACATGTGAACATAAACCATACATTTTATGAAAAAAATGTTTTTATGATAAAAGAAATAGAAGAGTGACATTGTTTTACATTTTTTGCAACTCTTTTAAATATCCAGCTTAATAGAAGACAGCTGTGTTCTCATCTCTGCTTCTGCACTGAATATACTGTAAGATGTTATTTGGGCTGAAGTATATGAGGAAAATCCTGCCTCCCATAGAGATAAAGTTAAAAAAGGGAGCAGTATTTTAATAGCCATTTCAGATAATTGTGGATATTCTTTGACACTACATGGAAACTCAATGAGTATTAATTTTTTAAAGGTGAATGGCAATGTGGAAACAGAAACCATATAGTCAGCATTTTGTATACTCTTCATTAAAATCCACTATCCATGTTGAAATCTGAATGTACTTTTTTACTCATTCATGGTTTTGAAACGTCACGCATTGGTCATTTGTAAAATATCGGCTCATGGAGTTACACAGATCTTCCCAATGTTGGCACATTTCCTTATACATTTCAAAAGCTCTCATTCATTAACAGCATTACTGGTCTCATAAGAAAAGTCTGTACGTATCGGAAAGCTGTCAAGCTCAGCATGGCATTTATAAGTTTTTATAATATTCAACTTCTTTCTCTTGAAAGCTCTGATTTTATCATTGGCAACAAATATTGTCAGTTGTTTTCCAAGCTCAGTTTGTTCATCTTTAAGGAAATGTCAGTCAAATCCCCAAGTCTGAGTAACTACAGTTTGCGAATGCTTTCAAGTTCTTCTTTCAAACAAAAACTGGGGTATAAGACAAAAACAGAGAGTTCAGCTTGCAACTTAGACAATCACACTTCAGCTTGTAGCAGAAATGCTGTATGCGGACTTCCCACTTTGTCACTTAGAATATTAAGAGGACACGTGCTCAAGGGTCAGTATTTAATAAGTTAGTAATTTGTACTGTCTCAACTAGGATATCTGTAAGTAAAACTGGATTTTTTAAAAAACCTGCGGAGCGTGGAGAAAAGTGCAATTGACTACTCGAATGGCTTGGTGTCACTGTACCTGCTAGGTGGGCACCATTCCTGCTATGGTGCCTGCAGCGAGTGCCACCTCTGCTTTTGCACCATCAGTGCAAATATCAACGCACTGAAAAACCAAGTAACATCTTAGGATTAGGAGGAAAATAGTTTTCACTTCAAAGAGCCTCTGGAAAGAGTCTCATCCATGCTGGGAAGATCTGTGGAACACTGTGAGAACCGCTGAGCTAGACTTGAGGGCTGCTCAGGAGTTAGTGTGGCAAAGTTCAGTGGAACCAGGCTCAACATGTATTCACGAAGGACGTACTCCAAGCCAAACAAGCACTGTGCTAGAAGCTGAGGAGACTGAGGTGATTATGACACTGTCTGCCTTTAAGGAGCCTATAGTCTCATGGGGCATGCAAATGGGGAAGAAAATGATTTTAGAATGACAGAATATTACCAGGGAGGTCTGTATGGAGTGCCATGAGAATATGGAAGAAGAGTGAAGAACCTTGAGAAGAGGAGGTTGTACCTAAGATGTACATTCAAGAATGAAAGGAATTAGGGGGAAAAAATAAAAGAGAGAAGAACAAGTCACCGTTCCTGAAGAATGAAGTGGAGGGGGTTGTGAAGTGACTTTGAGGTTTCCTCCTCACTGCCCTCTCCCCACACAGTCTGGGAGCCTGATCTCAGCTCCAGGATGGGCCCTGAGTAGTCAAAGCTGACCAGTTATTGCATCCCTCTTGATACAGAGATTGGTCTAGGAATGGGAAGGCCTAAGTCCACTCATGCCAAAGAGTTGAAGGAGTGGCTTGCAGATGGCTGCTGGGAGACAGCAGCCTTCCTCCTCTTGTGAAAGAACTCTCAGAAGCAACCCTGACTCTTCCTCTGGGCTTTCTTCCATAGGGATGCGATTCTGGAACTGCTGCAGCTATCTTACTACCAGGCTAAGGATGAAGCCACGTGCATAAGAGGCCAAACCCATGAGAACTGCAGAGACACAGAGTCGGAGCCCTGCTAAAAGCAAGCCTGATTACCACTCTCACTGACCTGAGCCTATGAATCCTCTTCATCATTTACATCAGTTCGAGCCACATTTTCTCTTATTTGCAATGGAAAAGTTTCAAACCAATAGGAGGTTAATTGAGATGGTCCTAGAGAGGCAGGAACCAAATCATGGAGTACCTCTCATGCCTTGCTAAGAACTAGGCATTCTCCAGCAGGTCCTGGGAGTCAATACGGTGTTGTAAGCTAGCAAATAGCTAGGCTTTTGAAGGTTCCCCAGCTGATTTGGGGAAGACTCTTTCTACTTTTATGCCCTGGCCACACTGGCTTTCTTCCAGTTTTACAAAGTTCCTTCCTACCTATAAAGAGGTTGTGCATTACCCAAGAAAAGGAGGAGACAATTTCAAGAAAGATCAACAGTGGCAAATGCAACAGTGGGCCCTTAAGATGAGGACAGAAGAGTATTCCTTGGATTTAACCTTGGGGGGTCAATGGCAACCTGAGTGCCCTGAAGCAGACAGGAAAAGTCATTATGAAGAGGGAGAGACTGGTAACGTGCTCAGTAAGAGGATACACAAGTAAGTGGATCTTTTTTCTTAAGATAGGAAAGATATTAACACATCTATAGGCTGAAAAGAAAGATCTGAGAAACAGAAGGGGAAAGAAAAAATAAAAATCTAGAAACGAGGAATAATACATACAGTGAGGTCCCAGAAGAAACAGAATTCTTGGTTCTGTGAAGACAGGATTGTGCCTTTTTTTATTTCTCTTGCATCCTGAGAGCCTAGTATCATGACCAGTACTTAGCAGCTGTTCAGAAAATATTGGCAACTGGAGATGAGAAGGTAAAAATGAATGTGAAAGCAGGTCTACAGGTTTGAGAGTTGGGAGTGTACAGAACTTCTGCCTTATAGCCTCAATTTTTAGGTAAAGTATGAGGTAAGGTCTTATGTTAACTGTAAAATGTAGAAATTAAGTTGAGAGCTTAACTATCTTACTAAAGGTTTGAAATAGTCCCCTTGGGGGATGAGAGGAGAGGTTGACCAAGGAAATAAAAAATTAATAAGCAAGGTTTAGGACCAAACTGAGGTTAGAACCCAGATATCTGCAATACTTCAATCCATGCAAACAGGAGAGTATCCACACAGATCTTGGCATTCGGTCTGGAGGTAGAAACAAAGCATATGGATCTGGGAGAATGGATCCACATTCGGACATTTGACTAGTAGCTGCTGTGTAATGACACGGGCAATGAAATTGAGGACTCTGATATAAAGATACTTCCAGAAAAGGAAGAGATGCCAGAAGTTTTCTAATAGACACAAGGAAAATAAAAAGATGAATGAAATGGTTAATTCAAAGGACCAAATGTCAGTCAGAGTGAGAGGAGGGCATGGGAGAGCTGGAAAGATGAAACTGTGGCATGAGGACTGGTTTCGGAGATGGAGAACTTTTAGGGATGAAGGGTTGTGACCATAGTTACGGGTGAATGAAATGTTGTTCTGAAGGTCAATGGAGTTGCGGGAGTCAAGGAATTATAAAGTAGGAAATTGGATGTATTGTCTACCTCTGGGGTTGCAAACTATGGCATGTAGGCCACTTGCCCGTTTTTGAAAATAAAGTTTTAATGGAACAGCCAAATCCATTCATTTACCTATTGTCTATGGCTGCTTTTCTCCTACAAAGATTTAAGTAGTTGCAGGAAAGACCTATGGCCTGAAAAGCCTAAAATACTTACTATCTTACCCTTTAAGAATAAGTTTGCTGACCCAGATCAACACAGTTAATGAAATATTCTTGGGTAAAGGCAGGATATGAGATAGAGAGAAAAACGAGAGGGGCAGTGCCGAGCAGATTGGTGAGCGGCCTGAGAGCTAATAGATGGAGGCACTAGGAGGGGCAGAAGGTGGCAAAGCTGAAGATGTGTGCTTCCAAAAAGGAGGTGCTTTCTGGAAGGAGAGAGGAATTGTACGAGTCTAGAAGGGTGCTTCTTAACTTTTTTGAAGTTCCTGTGACAGGGACTGCTATTTTTCAAAAAAAAATCCATTCTTTCTTCTTCCTTCCATCCTCCCTTCCTTCTTTCCTTCCTTCCTTAAATAAAAAGAAAATTGTTACCCTGGACTTCTGCCCTTCTCCTTCCTGTGAGCTGAAACACACATGCTGGTGAACTTGCTTTCCCATGCAGAAGAGGATAACGTCCTGGGGGATGGCAGAGCAACAAGATGGAAGAATCCTGGCTTTGTCAGCAACTGCATGGAGTGGTGCTGTCATTTCAAACTGAACCACTCACCTTAGAACTGCCATCTGAGGAAGAATAAACTTTTCTTCTTTAAGTCAATTTTTTAAGGTCTCTTTGTTCCAGAAGGTTAACCTCCTCTCTACTTATAGTACACCTTTAAAGATATGATTTTAACGCTATGAACTCGCTTTTCAGGAAATTGCACTTACACATAAATTTTATACTCAATGGACACTGGAGCCCATACATGGTCCTGAGGCCAAGAACCTGTGGTATAGAGCATCAGTGAAGAAAACAGGGAATGGCTGCTCCTCCCATGTGCTTGGGGAACGTCTGAGAAAGTGTACAGAGGGCGCTTCTCAATAAAGTAGCCACTCTTTGCCCTGCATCCTTTAAGGATATATCCATGATTAGTGCTAGACTGGAAAGAGCCATCCAGAGAACACTGGGAAGGACAGGAGAGGGCACATGGGAAAGAAAATAAGGTCAAAGCAAAGGATGAGTTTATGACAGGGAAAAATGAGTGAGAGAGAATTTTAATTCTCAGAATTTGGGGGAAGAGTAGATATCCAGGAGAGAACAGGACAATCTGAAGTAATCAGTCAGGGCCACTAAATGCACACAGGCTTGCATTGCACAACTCCAGATGATGCTCAATGTACAATGTACATAAGTTTCCTTGGGAATGGTGCCTCATGGAGCTATGTAGCGTGGCATACTCACTGTGAGTATTCTCTCACTATTTAGAATTAAGAAATCCACCTAGAAACTGGCAACGGTAAAAGAATTTCAGTGGGCACTTCTATGGTTTACATGCTTAGCTTCATGCCCCCTCAAAGGTTGTCAACTTTTGATGGAGGTATCAAAGGTGGCACTTCAGTATTTCTACACTGTACATCCTTTCATCCATTTTGGTTTTCATACTTTCTACTTCCTGATCCCTTAGGCCAGAGCTCATAATTTCTCCCCAAAACTCATAACCTCCATAGTTATCAGATTAAATCTCACCATCCTTTAATCTCAATTTAGATCATTTTCTCTGAAAAGAATTTCCTAGTCTCCCGTATGATTTAGGTACTATTTACTAACAAAATAACCAGTTCTTAATTCAGTCATTACATTCACCACACTATATAGTACAGTGGCTCAGATGATAGGCTCTATAGATAATTTCAATGCTATTTAAATTGTTCTAAAGCATACAAAGAAAGAAGACAAAAATTATTTTTATGAAGTAAATGTAAAATTGATACCAAATCCTGACAAAGATTACATACACACAAAAAGAAAATCTAAGACTAACCTTACTTGGGAATATTGATGTAAAATATCCTTAATAAAATATCAGCAAACAGAATCCATCAGCATATTAAAGGAATAATTCATCATTTACCAAGTGAGGGTTGTTTAAGGAATGCAAAGATGGTTCAATATTGGAAAATCTACTTATAATTCATCTTTTTAATAAATCTAAGGAGAAAAATCATACGATTATCTGTACAGACTGAAAAATATTTTTAATTTTTTAAAAAAATCATTTGTGATAAGGAAAAAAACACTCAATTCTTTCTCAACATGATAATTTTTATCTATCTCAACCCAAAAGCCATTATCATGATTGCAAGACAGGAGTGTTGTTACCATTCAAGTCAGGAAAAGAAAAGAATTCACATTATCACATTCTTATCTGACACTGTACTGGAGTTACTACTAGTTTAATTACACAAGAAAGTAAAATTAAAGATATAAAAACTTGAGGAAAGGATACAAAATGACTAGTATTTGCATATGATATGTCTGTATAACTAAAATATCCAAGAGAACCAACTGAACCACAGCTACAGCTGGAGAACTCAACAAGGTGGTGGGGGTTGAAAACTAACACACAAACCTCAGCAGCTTTCATATATACAAACTGTAATCATTTAGAATACATATTAAAGAAAATACTCTTCCTACAAAAGCACAAATAGATAAAATACCAGGAAGTAAATCTAACAAGAAGCGTGCAAGAACTAAACAACGGGGAAAAAAGCAAACCTTTAAAACTCTACTAAAGGGCAGACTAGGAGATTTGAACAAATATAAACATGTCAAGTTCTCAAACAGAAAAATTCAGCATCATAAGGATTCACTTCTTCCTTAGTTAACAAACTTTTAACAAGATTTCAAATAAAAAGGCCTCTAGTTTTTGTTATTCTTTTTTTTTTCTTAAACTAGACAAGCTTCGTTGAAAGTTATATGAAAAAAAATTAAGAGAGCAAGAGAGAATGGTTAGGAGAACTCTGAAAAAGAATAGTAGCAAAGGGTGACTAGTCCTCTCTGGTATTGTAACATGCTACAGAGCTTCAATAGTTAAAACAATACGGACAGACACACGGGTAGACAAATACAGTGACAGAACAGAAGTTCAGCTAGACCTAAATGTACTAAGGAATTTAGTATATGATAAAGGTAACATCCCAAGTCAGAGGGGAAATCACAAACTATTTAATAAATGGCACTGAGACATCTAAGTAGCCATCAGAAGAGCTAATGTTGGTGCTTCACACAGGACATCTGGAGAAGGTTTTATTTCATAGTATATACCAGAATGAGTTCGAAATATATCAAATATTTAGATGCAAAAAATGAAACCATTTGAGTATGAGAAGAAAAATTGGTGAATGCTTTTATAATCTTAAAGTGAGAAAGAACTTCTCAACTAAGACTTAAGATGTAGAAGCTAAAAATAAATACTTAATAACTTAAGTTATGCAAAATTCAAAAGCTTCTGGGAAACCAAGCAGCCAACCAACCAATCAACTACACAAAAACATAGGCAAAATCAAAGGACACATGACAATCTGGGAAAAAACTTATTTGTAACTCACATTACAGTCAAAGGGATAATCTCCTTAGTATTTAAAGTGCTGCTAAAAATACCAAATGAAATAACACTGAGATATCACTTTACACTTAGTGCATTGACAAACAAAACACTGGATAATGGCAAGTGTTGGTGGGAGATGGGAATATACAAACCCTCAAACACTACTGATGAGAGTGCAGACTAATATGGCCATTTGAGCACAATTTGACAGTATTTAGTATAAGTCAAATTAAGCATACATAATCTTTATGAACCAGCAATTCTACTCCTGCTTATATATCCCAGAGAAATTTTCACAACAGTCCTTGAGGAAATATGGACAAAGATGATAACTGCAGCATTACTTATAGTGATGGGGCGCTGAAGGGAACCCGGGTGTCCATCACTGAGAGGACTGGTAAAATGTGCGGGATGCCCATCATGCAGTACTCTGCAGCAGTCAGAATCAATGGACTAGACCTGTGCTGTCCAATAAACCTTTCTGCAACGATGGAAATGTTCTATATATGCGCTGTTTAATATGGTAGCCACTAGCCACATGCACTTACTTAAATGTAAATTAATTAAAATTTTTTAAAAATAAAAATTCAGTTCTTCAGTTGCACTAGCTACCTTTCAAGTGCTGAAGAGCCACACGCAGCCAGGGACTACCATGTTGGATAAGGCAGCTATAGAACAGTGCCATTATTGCAGAAAGTTCGTTTGGACAGTGTGGGCTAAATTCACACCTAGTAATATGAGTGGATCTTAAAAATCTAGTGCTGACTAAAAGAGTAAGAATCAGAACATTATAATATCATCGCTATTTAGTTAAATTTAAAAATACACGAACACCAAACTACTCACATTTTGCAAGAACACATACCCCAAAAAACACAAATATTAGGAAAATTAGAATGTTTCCCTATGGAAAGGATAGGTGGGAATTGGGAGTAGCAACAAAGAGAAACAAACAGGCAAATAAATGAAGCATTGGAAGGAGGAAGGCTTTTGTAGACCTATGATAAAATGTAAATTGAGGAGTATGAGTAACTCAAAAATCTGCATTGAGATTACAAAAGCAAAACAAAACAACAAAAAAAGGAAACACACGAAAACCTGTATGCTAGTATTTATAGCACTTTTATTCATAACAGCTAAAAACTGGAAGCAATCCAAATTTTTTCCAACAGGTGAATGGATAAACAAACTGCAGTATATCCACACGATGGAATATTATTCAGCAACAAAAACAAATGAGCTATCAAGCTATGAAAAAAAAAACACATGGATGAATCTTAAACAACACTAAGTGAAAGAGGCAAGTCTGAAAAGGCTACATACTGTAGGATTCCAACTATATATCATTCTGGAAAAGGCAAAGCAATAGCGACAGTGAAAGATCAGCGGTTACCAGAGTGTGGGGGTAAGGAGGGGAGGGTTGAATAGGTGAGGGGAGGGGATTCGTAGGGCAGCAAAACTATTCCGCATGATACTATAACTGTGGATATATGACACTATACATTTGTGAAAACCCATAGAACTTTAGAACACAAAGAGCCAACCTTAACGTGTGTAAATTAAAAGAAAAGAAATCATTTAGGAGGTTGGGTGATCCCAGGATGGAATGCAGAATGTACAAAACACTCACTATATCAAAAATACATGAAGCAACCTCACTGGAGGGGTGGGGGAAAAGGTGTTGACCCAAGTAACTTTGGCAACGCGTGGAGTCCGTAAGACTAAAGACAGAAGAAGCTGTACGTAACAATTGCACTCTAATTGATAAAGTTTTCCCTTATGGGGGTATGGGTAAACAATTCTGATACTGCTATACACACACAGTGAAACTGAACAATTAAGTAAATGGATAGAAGATACTGGGAGCCAGGTTTCTCACTGTTGGAGAGGGATTTCAAGGGGAGGAAGCTAGAATGATCCATGGATTAGATAACGATAATTAGATAGTGACAATTAGATAATGGATCAGAGCTGGAGACATCAGTATGAATTCATGCTTAGCTTAAGATACAGTTGGTTAAACAGAGAAATATTCATAGATATGTGTACATATGAGTTGGCATACACACATATATTTCCTCGCTCTGTCAGCTGAGAGGTCCTAGAAGCAACAACACCCCAGTATAAATAAGTACATCTAGTACCCAGATCTTGGTTTCTAATACCATTCTCCAATGAAAAGAATCTGGGCTCCTAGGAGAAAGAGCTGATTCTAGGATGAGGACAGGCAATACATAATATGAGCCTGGAGCCACTTGTAGTGACAGAAAGTAATAAAGTGCTCAAAAAACAAAAACCCAAATTGACAGTGGTCTGTCACAGAGACACGGGAGCCATCTGAAAGAGCATCCATTAGCCAAATCTGGAACAATATGAGCAATAAAATCAATAAAGTAGTATTGGATAATAACCCTAAGTATAAAATAAATATTCATGAGTCCATATGATATAAATAAATGATTAAATAAATAAATGGGGATAAGAGATGATTCTGTCATGCAGAATACTGCAAAATAATTTACATGGATGCTCAGCCTTCAGAAAGGTGGACCATAACACCCCATTCCTTTGACATGGGCTATGCTTAGTGACTTTCTTCAAAGAGTACATTATAAATACAGGGAAAAAGAGTAACTTTACAGTGGAGAAACCTGACAAATTCTACTTCAGCCAGGTCATCAAGGTCAACATCAAGTCATAATGATAGAATGTACCCTTGACATGATGTGATGAAAATGACACTTTATCTCTATGACTTGCTGCCTCCAACGCACAGTCCCAATCTAAGGATGAGATGAACATCAGACAAATCCCAGCTGAGGGATATTCTACAAAATACCTGACCAGTACTCCTCTAAGCTGTCAAGGTCATCAGAAACAAGCCTGAGAAACTGACACAGCCACGAGGAGCCTAAGGAGATGTGATGACTAATAGTAACGTGGGATCTTGGAACAGAAAAAGGATGTTAGGTAAATAACAAGGAAATCTGAATAAAGTATGAACTTGAGTTAACAGGACCGGATCAATATTGGTTCTTTAATTGTAAGAAATGTATCATACTCACACAAGATGTTAATAACAGGGGAAACTAAGTGTGGAGTATATAACTCTGTAATTAAATTCATAATTTTTCTGTAAATCTAAACTGTCATTACAAAATTAAGGTTTTTCTTTTTAAAAAAAGAGAAAGAAAAATTACGTGCCGCCAGAAACTTTGAAGCCCTCTTCTTTCACATTATCTTTTCTTTCCACCAGAAGTAACACTCATTCTTTATTTTATGTTTTTTGCTTCCTTGCTTTTAATAAAAACTTTTACCACATCTGTGTGTATCCTTAAAGAATATGCTATTTTAAATTTCATATAAATGAAATTGTACTGTAAGCATGTTTCAGCTAGTTGTTTATCTTCACTTAACGTTACACTTTGAGATCTATCCATGTTGGTATATGTAGCTGCAACTCCCTTATTTTCATGGACAGATAACATTCCATCGGATGACTGAAACACCTTGTATACGTCCAGCCTCCTGTTAACGGACATTGAGTTGCTTCCAGGTTTTGCTATGACCGACAATGCTGCTACAAATATTCCTGTGTATATACGTAAGAATTCCTGTGTATTGAATACCCAGAAGTGGAATTGATAGGTCGTAAGTCATGCACGTTTTCAACCTTACTACACCATACCAAATTGCTTTATGAAAGTCGTCACGTCAATTTAGATTACCATCAGCAACATTTTAATATTTCCAAATTTTGTTTGGAAACCTAGGGATCAATAGAGGCACTTTGTTTTTTCTTAAAGTTTTAAACTGTATGTGATGAAAAAAATAAAATAATAACTATTTCATATTTGTAATAAAAAATGGAGATAGATGCCAAATTGTGGGACATGAGAAATTACTATAGGCCTTAACTTGTCCTAGGAGATTAACTTGCTCAAAATAGAGCTTTTTCTGCCATCTGTGTGCATATATTTGAACTTGGTGTAAAAGTGAAGAAATAAAGACTTGGCATCTCCCTGCTGAGAAGGTGCCAAGTTCTGTTCTCGTAAACTGGCCTTAATCTGAGAAACTACTAGCCTTTTAGGTTTAATTACATTCCTTAAAAAAAAAAAAAAAGAAAAGATAGAAAAAATATATATAAGCTCTATAAAACAAGACCTCAATCTTTCCTCCAAAGATGAATAAAGAAATTAAGCTTGTATTTTATTTTTCCTTCAAAACTCCAATGACTTGAATTCAAGCCATATCAGGATAACTAGAAGAGCATTTCAAGTGTTGCAAAATTCATCACTCTTGCATTCAAAATTCCTTTGATATAAAAATCTACATTTCTTTAGAGAAACAGTAAATAACAACCCTCAAAATACTATTAAATTAGTGCATTCTGCTAGTATGAGTTATGTAAGTGCTGCAGACCCTACCTGAAGTCTGCTACCATCCACCCTCCCATGGCTTGGATGGGGCTCCCACTCTATAAGGATTTATTTACTGTTAGCCTAGGCAGCTCACTGTAGCACACAGCAAAAGGAAGGAAAAGAAACAAATTTTAAAATTTCTTCTCAAAGGGGAAGACGGAAAGATGTGTGAAAAAAGTTAGGGATGCTTCCTATTAGGCAAACACTCACCGGTATATAGAAAATTATATCCAATATAACCTTTGGTGCCAATCAAAAAGCTCAGGAACTGCTACTCAAGCAGCTCCACTGGGCTCTAACCATGGATTCTAAGTACAAGGCCACCTAATACAAAGGTCAGTGACCTAGGACAAGGAGCTAAGACCACAGCACCTTCTGGATGGCTCCATTTGACAGTGGAGCATTCTCTCTGGGATTCTCAGTTTGCATTTCTTGGGGCCCTTCTTAGAAGAGCACGGGACATGTGATCTTCAACCCCATGATCCTATCTTGTTCATCTTGACTGTGGGTGCCATGACACACCATGGAACATGGTACCCAAACCTGGAAACTATGAATGAAATAAGAATTCCCCAATTCTGCTTAGGTAAGTGTGCCTACTTAGGTAAATATTTCTTGATGCAGTTCACCCTCTTCTGCATTAAGGCTTTGTGAGAAACCACTCAATGGGCAAGAATATTCAAAAGGCATTTACATTGAAACCATAAAGGACTAATGCACGCAAACTAGATGAGTGAGCTTTCCCTATTCTAAACATTGCCAGGGCTCCTTTTATCCAATTGTGAAAAAGAACAGATTTTGAAAAATTTTAAGGCATATAAAATAGTAACTAAGAGAAAGGTTTATTGACTTGAATTTGAGTGATGGGTCCATCAATTATTAGGCATGTGAAGGTAAGTTATTTAACCTCTCCAATCCTGACTTTTCTCCACCGTTGAAAGAAGTGGAAAGCCAGGAGTTGACACCAGATCTGTCTTCAAACCCTGTCCTTTTAGCCAGCACACTGGACTGCTCCAAACACTTTAACCAGCACCTTGCCCGTGGGAGCTCATTACATCTCCGGAGGCTGAGGGATTTATCTTCAGGAGCACTTCCTTCAATCAAAAGCCACGACAGCTAAAGCTAAACTCCCAGGCCCAAGAGAAACAGCTTTCTTCACTAAGTTTTCCGCAGACACAAGCTCAGCAGTTGGGTCTGAAACAGAGGCTCACCCCCTTCAAACAGTAATGAGACTGATCAACGCGTTCTCTTCACAGCCCAGAAAACCACACTTCGGTGTGGAAGCCACACTTTAGGTGAACCAGTTGTCTCAAAACCAAAAACGCCCCCAAAGCAGGAATGTCTACTGTTTTGAAAATTGACATTTTAGTTGAGATATGAAATTTTAATTGACTAATTTGGCAAACCTTTTATATTCTCCTGAGAGGGTAATTAGGCCTATGTGTCTAAATACCTTAAATTAGAAATTACAGTTATCTTGCGATACTGTAGAGAGTTTTACAACACTTCTGAAAGCAAGGGCTTAGATTACCAGGCTTAGAGTTGCCAGAGAAGCAGCATGAAGAGGGTCAGCCGTAGTACCATCAGTACTGGCAGCAAGTATGGCCATCTAGAGACGGCATGCCTTGACTAAAAACAATCAAATTCAAAACATTTTAAAACTATGTGTAGCCAAACAAAAACACAACAGAAAGTCACATATAGCCCTCGCACCACAATTTGTAATCCTGACCTCAGAGAACAGGAGATGCTGTCTCCCCCAGTGCCTCTTGGGATTATCCCACAAGCAGAATCAACCCCATTGATGGCTAAGCCAGCCTCTTGGGGTCAGGCCTCACTGTGCTCTACATTGGCAGCCCTCTCCTGCCTGGCTTTTAAGTGGATAGCCATGCCCCATTCTATGGGGCCAGGTGCCATCCTCACTACTCTCCTACCACAAGGCTGACCTCTGTATGGTGCCATACACATGCATCGTTCCCACATTCACTCCCACCACCATCCTTTGCTCATCCTTATTTCCATGACCTCAAATGGCTTCACCGTTTCCTAGGCGAAGCCAAATCTAATCTATCTTTAATTTTGTTCATTTGTGTTTTGTTTTTTTAATCCACACAAAGAGCACAGAAGTGGGATGGACTAAGACTGCCTTGGAAGGGTAGGGAAGGCTTCGTAGAGAGGTAACGTGTGCAGGGGTTATAAAGAAGAAGGGATGACTGCCAAGTGGAGAAGGGGGAAGAGCATTCTAGGAAGAGAGAACAGCATGTGCAAAGTCTTGAAAGAGTCCTGAACGGCCACGGCAGGTTGCAGGGAGAAGAGGCTGGAGAAGTTGGCTGCAGTCAGAGAGAAGGTCTTTGTTTGCCTGCTTGAAGTGATAGGACTTGGCCTTGGAGACAAAAGGAAGCCAAAGGATCTGATTTTGGTCAAGGCCCTAGACAAGCACATGTCTTCCATGGAGTCTGCCCTTACCAGGCAAGCATCTCCTTCCTCAGCACCCCTATACCCCTTAACATCCACCCCCTACAATCAGGTGTTACTACATATAGCTCTGACAGGTATCTCAGTCTGCGTTTCCATGGACTAGAGAGCACCTGAGGGCAGCAGCCTTTTCTTTCCTTTAACGTCTGTATCCTAATAGTGCCTAAGAGTGCCAGGCACATGAATGCTCAATAAAGTCCCAGGAGTGAGTGATTCAGATTCCTCCAGGGGATGGATTAAGCAAACTTGGCTCCAGAGATAAAAGTAGGGAAAGCTCTAAACCAAAGTCACTACAGCCCTTACTAGTGGCCATGAGAGACAGGATCCAGGGCCACAAAAGTTAACTTCAAAAACACCTACACTTCAGTCTACCCTCCATGAACCTGGACTACCCTCCCTTTCTGCCCAGCTCTGCTCCACCACTCAAGCTGAGATTCACTCCTCCTCCCCCGGGAATACCAGGCCAGAATGGATAGGTACCAGCACATCTCTGGTTCTGACCATATCCTGTGGGCTGGGACTGCAGGGAACAATCAATGCATTTAACAAATGCATCTGGCCTTGAAGTGAGAGTCTGTTCCTGTGTGTAAATGACGAGTTGCAGGAGGTTACCATAGCAACTCCAGCAGGGTGCTGCAGTGGGCAGTTCTGCACAGAGGTGCAGAAAACCCGTTCTTTAACATCTGGGCTTTTGCTGTGTACATTGGATCCTAGTAGGCACATCATGGCTTTAGGCCTTGGCTTTGGGATTCTGCAAAAAAGGGAGTTGAATTTTGAATGCCTGCTCATCCAATCTTCCTTTTTTCATGTACCACATATATCCTTCTTCATGCACAGTAAACACTGCATGTAGGGCCCAAAACAGGCTCTTTGGGCTAGGAATTGGGAAGTAATTCCCTATTCTTATTCTTATGTACTATGATGAACAGATTGTACTTGCACATCAGCATGACTTCAACATGAAATTTACATCCACTGAATAACTCAGCAATTGTACATTTTAATGAGCAGCATACCCACAATGTCCCCATTCCCAGCCAGCCCCCAGTTTTTATTATGTTATTGGTGTTTTTTAATGCAAAAATAAATAAACCCATCAAGAGTGTAGGTTGGGCTTAATGGGGCTGACTAAGCTGCACTCCAGGAACTATAAACCAATTTTTCAAAGGACCAAGCAATTTGTGAAATTGCTTTTGTACAGGGGTTGGAGAGTGGGGCTTTACTCACCCACTTCATAAGGTTTTCAGTGTGACGATATCTCTTGTAAAGAAAGAGCAAGAGGGAGACGTTAGGTGGTATTCCACTTGGGGCTCTAGCCTACCCATGGTTGTCAGGAAGCCATGTTCCTGCACAGTAGGCTCTAGCTGGGAGGGCGTTCAGTAGATGGAACAGCCTCCTGGGCATTTTCATTTTTTTTCTTGGCTGCAGAGACTTACTTGTGGTTATCTTTGAATTCTATCCTGGGGAAAATAAGAATGATTGACAGCACCACTATAGAAATGGATCGTACGGTGGGCATGGACAGCAGGGTGAGACACATCTGCACATGGAGAAGTGGGGGCAATTCTGGTTAACGAAGTCACATGAACCTGTGGGGCTTTGCAAGATGCTGGAGCAGGACCACAATATCTTTGCAATATCTTTGGCAGAGAAAAAGAGGGGTGGATTAGAAGTGATGTAGCCTTCCCGTTATCTGAAGGAGTTTTGTGACCTAAGGAAACCAAAATAGGGGTATTGAGACAGAGAGAAAGATGTAAACAAGCAAGCAAAGGAAGGAAGGAAGAGCCTCTTGCCCAGGGAAGTCAGCCTGTGTGCAGGAATGTCTATGCCGACCTAAGGCAGCCTTGGGAACAAAGAAGATACCACCACTAACAGGCTACAGTTGGATGATTTCTTTATCCAAGGAATTGTGATATGACACGGAGATGTGGAGATGGCTGAATGAGAAGATTGTGACACGTGGGCATGGAGGGAGGACTTGCCAGGATGGACACCAGGGGTATAGGAAACTTGAGTGTTCTGAAGGAAGGCCAGAGAGAGTGTCAGTAACCTGGTGACAGATAAAGAGATCTCACTGAGCGAAGACTAGAGATTCAGCCAGAGCGATCTGGCCTGCACATGCCTGGCAAGGTGACAGGGGACACCTGTTTCTAACTCCCCCAGGAAATGCTCTGGGTGATGGGTGTCCAGGGGATGTGAAGCAAAGAACGGAGCATGTGGCCAGGGAGTGGGGAGAAGGGCTTATGGGAGTTGAGCTGGTACCAGACAAGAAGTGCTCTGCCAGAGTGCTGCCAAATGAAATCTGGGAGGTCAAGTCTGGGAAAGGTTTCAGAGAGACGCCTGCAACCTGTTCCTTTGGGGCAGGGCGGCTGAGGGGAGGTCGAGGGCCCAGCATCCAGGTGGGATTTCGGGAGAAGTCAAGCGCAATGAGGCACCAGCCTGCAAGTGGGTGTGGAGAACGGTCTGCGAGCGGGGCGGATCCAGGGAGGCAGCGGTGGGGGAGGGGAGGTCGCCGGCTAGTAGGTGTGCACTGCGAGCCGGAGTGGGGGGTGGGGGCGCCAGGCCAGCGCCTCCGGCCGCCTCGACCTCCCCTGGGACTCACCCAGCACGAAGTAGGGCAGCTCCGTGTTCTCCAGGTCGTCCACCACGACCATTTCTCCCGGGAAGTCGTTGCGCACCGAGAAGAGGAGCTTGGGCTCAGAGGCCGAGGGGCTGTGCATGATGCTCAGGTCGTTCTCGCGCAGGAAGGGCAGCGCCGACACCGTGATGCTTTTGAGCTTGCACTCCAGCTCCTTGGATGAATCCACATCGCCGGCGGCCGTGGCCAGCACCGCCGCCGGCCCCCAGCAGCAGGCGAGCAGGGTGCAGAGCCCGGCTAAAGCCATCTTGAGCCCGGGCCGCCTTCCTCTCAGCGCCGCGAAGGTGGGGGAGGAAGCGAGAGGGGAGGGAGCGAGCGAGCGAGCGAGCGCGGGAGGCGGGGGAGGTTGGGGAGGGGATGTGGAGCGGGAGAGCCCTGGTCCCCGGAACGGGATGCCGCTGGCAGTGTGCTGGGCTTAAGCGCTGATGCCGGGAGAGCCCGCGTTCTTTGTTTCTCGGAGCTGCTTCTCTGGGGAGGGGAAGAGGGAGGAAAGAGGAGAAAAGGGGAAGGAAGGACGTCGGAAGAAGGAGGAAGCGAGCTGAGGATTCTAGGGAATCAGGTCAGCCCCCAGCAGGCAGCCGGTGCTGCCGCCTTTCTCCTCCTTTGCATCCCCCAGGATAAGCACGCTCTTGGCGATTAACTACCTGCACAGCATTCTTTAAAAAGCTGTCTTTGCAATGCAAAATCTTCCCTCTCGCATCATCATCCAGATGGTTTGGGAAGGGCACACACCTTAAAAGGCGCTTCCTCAGAGCAGGTGGGGGCGGGGTGGGGGGGAGTCTTTCTCTAGATGCAAATCCACTCCCAGTTATTTATTTTGTGGATGTACGGGGTCCCATTCTTGTCTTTTTTTACGCACTAGTTGGATTTGTATATTGGATAAGCGAGTGCTGGAATACAGGCACGTGTGTATTTTTACTCAGAACTAACTTTGCAGAAATGTTTAAAGGAAATATTTGGTGTATAGATGTAGATAGATCAAGAGGTAGATGTGGCAACAGAGAACAAGGCCAGTGTACTGCATGCAGTTAAGCAGGAGATCAGAACTTTTATTTGCAACTTCTCTCTGCCTCTTTGTTTTGTTTCTGTTACAAATGTTATCTTTGGTAACCAATGTAAAGGTGATTAGGGGAATGCTATAATTGATAGGAAAAGTAGAGCTAGCTCAAAGAAATGTTGAGCCTTTAATTTTAGAGAATCCAGTAAATAGAACAGAGCTGGAAGAAAATGTGAGAAATACTGAAGTTTCTAAGTACCCTTAACAAATGGAAAAGGAATAAAAGAATATCCTTGGGGATGGGCCAAGTCAATCCTAGCCCAGTAAAGAGTACAACAGGGTAGATAAGAATAAAAATCCACATAAGTTTTGTTCCCATTAGTGCTGGGCAGAGTTGCCTTGGCAAAATGATGGTAGTATGCAATAAACACACAGTGGTAGGAAAGTGACGTTTGTACCTGCTGGAATCTGATGTTTAATGGAACTTTCTCTCAAGTGATAACCAATAACATTTATAAAGTTTGCCTCTCCAACATCATTTGTTCAATGCTGATTTAAATACGAGATGCTGCAAGACAGCGTGATAGGTAGTTCCCGCTCTCCAGGAATTTAATGCACCTCCCTTTTCAAAGAGGATCCCCATTTTAGAAACAATTTCTTGCTCATTCTACCTGGTGTGAATTTATTGGTATATGTGAATGCATGTCCTTTAAAAGAAAAAAGCTTTTGCCACATATTTCACAAGGTTAATCTAGTTGATGGATAATAGAGAAAATGAGCCATATTTAAGGTCATGTTTAAGGGGTGAAAGATCTACTTACCACAAAAAGGAACAGAAATAGTTTATTACAAGTTGAGTCTTTTGAATCTGACGTATCTGATAACTAACCCAGAGGTATATTACCATGTAGCTTTGCAAACTACTGCAAAAAAAGATTTATCAGCCAATGACCTTTCTAAAACTCATCTTCATCTTCATTGCTCCCCTAGGAGGTACTGAGGGAGAGAAAGACTCCATGAATCCTTTTTTCCTACTCTCCCTAGCATAAAAAGCAGTATTAAACTCAGCTATGCAAAGATTACCTTTGAAAAATTAGAGTGGATGCCATGAAAACACACTTAGTCCTAGAATGTGAGAAATGGCGTGAAACTACCAGATCGTCTGTTAGTTCAATTGCTCATTTAACAGATGATGACATTGAGGCCAATTAAATAGTGAGATGACTTATCCAAGATCAGTCTGCTAAGAAGGGGTGGAGCTAAGACCACAAACAATATTTCTGCACCCAGTGCTCTTTCCACTGCACCGTTATGGTACATCTAGGTGCACACGTGATAATCATTGAAGTTCATGGATGATGGTAATTCATTCAGTTAACATTTGCATACCTCCTAAGCATGGACAGATTCTAGAGGAAAAATACTCCTTGAGTAGCATATAATCTACTCTTATTTTGAAATCTTTCTAATTTTCTGAAGTGTCTTGAGTCATTTTAGAAAACTAACATGAACCATTGGGATTGACTTTCTGATAGTCAATATCTTGTACTCTTTGCCTATCTATAGTCATCTTTACATGCTTTCTTATTCACATTTACAAGAAACAGAGTGCATGACTTAAATGGCCATTTAAAATGTAGAGTTGGAAATAGTTGGAAGTTGGTGCCTTGAGCTTTATAGACCTTTTTCTCTTTGGAAGGGTCAAGCAAGAGAACTATACAAATAAAAAGAGCTGGTATTTTGCCAGGGCACTGGATTCCAGTAAACAAGGATACAATATCACATGGCCTCCTTTTAGGGAATTAAATACCTAGAGGTGTGGGAGAGGTTGAAGTTCATGGAAACCAGACCATCTGTACTGTGTGATGTTTTACATTTAAATGAGACTGGGAGAAATTTATATGCCTCTCAATCATTACCTTTGGGTACAGGCAACATGATGTAGTGAAACAACAGACTTGGATTCAAGTCTCAGCTCCATAATTTGCTTATTTGGAGGTGAGCCTGGACCATTCTGATCTTCAGTGTGTCTATCAATAAAATAGGGTCAGTGATCTCTGCCCATCCCGCAGGCCACAGATCATATAAGTTCAAGTACTTATATTCATGAAGGCACTACAAAACAGCAGGTGCTCTTATCGCCAATGCTGACTGTTTCTCTTGAGGTCCAACCTCCTGGATTCAAATACACGTGGCCTCTTTCCTTGACTCTTATAATAGCTTTCAAATGCTTTCTCTGCTATTAACCTACTCTTTACTCAATTACCAGGTTGATCTTCATGAAATCTTGCTTTCACCATGCCTTTCTAAAGTTTTCCTTTTCCTACAGGATAAAGTTCAAACATGGTTTGGAAATTTAAAAACTCTTCCAATCTCATACTGTTTATTCTGTCAGATTTATTGCTTACTACACTATCCCTGCCCTCTTCGCCCACATCACACATACACATTGCAATCAAATTAAAGCCCATTTTCCCTCCTCCCATGCCATTCTGCCCCCCTGGAATGCACCATTCTGTGTTCTCCAGATCCTCCCATCTCCACAGACCAATCTCCAGCCTCCTCTATGCAGTGAGACCTCCCATCACTTCCTTTCCTCCTAGCTTCTCTCACAGAGCACGTATACACACACACACACACACCCCTTAGGAGGCCAAGAGCCATTTCCTAATACAGTGTCTTGCATTCCGTATTCTTACTTACGAAAGAGAAACAATGATACTTACTTTTTAGAGTAATTATGAGGAGGAAACGAGATTGTGCATGTAAAGGATCTGACACATTTTAGGCATTTAGTTGGTGCTCAGTAGTGATAACCTTTGACATTATCCCCTTCTTCAGTTATTTCAGAAAGAAAGTAGGCTTCAGAATCTTCTTCATGAGATTTTCTCCCATGTAGTAGCCAAAAGCAAATTAAGTGATTTATACTATTTGCTGCATACGAAGGATGCATGATGGCATGTGTCCACCAAAAGAAGTTGACAAGAATGTTCACAGCAGGTTTTTATTCATAATAGACAAAAAAAATGGAAACAGCTCAAATATGCATCAACAGGAGAATAGATGAATGTCATATAGTCATGCAATGGAATACTACACGGCATTGAAAAATAAGCATGCAACTACCTGGACGAATCTCACAGACATAATGATAAGTGAAAGAAAGCAGACACAAAAGAGTGTATACTCAGATTCTATATTTATGAAATTCAAGAACAAGTAACATTAATCTTTGATGATGGAAGTCAGAGTAGTTGTTATCTACGGAGGGTGGGGGTTTTGACAGAGAAGGGCAGGGCGTGCTTCCTGGGGCCCTAGAAATGATGTGGGTAGTAATTGCATGGACACATATATAGGCAGGAATTCATCAAACTGTACACTTGTGGAATTTTTAATGTTATACCTCATTAAATTTTTTTTACATGGCTTGGGCCTCCCTAAGAGAAGAAAGCAGTCAAGCTTTTCTTTTTGCAAGTTGTTTTCTTCTCTCCCAACTCTACCCCCTTTCCTTCTCCTTTAGAGATCTTGGAAATTTTAACTTTCTGTCCACTGAGACTAATAGCCGTTTGTTCAACTACTCTATTCTCCTATTTTACAAGAGTCTCAACATCCAGTGTCTTGTCACCTGGGACAAGTTCAGGGGGCCTCTGTCTTAAGAAGCTTAGGAGTCAATAACTCAACAGTTGGACAGCAACAGTTGTAGGCTTTCACTGGTTCACTTGGATATTTTATCCAACAGGAGAGCTGGGGACCTTCTGGGACCACGGCTCTCTGACATGTTTTGTAGCTCAGCAAACAGATACCTACAGTATGGAGAAGGTCAAACTTTTTCCTCATTCATTCAGAACATCTGGTTCCCTGATGCTTTTTAGTTTTTATTACTTTGGCACTCAATAAACCTCTGCATTCTTTTATTCTTTTTTCTAGTTTTTTACAAAATAATCTTTGATGTTGCTCTCCATTCAAGGAAACTAAATTGAAGCGCTTCTCTCCCTTTCTGACTATGTATTCTCCTCTCCATATTCCCCCTATCACACGACTTAGAACGAGCCCCCCAAATTCCTTTGCCAGCTCCAACCCCCAGCTCTTCTGTTGAATTGGACTTTTCTTCAACAATTACCCTCCCATGCTCTCGCCAAATTTAGTGTAGTATGCTAGTTAGCTGGACATAATTCAGTTTTGCATCCTCATTAGGACATCAAGAATGTATTTCACACTCTTTGATTCAAAGTTAATACTTTCTTTCCTTACCCTTTCCTCTCTCTCTGTCTCTCTCTCAGTTCACAGGCTCAGCAAGAACACCTGCTTCACAGAAACAAGGCAGGTCCTGTTCTGATTTCTCTAGTCTTCCTTTAAAAATCAAATGGAGAGCCATCGTCCCTCTTCCTCACACACAGAAGTGAAAGGGGACACACAGAAGGAAAACATCACAGGCAAAACAATTCCCTTTTTTGGAAGCAGGACATTTTCTCCCCTTAATTTCTCCCCAGAAATCTGAAGTTCTCCTCTTTGTCTTCACAATCCTGGTTTGGGGACAGAATATTTCTTGATTTAGCTGTTCAGAGTCTCTAAATCTGTTCCTCTCTCTGCGCTTCTTACTGAGTTCCTGCTATCTTTTGCCTCTCTGCTGTATCTCTGATGTGTGCGTTTGTGTGTGTGTGTGTGTGTGTGTGTGTGTGTGTGTGTACACTGTGAGATAAGTATTTCTCACTTGGGGACTCATTTTTAATTAAGTAATGCAGGACCAAGAGGCTAAAATGCACAAAACAACTGAATGAAACTTTAAATTAGAAGGAAAATGGCTCAAATGGGTCCCTATCTTTGGGAGTTCTGGTTAAGCAAGCAAACAAAATGGTCTGGGACAAATGATTATTGCAACTCAGGAAGATTAGAAGAAATGTAATTAGCTCCCAAGCTTCTTCCTGTTCCTCAGCCTTCTTACAGTCTCCAACTCCCCGGCCGTGAATTTATCCAAGGCTTCCTTATCCACACCAAAAAGTCCCTGCTGCAAAGCTGGGAGGGTTAACCAAGCTGGTACCCCAGCCTGCCAGCTAACCAAAGGATACAGCGGAGAGACTCCGAACCCGCCCCCTGCCACGCCGCCCAGCCAATGGGCGTCTGCGGGGAGTGTGGCGCTGTGTCCCATTGGCTGCCAACCTACGTGCATAAGAAAGAAAGAGAGAGGCAGGCAGGGCAGCATTGTTATCTTAAGACACTCATCTGGTGTCTGAGTCTGCAGGTGACACTGCTTAGGTACGGAGCGCGGAGTCGGAGCAGAGACGCGCCGGGCTGCAGCCCTGGGATGGAATCGGCTCGCCTCGGAAGCTGCCGGCGGCTGCTGGAGCGGCGCCTCGGCTGAGCTCGGAGGATCCCATTGGGACTTGCCGGGGGATGTGCACCTGCCGTGCGGGGCGAGCGCAGGGGCAGGTCTGCAGGCAACCGAGTGAGCGGTGAAGCCGAGGAACTGTCTTTGCTCATGTGCAAGGCAGAGATTTCGGGAGAGAGAGAGGCCGGGTGAGTCTCTTTAGAGTTGGAAGGAAGGCAAGATCTCGGGTTTCTCTTCGGTGGAGGGACAGGGGACTCCCGCGGTTGTGTTCTGCACTTTGCTTCCCTCTCCTACCGCGTGCGCCCCGGCCCAGCGCCGAAGCCCCGCTTCAGACATGCTGTGGGTGCAGGGGCCCCTCGCTGCTCAGCGGGAAGGCAGCAGGCAAGTGGTCTAGAGGCGGCGGCGGCGGCGGCGGCAAAGCGGGGAGCAACAAAATTTGAAAAGAGACATCCGCTGCCTCTCACACGCTGAGGGGGAGGCATTCGCGTTTCCCCAAGTGAGAAAGAGCCACAAGAAACCATGAAGTAAAAACTTTGGAGAGCTGCCACTGGAAGATGTTGCACAAAAACCTGGAATCCTTTAGGAGTCTCCTCCCAGTCGGTGGAGGTTTGGGGAGCAGCTGATACAGCAAGGAGGGCTCTTGCAAGGCTTCAAGGTAACAGTGCAGGGTTTTGGTGATTTTTCTCTATCCTCCTTTCGTTGTCCTTTGGTGTGCCCCCGGGGAAGAAGATTATTTTGCCCTCCTACAACCCTTTGCTCTGGTGCCTGGCGGTTTGCAGGCGAGGAGAATGATCCCACCTCTTAGTTTCTGTCTTGTGGAGCTGAGCAGTGGACTCTGGGTTTGGTAGAGATCGCCTTGTTATTGCCTCCCGGTGTTACATGGCTGTCACTCGGCGTGGGCACTCTGCCTGACCTATATTGCTTTTGCCTGGTTTAAGTCCTCAAAGTTAGCGCAACTCCCATTAGCTTCAGAAAATCCAATCGGGCTGCATAATTGCAGAAGATGACGAGGACTTTTGCCTGCCGAGCCAATGCTGGACTGAGCTGTACGCGGTTCACTATGTTTGGGAAGGACCCCAAAGAGCTGAGGTCTTGATACATGATACGTCTATATTCACATGTTCATAGAGCTATGTTCACATGTTTGTAGAGCTCTGTGGCATATCTGTAGAGGCCTGTCTTTCTGCGATGCACAGGCAGCCACGAAAAAAAATTCTGAAGAGTGAACCCTGTAGGCTGCAAATAGTCTCCCCAGGGTGGTGGCAGAAACCCCATTGATTGAGTTGAGCCCGGCAGCGCACTGGAGACACAGGGGAGAACATCGCTGTGCTGGAAGAAGGCGTGTGCTGGGCTTACCTAGCGATCTCTCTCCCTGCTTCTGTGATCATCTGGGTACACAGTCTAAGGTTGCCTATGGTGTGTGTGTGTGTGTGTGTGTGCCTGTGCTCACAGCTGTATGCAGGAAGCAGGCTGCCGACAGAAGAACCATGCATGTGCCGCTCTCTGCCCAGGCCCCAGATGCCTGGAGTGTTCCTTCTAGCAGGAGCATGAACTTGGGAGCTGCTGTTCCAGCCCAGAGGAGTTTTCTCTTCACTAAGCAGTGCTTCTGCCTGGTACATATTTATCCAGGGTATATAGACCTAAGCCTAATATTAACTAATAATCAAGCTAATGCACTGTAACGTGATTGAACAGACCCCTCTGTAAAGAACTGTGTGTGTGCTCTTTCTAGCCCTGGGAGCTGGGTGCCCTGAGCAGGAACAAATGTTTTGTTAAAGAGACAGCAATTATAACAAGCCATGCTTATAGCTGGGTAATCTGGGTCTTATCCAGCAGGGACAAGAATATGTCAGCATAGACCAATCAGGAGGATGAAAGGTATATTGTAAGTCAAGTATTCTGCCTCTGTCCTTCTCCAGACATGTGCATGTTGAAGGAATGCTCTCTGGCCACGCTCTCTAGAATACATGCTGTGCCAGTATACCAAGTTAATACCAAGCAGCTAAAGTATTTTACAAAATCCCCTGGGGGGCAGTCTGATGACATCAGGCAACAGCAAAGTGATGCTGGAGTTTGTGTGTTTTCCCTCTTGACTTCACGCAGTTGTGTGTGTGTTATTTGTTTAAGGCAGGACCCTCTGGAGTTTGCTTTCACGCAGAATAAGTTGCTTTGCAGCACTGGGGGCATGACCAAGCAATGCTGTCACAAGATCCTGAAATGGTATCAATAGCATAGCTGCTGCCTACTCTGGAGAAAGATGCATGCTTTGCTTCTTTGAGGAGGGATATGATTTGAGTAGGTGCAGTGCATGGATACTGTGAAATGTTTGAGGGAAAGGAAGTAAATGTCAGACCATGGTCTTCCCTGCTAGAGGGCAGCTGGCTTCCAAGGGTTTGAGAGCTGGGCTGCAGCCATGGAGAAGACAGAAGCATCTTTGACTCTTGCTTCTCCCTCCTCACCAAAAATGGGGCTGGCTTTGTCTCCCAGAATGGAGTGATGTGTGCTGCAGTGTGGACACAAGAAAGGAGGAGAGAGAGAAGGGCTAGGGAGGGAAGTAGGTTCCTGCTCTGCTAGCCCTGGGCCAGTCTCAAGGATGAGGAGCATCTTCTTCTTTTTGGCCCTTAAGTTCATCCTCTGGGTGTTCCTTTCTGGCCTCCTAACAGGTTGTTTACTGAGCAAGGCCAGAGGGCAAAGAACACCCCTGCGTCATCAACTCCTTCTGATCCCCTTTCCCAAGGCACAGGCCAGCCACTGGAGAGCATTGCATGAAAAAGATCCCCTCTGAGACGGCGCTCCAAAATCCCTCCCCAGCTCACAAACAAGAGGTAGTCTGGAGGGACTGGGGACATCCGCGTGGACACGTTGTGCTGACTGGAATGCTTAGTGTTGAGGTTTCCTGGTTAGGGTTTTGTTTTCCCCACTGTGCGGCATATTTTTGGCGATTCAACTCTTTCTCTTAAATAATAAGACCTTGTATATGTTTTATAATGGCATCCTTTTCCAAAGGGCTGAGAGCATTTTAGGGAGCTCGTCTAATTAATCCTCACACGGCTTATTGTGTCATGTACCTTTGATCACCCTAAGAAGTAGAGCTAGAGTGATTCTAGCCTCCGTCTTGGGAAAGGGAGGGCAGAGACCCTCGGAACGATGAACTGCTTTACTCTGGGGCGGGCGGCCAATAAGGGAACCTGTGGAGTGGGGTCTGTGTCTCCTCACTCCTAAAGCAACCCCAGCCTCCACCGACTTCTCCTAAGGACTGGTTTAATCTTAGGAACTGTGACTTGATTCAGTTGTTCTGTACTATTCAGGAATGGGAGGTGGCAGGGATGTAGGGCTCTTCCTCTGGTGCTGACCTAAGGGCTGTGAGGGACAAAAGTCTTATAAAACCTTGCTCTTGCCCTCAATGATCTTACAGTCTAGTTAGGAAAACAGACTTACCTCTGGGAAAAAGGTAAATGACAGTATACATGCTAAACAGCAGTTCAATACAGGAGCTTCACAGGCTGACCTAATTAATCTACGATTGATTTCTACTGATAATGAGAGCCATCAGTGTTCCAAGCAGGGGGAACTCGAGTGGGGCCACAGGGGATGGGGTGGGGTTTGTTTGGAGAGGGAGGAATGGGAAAGGACTCCAGCTGACAGAGATGTTCCCTGCAGCACAGTTGAGAAGGCTGGAAACTTCAAGGCTTTCATGTTTCCTTGGGGTCTACCCAGGACCACTTCTCCACCTGGATCCGGGAAGTACCGGACACCTGGGTTCAATATTTGAAGCCTATATTGGCCTAGAGGCAGACTGGCCTCAGGCCAGTCAGAGGGCTCTGAAACATTGGGCGTCTCATTGGCTATTGCAAGTTACCTAGCCTTCCACCCACCCTCAAGTCTCATCCATATATTATGAGGAAAACAGTGACCAAGGTCGGGGAGCTTATCAAAAGCATATCAAAAAATTTGGGTAAAGAAACTGGGGGGGAAAGGAGGCAGATTTCAAGAGAACATGAGAAAATCTTCACATACTTTTTAGAATCAGAATCTCCTAAGAGAGAGTCTTGATTTTCCTCCAGTCTCTGTTTCCCCACCCAACTGTCCCTATTGGGGTTTACTTGAAGCCGGCAAAATGCCAAAGCCCTCAGGCATTTAGCACTGAGCAGGAGATTTTCAATCTTAAGATTCTTGAGCAGGCCCATGTACATAACCTCCTGTCTCCCCTCCTCCTTCCCTTTTAATAAAACATATGCTGTAGCAGGCACAAAGGAGGAGACCACAAAAGCAGGAGAGGTGGGGTGTGGCATTGCCTGCAGCTGTACCACGGGGTACTGTGATTGCTCAGCTGAGCAGCAGAGGGGAGAGGCAGTCTGCCAGCCTGGGCAGTGCCAAGCAAGGGCCAAAGGCTGCAGACCACCAGGAGATGGCTGTGACCGGTCAGCCATACCCATTTGCTCCAACAGTGAGCCTTGTCTCCTTGAGAAAAGATGGAGGCAAAGCACAGGTCCTGTGGGAGAACTGGTGACACAACCAGACTATTCATTGGTCTTCACTTGGTTAGAGAGAGCTAGTCACCCTGCGTGATTGCGTGGGTAGTCCCATTCCAACATGGAGGAAGTTCCTATTGGGCACGGAGAGTGGAATGACTTGACTAAAGTCACAGCATACTTGCTGTCAGGTCAAGAGGAAAATCCCCAATAACGCAGTCTGTTTGATTGCTTACTCCCAGGAGTTCACTCTGGGGCCAAGTCCTGAGGGATGTGTGCTTTCTCCTGAAAATCCTCCCCTGGGCCTTGTCACCTTTGTTTCCTGTGTTAAATGACCACGTAGCAGGATGTGGGACCAATGCCTCTTCTCTTGACTTTTCACAAGTATCCACTGCCATGTTTGGGGGCTAAGGTGGAGGTCCAGGCACATGGGGGTGTCTTTAGCGATTGTGGGTTGAAGCCTCTTCTATTTGGGAGTGCAGAGATAGGCAGCTCAGTTATGCTTCAGTCTGGGAGCTGCGGGGGACCGGTCTCATCTGAGCAATTAGGATCTGCATCTTGATCTCTGTTGAAATTATCACCCTTCCATGCAGATGGAAGCGAAGTTGAGTAACATGATTACAGCATGGAATCTTCAACAGCCAATTCCATCCTTCCCTTTACTGAAGCTCACATGAAATGCAAATATATTTGGAATGCTGGCCTGAGCAAAGGGAGTGGGCAATCTGATCTTCTCAGGACTGAGCTCTAACATGCACTGTACTACCAATACACTAGCTACCAGCTACACGTGGCTCTTGAGCACTTGAGATGTGTGCTGTAAGGGTAAAACACACACTGAGTTTTGAAGACAGTTTAAAAAAAAGAGTGTAAAATAGCTCATCAATAATTTTTTAATATTGATTACATGCTAAAAGGATAATATTCTGGATATATTGGGTTAAATAGAATATGTTAAGATTAGTTTCACTCATTTCTTTTTACTTTCTAATGTGGCTATTAGAAAAGTTAAAATTATATATGTGGCTCACATTGTGTTTCTTTTGGACAGTGCTGGTCTTAGGCCCTGCAGAGTAGTGACACATAATGTGGAGAAAGGGCAGGGGCATGAGACAGGAGGAGTCAGAGATATAAAAAGAGAGAGAACATGGAGAGTGGGATGACGAGCAGCCAGAGAGCCTCTGGGCGTGTATTTCTGAAATCTGAAGTCTAGGAGAGTACAAATAGCTTGCATTGGCTTATATTTGAGGGGGACCTTATCAACTCTGACTCAGCCCACCCAAAGCGTTTGCAGAGCATTGCAGCTCTCAGTTCACATGCAAACAATTGGCAGGTGGGAGGCATTGTAATTTTATCCTAATATTTTCGTATTTCTGCCTGACGGTAGAAATAGCCAAGTAAAGTATCTTTAGGGTCTCACTCCAAAGTGTCAAGATAGAACGGTTGGGATCAGCTGGGTCTGTTTGATTTTCAAATCCCCTTCTTCCTTCTCATCTCCTCCACATTATCATCTTTCCTTATGAGAGTTTTCATTCAAACCAGACAGGTTGATAGTGTGGTAGGGAGAAAGAAAAGTCACTACTATGTGTTAAAGATTCTCTTGTGGACCTATCAGTAAGAGGAATGGGGAGAAGACATCACTATTGAATTTTATTTAATAATTATAGATTTGAACATTATAATTCACTCATTATTATTATCTTATTAATAATTATCACTCATTGCAATAAGGTTTGGCCAGAACTCAAATTCCTCATATTTGCTCAGCATTTACAAAATGTTTTACAAGCTTTCTCTCATCTGATTCTCGCAACACCCCTATGGCGTGGTGATTACCTCCATTCACAGGTTTCCGTGCTCTGCCCCCAAACTACCTTTATTACTTTGTTTTCTAATCCCTCTCTTTCCAGGCACTTCATTCAGTCTTGCTTAGTCGAACTGGTCTGCTTACTGTTCCTCAACTTAGCTATGTAAAGTGGGGATCATTACTGCTGTGAGCCTCAATTTCATCATCCATAACACAAAAAATAATAAGGCCTCATCTCTCAAAGGGTGTTCTAAATGTTAAATGAGACAAAATATATAAGGTGCCAAACACAGTTCCAGGCATATCTTAGATGCTCACCAAATATCAACCTCCTTTCCTACCAAAGGCTTCCCTTCGAAAGGGCCAAGATGAAAATGTCCTAAGGTGAGCTCAATAAGCACCAATTTCACACATAAAATGATTCCCCTCCAAATTCCCTGCTTTGGTTAGTGGCACAACCAAATCCCGAGAGGCATGATTTAATGTCTATCTGAAATTTATATAACGTTATAAAGCAATGTTACCTCAATAAAATAATGAATGAATGAATTTTTTTAAAAAGAAATATGGGTTGTCCTGGGCCCCACTTTCTCTCACCAGCCCCCCACTCCAGTCAACCCGCGAGACCTGACCACGTCTACCTCCTCGTGAGCTCTAAGCCATCCTCTCCTCCTGCCACTCTCTCTGTCAGGCTCTCATCCCTTCTCACCTGCCCTGGCCCAATACCCGGCCTCCCTGTTTGCTCTCTTGAAGGCTCGCAGTCCAGTCTCCTCCTTGCAGCTAGGGTGATCTTTCAAAAAGGTGAATTTGGTTATGATTCTCCCCTTGTTGTCATTCTCCAATGACTCCTCACTACCGTCAGAATAAAATCCAAATCTCTTAGCACAACAGACAGGAGATCCTCCACAATCTGGTTGCACAGCCTCTCTCCACTTGCCCCCTCCCCCTGAAACAATGGGCAGCTCCCTCAGTACTCCCGGGCTGGCAGCTGTGCTGTGTGGGTTTCCTCCAGGACCTTCCCCTGCCCCGTTCTCTGTTTCCTGGGGGGTGGCTGAGCTTCAAGACTCTGTAAGGATTGTTTCTTCTGGGAAGACTTCCCCGAGACTCTGGGAAAGCCATAGTTGCCTCCTCCTCTACACTCCTACACGTCTCACTCAAACTCTGTTTTTGTGCTCCCCCACCACCCTGTGGTGGTTTGTTATATGGCTCCTGCACTCAGAGGCAGGGGTGGGGATGCGGATCTAAAACAGATTCTCAGGAAATACTCATTCAGCAACAGATAAAAGCCCTGCCATCAAGTTGCCTTCATTGTAGAGGGAAGATAGGATGATAACCATCATAATTATTATCATTGACATTGCTGATCATCACTAACACTTTAATAGTGCTTATGGGTCAGGCACTGCACTGAAGACTTTACACACGTTAACTCATTCACTTCGTCCCATGATCCTATGATCCCCACTTTAATAAAGCCTATATTCCCATTTTATAGATGATGAATCAGAGGTCCAGCAAGGTTAAACAGTTTGTCCAAGGTCACACAGCTAGGAAGTGGGGTAGGTGGCATTCTAACCCAGTTCAGATCTTGAGTCCTTATTCTTATTAGTATGATATCCAGAAAAATAAACGTAAACAAATAAATAAATGGGATAACTTCAGGTGCTGATAATGAAGAATACTAAAATAGAGTATTGTAGGAGAGAGTGATGGAGGAGGTGGTCAGGGAGGGTCTCTGTGAGGAGGGAACACTTAAATTGAGATCTGATTTGTCAGTTGAGGAAGGTGGGAATCCCAGGGTAGGGCAGTATCTGCGATCTAAAGAAGAGAGATGGTGTGCTCTGTGTAAGCAAGGCTCTAGCTGCTGAGCTGTCCTCCCCCCACTGCTGGAGGTACCAGACTCAGTCCGGATGGTGCTGGGGAGCGGCAAATCGTCCAAATGTTACCAAGCCCCTCTCCCATCAGTCCACTTGTCCCTTCTCTTCATTTGGGTTAAGACGTATCTCACGGGGCGTCTGGTTTTCTTCTGTCCACAAAGGTAGAAAATGCGGACACACACACACACACACACACACGCACACGCGTCCCTGCTCTGCTGAACCACCTTATTTCACTACTCTGCTCTGAATGACGTGTCACTCAGAACCTGAGTGAAGTGACAGGCACAGGCTCAGAAAAAAGGCTGGAGACAACCCAGAGGCGTGAGCAAAAGGAGAAAAGAAAATTATTTTTTAACAAGATGAGAAGTGAATCGGACTGGAGGGAGAAATGGGAATTTGATCAGGGAGGGGCGTGCGGGGGGCTTCTGCGATGATGGCAGTGTTCTGTTTCTTGACTTGGGTGGCAGTTTGCACTATAATTTTTCATATATGCGTATATATATGCACACATATACATATAGAGACACACAAATACATATTCACACACATATATGTATCTTCTCATGAATATTTCTCATAACAACGTTAAGAAAAGGAATGATTTAGAGATCAGATAAAACTGGGGTGGGGCAAGTTCATACCTATTTAATATTCATCCAGAGCTTACTTTATGATAAAAATTGTGCTAGGCTTGTTTTTACTTATATTATCTCATTGAATTTTTATCACAACCTTATGAAATAAGTGTCCTTCCTGCTCTTGGACTGAAATTGAGGAGGACAAAGCACAGAGGAGCTGTCCTTCAGACCAGGGCTCTTGCCCCCACCCCATGCCCTCTGCCTTCCACGCAGGAAAGCTCTGAGAATCAGCAAGGGGGAGAACAGGCTTCTAAATTCTGAGTCACACAAACTTGGGCTTCAATATAGTCTTGGCCAGTTACTAGCTGTTTGACCTTAGATGCATGACACAACCTCTCTGAGCTTCAGTATCCCCATCTAGTAAAATGGAGATGATAACCCCTTATCTTGCACAAACATCATGAAGATTAAAGTCAATGATTGAAAAATATCAGCAAAGTAGCTGCCACACAACGGCCATTCAGAAAATGGCAGCTGCTGTTTTTGTGTCCCCAAGTGTTAAAGCTCAGAAGACACTGACTTCCATGGAGAGCAATGGTGGCCTTTAGCTGTGGTCAGCAAGACTCAGGTAATAGCTCCGGCACCTTCTGTTAGATGCCAGTGGATCGGGAACTTCCTGGCAGTAGTTACCATGTGCCTGGCACCATGCTCAGTGCTTACAGGCATCATCTCATTCAACCATCTAAACTCTCTGAGAAGCATTGCTGTCTTCTGTTTATAGATGTGGAAATTCAAGTTCAGAGAGATTAACTAACTAACCAAGGTCACACAACTAGAAAGTGGCAGAGCTCAGATTTGAACCCAGGTCTGTCAGATCCCAAAGCCCATGCTCTTCATCATTGGGCTTTGCAATGTGGTCACTGTGGTGGGTCATGTCCAGAGGAAAGGGCACCTTCGTGGTCAAAGTAAGGGTAGCTCTCCAAGGTCTGGGCTAACTCCCTCAGGAGTAGAGGGAAGCACTGTTAGACCCTCAAGGGATGTCTGGGGTGGGCCAAGAGGGGTGGTGCAAGTTCAAAATGCTGCAAAGCTTCAAGTGCAATGCTTTACACACTCTGGGTACTTAATGTGTGGGTTGCATATTTCAAGTGCCTCTGTTTCTGAATACAGGTGTGCTCCATTTTCAAAAGAGCAGGCTTTCAAAACAAATAAAATAAGAGTTGAGTGTCCTCAGGCTTGGAGGAAAAGTTTTCTCTGAATTGCACAAGGATAGAATAGCAGTGGTTTTTGACCTTTTAAAAAAGCAGAAGACTCTAATCAAATAAACGCTCATCTAGAACCCCAGTATGTGAAGCAGATAAGAGTGGACCTCCCTGATTGGAGCAGGCCTGGGGGCCCGGAGCTCCTCCACCTGTCACTTCTCCTTCCTCACCCACGAGTGGTCCCTGAGGCCCCTCCTTGGAACCTACAGGCTGTTCAGAACACAGAAATGCGCCGGCAAGGTTCAACCTGGAGGCTGCTGAGGAGCGGCTGGTACCTTTCTTAAAACCCTTGCCTCTAAGTACAGTCCTGCAAGCTCCAAAAGACAAGGGAGGACCTGTGTGTGTGTGTGTGTGTGTGTGTGTGTGTGTTGTAGAAGCAACACTGTGCCTGTACGTGCAGTCCTGCAAGCTCCAAATGGACAACACCACACTACAGAACTCCTTTAAAAAGCAAGACTTGTGATTCATTTAAAATAGGAGACATACTAAAATTGATTCTAAAACATGACTCTCACCAACCCCAACACACCTGTCAAGTTCAGTGGGCCTAGGACAAATTGCTGTTGTCCTCAATGATTAAAGATGCATGAAATCCAGTGCCTATGAATAAATGTCTGCTGTGTGTCAGGCACAGTCCTAGACACTACTACTAGCTCTAAGATCTTAGTCAATTCTAACTACTCCCTATGAAGTAGATATTATTATTCCCATTTTGAAGATGAGAAAAATTAAGTACAGAGAGGTTAAGTCAATTATCTAAGAACTCACAGCTAATGAGTAGTGGAGTGGGATTCAAACCCAGGTCATAGGATGGATTAGAGAGCCAGAGTCTTGACCCCCACCCTTGCAGGCTGTTCAAACACGAATTGGGAGAAATATTGCCCCTCTGAAAGATTCTTACTTTTTCCAATACTCCTCAGTTGTGAGATTTTACATAAAAACTCACTCTGGACCTTCTCACATTCAATGACTCTGCTTTCATAGGCACTGAGGTCTCCCAGGACCCAGGCTGTGGTCCTTCTCCCCATCCCTTCCCTTCCTCATCTGCAACTTCAGCGAGGGTCTGGCAATCACAGTCCAGCCCTAGTGGCAGCAGGAACCTTGCTGATTAGGGGGACCCTGCTCTATCCCTCACTCCTGGGCCTTGTGCAGCCTCCTGAGCGCTAGCCTGCCGGGCTGAGATGGGGAGATTCCAGCTCAGCTGTAGTCCGGTAAGCCGGGGCTTACCGGAAGAAAGTGGGGTCTTACTGCAGAGGGAAGTCCTTGGAATCCCCTTGAGGGATAGGAATGCTTAAGCACGCAGTAAAGAGTGTGGGGGTAGTTAATGTCTGTTCTCCCCAGTCGTTGTTCAGCCATTTAGTATACTATAAACACGCCGTGAGGCAGGAGCCGGGGAGAAGGATGAGCAGCATTCGGCGGGTGCTGGGGTCCTCGGGGCTCCCTGCAAGCAGCCCTTTCCCTTTCCGCAATCTTCACCCTTTGGGATTTGAGCCCTGAGGGATAACGAGCAAGGTCAGCCTCCTCCTGAAGCCTCGGGGCACTGGAGACCTCTAGAGGCAAAAGGCTGTGTTACAAACCCCCTGGCCGAGGAGGCGCCGGCGAGGTTCAACCTGGAGGCTGCTGAGGAGTGGCTGGTACCTTTCTTAAAACCCTTGCCTCTAAGTACAGTCCTGCAAGCTCCAAAAGGACAAGGGAGGATCTGTGTGTGTGTGTGTGTGTTGTAGAAGCAACACTGTGCCTGTAAGTACAGTCCTACAAGCTCCAAATGGACAAGGGCGGACCTGTGTGTGTGTGTGTGTGTGTGTGTGTGGTGTGTTGTAGAAGCAACACTGTGGTCCTCCCTCCCTCCTGACCCCACCCATTCTCCCTTTGCTGCCCTGCTGCCAGCACCTCCCTCAACCCCTGCAGCCACCCAAAGTCAGCCCTCCTGGGCAACTCCCCTCCCGCTCCATCAACACCTCTCTTTCCCTCAGGGCTCTTCACACCTCTCAGTAACCTGATCAACTAATTCGTGCTGAAGTATTAATGACTAATAATGATTTAATGTGCTGCCCTCTCAGTTAACACTCCAGCATTTCAAAAGAGAAATTCACAGATTCTAACCCAAGCAGGAGACTCATGTTTTTCCCTTTTGAGAAGAACTGTGGGCCCCTCAAAAGGACCCGCACAGACAGCTGCCTATTCAGTACATATGCTGCATCACTCCTGAGCTTAGCAATGTTAGGAGGCATCATGCAGGGACTCAAGCAGAGTTTCCCAAAGAAGACTTGCTCTAATCCGCAATCCTTGAAAACAGTGCCTTGTGCTGGTGGTGGGAGAACAGAGGAGACCCCATCTCTCCCATTTCCTTCTCCAAAGCTCAAAGGGGAGAACCCAGGGCAACTGAGCTCATGATGACACCCATGTCACCTTCATTAAGAGGGGATGGCTGGAATGCAAGAGTTGACATTACTGCCTACTGGCGTCTTGATATTATCCGTCTAGAAGTCTAATGGGCCTTCGCTCACACATGAGTTGACCTAGTCATTGAGAGGATAGGTCCAGGGATGATGAAGTGGGGTTCAGGTCTTTGTCAGACTCTCCTATGCACTAGGTATGTGACCTTGCCAAGTTACTTAACCATGTAAGCCTCCATTTCCACATCTGTAAACGATATATCCTGTGACTCATATCACAGGATTGTTTTGAGTATGAAATGAAATAATGCAAAATTAGCACTTCCTATAATGTCTGGTGCATAGAGAGTGCTCAATAAATGACAGTTCTTTTCCTTAATCCTCTTATTTTTATTTTTATTATTTTTGCCCTATCCCAAACTTTCAGTGCAGGGAAGCATACAAATACTGTATTTATTATTTGAAAGCAGGTGAAACAACCCAGCCTCCTAGGCGTGGTTGGTGTGGTAATGAACTAGATTTCTTTCCAGGTGACAGCACCGTATGAGATTTTTTTTTTTTTTGCTCTGCTTGGTTTCTTTAAATGTATCTCACAAATGCAGTGAGCAAAGTGGATTTGGCAGAGACTTAAAAAGACTTAATGCATCTTGGAAAGAAAAAAAACCACAACAAAAATTGGTTTGTTTCTGTGATATATGGTTCATGTGATATGACAAAAATCCATTTTTATGCTTAGGAAAATTGGCTAATTTTAAAACAGTTGACACATGCCATATGCATATAGAGTGATGATAGATTTTGCTCAGGCAAACACCAGAAGAACACAGGGCCAGGGAGATCTCTGTTAGAGTTTTTGTCAGTGAAATTCTTATTTGGCGGCACACCTGCTCCATGTAGAGAGGAGGGTGAAACGGAAAATGGACTCACTGTGGCCTCTGGTGCTGGAGTCAGATATTTGTAGTAAAGATACAAACTACCAAGCTTGGGATGCAGACACTATGTTTTCATGAAATGAGTGAGAAGAGACTTCGGAACCTACCAATATAGCAAGCTTTAGGGGCAAGAAAGTTAATAGTTTATAAAGATATTATCTGGATAAAAGGCGATAATAGTGCCAAGGCTGCGGCTGCTGAATTGCTGAGCCACCCGTATCCGAAGCAGCTCCTGATCTTTGCCTGGCCATTTCTCCTGTCAGACACTTGGATGACGTTTGGACTTCAGATACTACTTATCATGCCCTTTAGGATCCTCCGCTTACAGCTCTGCATAAATCACACTGAAAGGACAACCCCACATATTTTCGATTACTGCTAGTTAGGGCAAAGAGATTACACATGACAAAACACTAGGAAGGTTGCACACGACAGAAGAAGTGATTATGAAAAGTTTCAGACAGAGATATTATCTTGATGTCCCTCCTATGGAGCCCTCCACTTTCAGCTCCCAGGATAGGTCAACCAGATACCCACCCCCATTACAGGCTAAGGATTGCATTCTGCTTGACTCAAAAAGCCTTTGGGTTTTTATTTTATTTTATTTTATTTTATTTCTTTCAAGGCAATATTTAATTAGCAACTGCACAGGGAAAAAGCTGAACAGCTTAGAGAAGGTTTATGGTTCAGGTCTGCAGGACTCAGCAATTTGACATTCTAATCCTGTTATTTCTCACCTTAAACCGAACAGAGTCAGCAGGGCTGGGTTTTTTTTCCTTCTCATAATTCATCTAGCGATTAGGTTTCTCCTCCCCTTACTTTCCACTCTCATCCTTTGCTTCATTTGACTTTGTCCTGTTTCCTATTGCAGTTTTTTGCAAGATGTCAAAAACAAAACAAAACAATATCTTGGTGGTTCACTCATGACTGAGCCATTTACAAGAGAAATTAATTCTTCCTCTCCCTACTTTGATTTCCAGAATGAGCTGCTGTATCCCACGTGCAACTGACTGTTAAGGCAACTGAAGCTGAGACCCCACAGTGATGCTAGGCCAGACACTAAGCAGTGTCCCTGGTGCCTTTCTTAATTATAGGTGTAAACACATTGAAGGCAGGGGCTGAGTCTTATTTGTCATTATGTCCCCAGCTCCTTGGCACAATACCTAGCACAGGGAAAACTTTTAATGTTTATACAACTAAACAAACAAACCTCACCATCTACCCCACAGCACCCACTTTTCCTTAAAATAGGGGTTTCTGGGAAGTCAACAAGTATCCTTCCTATTAAGGAAAATTTAGTATTCAGGATTTCAAAGGTATAGAATTCCAAAATTAGGGAAGCGTTTTCTTTAAGGCAGTGATTCTCAAAATTTAATGTGCACCTGGGGAGCTTGTTAAAATGCAGAAGCTTCAGCCCCTCCTTCAGAGAGTCTGCTTCCATAGATCTTGTGTAAAATTCAGAAAACTGCATTTTAACAAGAAGTGATATAAAGGCCACACTTTGAGAAACGTCATTTTAAGGCAATTCAAATAAAATGTTACCCGATTCAGTTTGGTAGAAGATTAGTGTCCCTGAAGTACTTAATGGATGTCATATAGAAAAAAAGGCTGTGTTCTTGGAGAAGTTGGGAACAGAGTACGCTCCCACCCATCCCTCATATATTTACAGCACACTTAGCGTGTTAGAGGTTCTGAAATGTTCTGCAGTAAAAAATACGTTTTAACTTTGTTTAACCAAATATTCCCAATATGTCTTGACCTTGAAACTCTTATTTATTTAATTGCTCAAAACCTATTGAATTTTGATGAATTTGGCATGGGAAACATGGCCATAAGGGAGTGGGCAACACCTACTGGACAAGGGGGACACTGCAACCCAGCTCTACTGCTCCTATTAAATTGCCAAAGGAGAGAATGAGCAAAGGGGGTGTGGCCTTGGGGAAGTCACTAACCACAGGGGATTCTTATAGTCTGGAGAAGGGTTTGTTATAATAGCCATAATTTGTTAAGCATTTACTATTTACCAGGCATGATTCTCCATTTTTAATATGTGTTAACTCATTTACTTCTCAGAACAACCTCTGAGTCAGATCATTTTTATTAAGCCCGTTTCACTGAGGATGAAACCGAGATACTGACAGGCTAATAATTTGCTCAAGATCACAGAGTTAGGAAGTGGAATTTGAACCCAAGCAGTCTGCCTGCAGAGCCTGCCCTGTTAACTGCTCTATCAGACAGCCTCTGCTTCAGAAGCCAGCTTCTGGAAATTTCTGCCAGGGAGAAGTGACAGCTCCAGCAGACATAGCCTGTTCAGGAGCCATGCTACCTCAGTGCCTCAGGATTCTCTTCCATACATGAGAGTGTGTGATCATTGCCCCTTATTCATCAGAGAATTTATTATAATGACTGCCTGAACCTCTGAAAGATTTAGCTGTCCTTAAACACAAAATATGCTTAGCCAAACAACCTGACAACGATGATGCATGGAGAGCAATTAGGTGCAGAATCCTGTGCCTACCAAATCCCCAAACTGGGTTGAGGATCTGACCATCCTGCTGACATCTTGGTGGGGAATGCAATAGCCTGGTCCTTGTCACTCTGCCCCACTCTCAACCCCCTCGCTGACCTGGAGCATGGAGGTGTCTCTGAAGGGGCAAGCTGGCTGCACGACATGATTCCAATGTTAGCTTTTGGCAAGTTACTTCACCTCTTTGGCCCTCTGTTTCCTAACCTTGATAGAAAAAGAGGAGAAGGGAGACTAACAATACCTATGTTATTATAAGGAATAAATTTGTATATATGTGTATATATACACACATATATATTGTGTGTATATATATATATACATATGCTGTGTGTATATGTACATACACTGTATATGTATACACATACATGTATATATATGTCTACATATGTCTACATATGCGTATGTGTGTATATGTGTATATATATACATATATACATATACATATATATATATACGGATAAACACTATATGTATATATACAGTGCATATCCCAACACTTGGCACAGGGACGGTGTCCAGCCTCTTGTACTATCAAGTCCTGGGAGTCACATGGTGGCAGTAGAAGACATGTCCTCATCAGTGCCTTCAAAGGTATTAATGTGGAGGTAGCAGGAGGTCAAAGTTATGGCCCTGGGGAGTGAGAGGGAATTGAGGAAGACACATCTTGGCTCCCAGATCCTGGATCTCTTCCATACCTGGGGGATGTGGGGCACTGGGACTTAGAATCCAACCAGGACTCCTGGTTACTTTAACTTCCATCTTTGTAAAATTATGAATAATATTAGTTACAGGCAACCCCACTGGGGAACTCTGCATCTTATTCGTTAATGAATGCTGGAGAGGTGTCACATGACAATGAGGGAGAACTTCCCAACCAGATTTCCAAAGAATTAACATGTGCCGGGCATCACTTTAGAAACCCTACAAATGTAAACTATACAAATGTAAACTCTTCCCCCTTTTAAGATCAGGAAGCTGAGTTTTAGGTAAGTTTGTTGTTAGCCTCAGGTCACACAAGTGGGAGAGGCAGAATCTCAACCCAAGTCATATCTGTCTAACCCAAATCCTTGATTCTTCCTCTCAACCACTTGAAAGAGGTATGGAGAAGAAAGGAGGCAGGAGGTACAATTGAGGGCTGGCTCTGCCATGATGGAAGCTTAGAAAGAGCTGCTCAAGATCACATCAGGATCTTTGGGAAATAAGCCTTCCCTGTACCCACCTCTTAATGCCCCAAGTTCTGTGACTCTCTTGAGTCAGCTATTCCCTGCTTTAGAATTTTGTGCCCATCCCTTAACAGAAAATGCTTGGTGCATCCAGGCTGACTGACCTACCATCAGCCACAGCCCCAGAAGCCCATGGAGAGATCTGGTCTTAGTCCTTGGCTACTTCGAAGGTCTCTCTTTCTGAACTTGTTCCTCTGGACTCTGAATCCGTTCACAGTAATGAGGCTTAGTGGAGAATTCTTCCTTCCCAAACTGAGCACGTACGCTTACCAGAATGAGTTCTTCTCATGCAATTTTTTCTTTGGATCGGGCCTCCTCACACACCCTGAGCACAGGGTCAGGACTAGAGCAGAAACAGAACATTCCATCCCCCGGGGCTTCATGTTAAGCCTTGTTGATCAGCTGGTGAAAAGGAGGAGGAAAAGGACTGGAGGGGAGTTTAACCAAAGCAGACCTCATGGAGGCTTTCCTGAACACTCCCTGTGTAGAGTCCTGCTCTTCCTCTACTTATTAGGAGTAAAATTTCCATTCCACTTATTTGATCACATAGCAAGTGGTCAAAATGGCAAACTCTGGAAACTAGGTTTGCCATGGGTTTATCATTGTTGGTTAAAGCTGAGTGGTGCATACAGAGAGGTTCATAACATGATTCTCTCTACTTTGTATATGTTTGAGAAAGTTCTATAATTAAAAGGATAAAAAAATCATGGATTCTGGAGTGAAGGAGTCTTGATTCCCACAATTCCAGCACAACCATTTTCTTGCTGTGTTATCTGGGGCCAATGCTTTAAATTGTGTGAGCCTTCGTTTCCTTATCAATATAATGTAGATAATATCTATCTAAAAGGATTATTGTGGAAATTAAATGAAATAGTGAAATAACGAGCTTAGCCCAGTGATGGGCCCATAATAAGTGCTCCATAGATAACGACTCTCATTGTTGCTGTTATTATTGCGTATCTTTGTTGTTAGTATCATTTTGAGAGCTCCTTACAGCAGGTACTGTAACTTATTGAGCTTCGTATTCATTCTATCTAGTTCAATTCCAAGCTCATATAATGAGAATCACAAATATTTATTGAGCTCCTCCGAGGTGCCAGCCACTTCCTAGGAGCTGCAGATATAGCAGTGAACGAAGCAGACAAAAAATAAAATCCCCGCCCTTATGGAATTTATATTTTGGTGAGAGGAGACAGAAAATAAGCAAAAAGTCATAATAAACAAGTGAGTTGTATTTTTTGTTAGAAGGTGGTAAATCCTATGGGAAAAAAAATATAGTATGGGAGGTTGGAGCACTGGAGGAGGACAGCAGGATTAAATGGGATGGTCAGGGTAGGACTCAGTGAGGAGATAACATTTGGGCAGGCACTATAAGAAGGTGGGAGAGTGATCCATGTGGCTATCTGGAGAATTTTCCCCACAGTGGAAAACTAATATATTTTGTCTAATAACTCTTTGATACCTATTCAACTCTTATATTACCTCTTACCTTCCAAGGTGTGCATGATTTATCCCACGGTTGGCTCCTTGAGAGCTCAGAGCGTGTATTATACTTTACATTTGTGCTAGTTCACAGAGCTCCCTACTCAGTCTTATGCGTAGGTTAAGAACTCAGTAATTGTTTATAGAAAATAAACCCACACCTATCTTTCCTGAGAGTTCCTTTCCTTTTTTTTTGAAGAGCAGAAAATGCGGTGTATAGGTTTACAATAAAACTCACTCCTTCCGCCCATACCTTTCTAAAACATTCATCTTTTCTAGTTTTATTAGCTTGATGTTTTCAATTAAGCTAATTCAGGACAAAGCACAAATTAATAGTAGGGAAATCTGTAGCTGGAGAGAATTCTTGAAGAGGTGAAAAAGGGCAGGGTGGAGGAGGATAAGAGAGAGACACAACTAATGTCTTTAATGCGGTCTTAACTGTGACAAAACATTTAAAAAGTCTTAATGCAACTTAAGAATTGCAGTTATATATTATGTGACCTTAACTGAAAGCAGGAGTTTCAGTCAGATTTGATTCCAAAAATCCAAACAAATGGCCAAAGACTGCTATTAAGGAAACTGAAAGAAAGATATCTGAGAGAAAAGGGTTCTCCTGTGATGCAGTCAGCAAGATTTTCTGACAGGTGAGACCTGTTTGTCAACAAGGTCCATTTCGTAATCAGGTCCTTCAGTAACCAAACCTCCCAGAATAGGGTCCAAGACAGCCCGGCCTCTGGACAAGCCCCTGTCTAAAGGGAATAGTGTAGAGAGGCAGCAGAATGAGTCATTTGGTTGTCCCTAATCTTAAGAACCACAACCAAGAATGGTAAGTTACTTTCAGGCTTGTTACAGATCCAACCAGTCAGAAGTACTGATCTGTCCTCCTTAACACAGACCTGCCCTTCTGGTCGTATAGAATCTTTCGATTTTTTTCTTCAAACAACTGTATCAATGTAAACGTTTCTCAGTTTGGGACCTACACAACACTGAACATCGTTTTAAACAGAGGCCTCTACATTGAGATGTTTCGTCCTCTTAGAGCCTGATGGAGGAACACCTTGTGCAGCTGCCACTCTCCAGAGAGACCCTCACAAAAGCGGGTTATCTATCTCCTGTCTCTTAAGACAACTTCATGAATAAACCATCTTCATCTTAAGTCATGTGCACAAATAATTTAAGCTTGGCTTGTGAGGGGAAGGGAAAGGAAAGTATGTGGGACACTGACCACACCATCAGTAATCTCTCAGCCAAGATTTGGGAAGGTCCTTGGAGCTTGTAAAGGTGTACTCGTAAGGTTTGACTGAACAGAAATTTCGTCACATCTATTGTCCCCTTTCTGGAACTCAGTTGACAACGAATGGAGATTGATACAGTTCTGGGCTTCCTCAAAATGTTCCCGTCTCTTGCTCTTCTGCGAGGCTGACTCCAAGCTAGAATGACTAGGGCAAGTTTTCTTTGGACATGAATGTGGATCCTTAACTCCCTGGAGAGGGGGACCCATCACGAGTCTTTTGAATCATTCCATTGAGGAGACTGCAAAAATACTATGGAGGGGAGCTTGCTTCTCTTGTTCTGATCATGTCTCCTCACTCACTTTTCCTCACTAGACTGGAGTTATGTGCCATTTAAAAAATGCCCTTTCAAGTCTATTTACCCATCTGTCCCCTAGACCAGTCCCTATCTTTTAATCTTCTTTTCCACATATATTTCAAGTTTAGCTCTTTCTGCTTATGTCACACTTCTCTCCCATCTCTTTCCCTTGTTCTTTGTCAGCCAGCAAAAATCTCTCTCTTCCCATCTCCAAAACAGCCCACACACCATCTGTCGAGGTTGGCAGGCTCCTGTTCTCTCCTCTCTTTCTTCCCTGGTGGGAGTCAGTCAAGAAAAGCATGTGGATCCCCTTTGAAGCAGCTATAGGCAAACTGGACCCATCTGATGGTTCCTTCTTCATTAATGAACTGCAGTTTCACAGGATAGGAAGTGAGCTTTGGGGTAACAGTCTGTTTACTTGGACCCAGGCAAAGTGATACACAATAGGGTGTGGTTAGGAGAACAGACTGTAGGGTTAGACAGCCTGGTTTCAGTTCTGGGCTCCACTAGTTATGTGACCATGGGTGAGTCACTTAACAGTTCTAAGCTTCCTTATATAGAAAATGTAGATGATCACTATATCTTCTTCACAGGGCTATGTAAGGACTCAATGAGATAATTCAGAGCTTAGCACAGTTGACTGGCTCATAAATGTTAGCTCTTCTTATTATATCATCCCAAACCAATGGGCAAAAGTCCAAGATTTCCCTCAACAATCAAGAGAAGTGCCCCAACACTTTCATATTGCAGAGGGTCCTGGCTGTGTCATTATTGGTCCAGGGAGCATTATCCGTCCAGGAAAGTATAATGTCTCCATTGGTTTCCTAGCCACAGAGTACAGGCATACCTCAGAGATATTGTGGGTTCGGTTCCAGACTACTGTAATAAAATGAATATTGCAATAAAGCAAGTCACACAAATCTTTTGGTTTCTCCATGCATATAAAAGTTACACTTACACTACACTGTAGTCTATTAAGTGTTCAATAGCATTATGTCTAAAAAAATTTACATACCTTAATTAAAAATACTTTATTGCTAAATAATGCTAATCATCATCTGAGCCTTCAGCGAGTCATAATCTTTTTGTGGAGGGTCTTGCGTTGACATTGATGGCTGCTGACTGATGAGGGTGGTGGTTGCTGAAGGCTGGGGTGGCTGTGGCAATTTCCTAAAATAAGACAGCAAAGAAGTTTACTATATTGATTGACTCTTCCTTTCATGAACATTTTCTCCATAGCACATGATGCTGTTTGATAGCATTTTACCCACAGTAGAACTTCTTTCAAAATTGGAGTCGATCTTCTCAAACCCTGCTGCTGCTTTATCAACTAAGTCTATGTCATATTCTAAATTGTGTGTTGTCATTTCAACAATCTTCACAGCATCTTCACTGGGAGTAGATTCCATCTCAAGAAACCACTTTCTTTGCCCATCCATGTGAAGCAACTTCTCATCTGTTAAAGTTCTGTCATGAGATTGCAGCAATTCAGTCGTATCTTCAGGCTCCACTTCTAATTCTAGTTCTCTTGCTGTTTCCACCACATTTGCAGTTACTTCCTCCACTGGAGTCTTGAACTCCTCAAAGTCATCCAAAGGATTGAAATCGACTTCTTCCAAACTCCTGTTAATATTGATATTTTGACCTCTTCTCATGAATTGCATGTTCTTAATGGCATCTAGAATGGTGAATCTTTTCCAGGAGGTTTTCAATTTACTTTGCCCAGATCCATCAGCGAAATCACTATCTATGGAAGCTATAGCCTTATGAAATGTATTTCTTAAATAACAAGACTTGAAAGTCGAAATTATTTCTTGATCCATAGGCTGCAGAATGGATGTTGTGTTAACAGGCATCTAAACAGCATGCATCTCATTGTGCATCTCCATCAGAGCTCTTGGGTGACCAGGTGCGTTGTCAATGAGCAGTAATATTTTGAAAGGAATCTTTTTTTATGAGCAGTAGGTCTCAACACTGGGCTTAAAATATTCACTAAACCATGTTGTAAACAGATGTGCTGTCATCCAGGCTTTGTTGTTCCATTTATAGAGGACAGGCAGAGTAGATTTAGTATAATTCTTGAGGGCCCTAGGATTTTTGGACTGGTAAATGAGCACTGGCTTCAACTTAAGTCACCAGCTACATTAGCCCCTAACAAGAGAATCAACCTGCACCTTGAAGCTTTGAGGCCAGGAATTGACTTCTCCTCAGTAACTACTAAAGTCCTGGATGGCATCTTCTTCCAACAGAAAGCTGTTTTGTCTCCATTGAAAATCTGTTGTTTAGTATAGCCCCTTCATTAATTATCTTAGCTAGATCTTCTGGATAACTTGTGCAGCTTCCACATCAGTACTTGCTGCTTCACCTGGCACTTTAATGTTATGGAAATGGCTTCCTTCCTTAAACCTCATGAAACGACCTCTGCTGGCTTCAAACTTTTCTTCTGCAGCTTCCTCCCCTCTCTCAGCCTTCAGAGAATTGAAGAGAGTCAGGGCCTTGCTCTGGATTAGGCTTTGGCTTAAGGGAATGTTGTGGCTGGTTTGATCTTCTATCCAGACCGCTATAACTTTCTCCTTATCAGCAATAAGGCTGTTTCACTTTCTTATCATTCATGTGTTCACTAGAGTAGCACTTTTAATTTCTTTCAAGAACTTTTCCTTTGCATTCACAACTTAGCTAACTGTTTGGCGCAAGAAGTCTAGCTTTTGACCTATTTCAGCTTTCGCCATGCCTTCCTCACTAAGCTTAATCATTTCTAGCTTTTGATTTAAAGTGAGAGACAAGCAGCTCTTCCTTTCACTTGAACACTTAGAGGCCATTGTACGGTTATTAATTGGCCTGATTTCAATATTTTTGTGTCTCAGGGAATAGGGAGGCTAAGAGAGAGGAACAGAGACAGGGGAACAGCTGGTCACTGAGCAGTCAGAACACACATAACCTTTATCACTTAAGTTCACCATCTTATATGGGTGCAATTCATGGCGCCACCAAACAATTACAATAGGAACATCAAAGATCACTGATCACAGATCACCATAACAAATACAATAATGACGAAAAAGTTTGAAATATTGCGAGAATTGCCAAAATCTGACATAGAGACATGAAGTGAGCAAATGCTGGTGGAAAAACTGTGCCAAAAGACTTGCTGCATGCAAGGTTGCCACAAACCTTTTATTTGTAAAAAAAAAAAAAAAAAAATGCAGTATCTGTGAAGCACAATAAAGTGAGGCACAATAAAACAAGGTGTGCCTGTACTGGTTTGCTAATCCAGGATCTCATCACTGAAGCTCTATCAAAACTCATGTCCTAATTGGGCAAGTGGTAATTTGTGCTTAGGGTGTTTCTGAGGCTAAATTTCAAAGAGCAGCCAGGGCTTGTGTTGGGAAGAGTTTTTAACGGCGAGCTCTGTTACCCCTTTCCTCTGGGAAATGCATTGCTTAAGACATTTCAAACTAAACTTGATAAAACTCTGCAGAGTGTGAGTATGGGTACAAACTGAAGTAGCCCTTGGGGACGTAGGACTCAATGGCCTGGTGGTCCCTTTCCAAATCTAGTCCATTCGATTCAAGTGTCTTTCACCTCTAATGTGTTCAGAAGAAAGCAGACTGGAAACACACAAAAATTTGCAGTTCTCTAGCTGCATATTTTGAAGCTAAAAATTTGCAGTGAATAACCCTTACAAAGATCAGATCTATTTTCTATGTTATATAAAATATGTATTTCTTCTAATATTTTTTAATACATATCTTGGTTTAATCTACCTTAAAAAATAAAAATTATAGTGAAAAGCCATATTTCTTTCAAATTGGTTTCAAAGTGGCATCGATCCATTGGACTAATGGAAATAATGGGGAAACTTTAAGTGTGAGATTTGTGTTCACAGTGGAGCAATTATTCCAATAATTGCTCTGCCACGAGCGGAGATAATAGGGGTCTCCTGCGAACCTCATTTCCTCCCATTACTTCCTGTCTTTGATGAAGATTCCTCACCAATCTTGGAAACAGTGTTCTGATTTGAAACTCCTTGAACATGGAAAGGGTAGACCTTTCGCAGCTGAGACAAGAGACCGGAGTCTTTATCTGACAGCCTCCTGCTTATGTCTTCCTGCCTCTCAGTGTTCCCGGGCATACCCACTTTGGCTGTGTGTGGACGGGCCTGGTAATTATCAAAGGATTAGTCTAAGAGGGAAGTGATTTGCAGAAATATAGGAGAGATTAGAGAGACCCACTGTGAGAGCCGTCTGGTCCCAAATTCAGTCTAACTTATTTTTTCCCCCTTCCTACACTGCCTGAGTGTGTGCATACATGTTGGTTTGTGGGGAGGAAATAAGCCCATCCAAGCTCTATTCTTATTAAGAATATCACTCATCTCCCTGGTACAACTGAGTTTCAACGTTTATTACTACCACTGACCAGTGGCCAGGCCTTATGTTCAACTTTCGATTATTTATGGTGGTAGGTGAGAACATGAATAAATGCAATTCACTGAATACCTAAAACTTATTTTACCCTAGCCTTCCTACAAATACCTCATTGGAGCAATGAACAAGGGCAAAAGAGATCAGGGTTTACCCTGCTCAGCCAATATGCAGAAATGAACGAGCAATCAGGTAGTTGAAAACATACAGTGAGCAAGCAAAGACCCTGAATAACGTAAAAATAGACTGGATTTAGGAATATCCAAGATTGAGCAGCCCAAGAATGACAGAGATTTGACTGAATGCTGAGAGCCAGCCTACAAAGGCTGCAGGGTGAGCCTGTTCCAGTGGCTGTAACTACCCAACTATAGCAAAGCACTGCTCACATTGGGTGGAAGAGGGAGAGGGAGAGGAAACCCCCCTGTGCTGTGAGGCATAAACTGCTCCTGAGACCAGTCTGTGTCCATAGGCAGGGCAGTAAGGATGGGGCAGCCTCTGTCCACCTTTCTCCTTCCTCCCCATGGGTTTCCATGTGGGAATCTCAGTACAAACAGTTCATTTCATCCTCCTGGAAGACAGGAGCATGGTCGGAGGACAAGAGCCTGTGATGGGTGAAGGGAAGGAGCCAATCCTCCTCAATAACACTGTCATGTTTCCAAAGCAGTTTTGATCAGCAATAATAAATGCCTGAATTTGAGCAATTGCAAGTGATTTTCCAGGCTGTGAGAAGGAGGGATTAGAGAGACAATTAGACAAAGTCATCTGTGTTATCTTATTGAAAGCAAATATCTGCCTTATGTTAATGGCATTTATAGGATTCACAGAAGTAATACAAATGGAATTATAGGGGACATGGCCAGGAATGCCCAACAGGCGCCTATGGTAATTCAATTAGAAGAACCTTCAGAAACCATATAATTGCATGAAATTCTTAGTTTCCCCCTTGTTGGGAAATTTAACAAAATATTTATTTATCTGCCTCTCTTTGCATGGGGAAGGAAATAAAATATGTCCTTTGTTGAACTTGAACCATGCCACTAAAGCATCTCTCGGGTAGAATTTAACAGTGAGAACCTTGCGGGGTCCAGTCTGTACTCTCAACGAAGATGAGGTCTTTTCAACAGATACTGTTGCGGCATTTACAGAATTGTGTTGTTCTGTGCTTGTCTTTCCCATCACATGGTGAAACTGTGTTTAAAAAGTATCAGCCTGCCAGTGCTGGAAGGAGACCCAGCCCTTATCTACTCATGTCACCTTATTTTATTCAGGAGGCAACTAAAGCTCAGGGGGTAACTGTTCAAGGTCACAGAGCTAGTTATTGGCGAAAGCTGCCACTGGAACCAAGGTTCCATTCTTCCCAGTCCATGACCCTGGACTTTTACATGCTGTAGTTGCAATAGAAATACCAGTGTTAAGACTAGACAGAGACTGACACGTGAAGAAGATGCTAATGATGCTTATGAGATGTTTAGCCATATATCTTATTGTTCATACCATGCAGAAAAGAATAACACTGATGTTCTTTATCTCCCATTATTATTCAATAGGAGAGACATGGGAGGTTTTTTTGTTTTCTATCTTTCTCAGTAACATTTCCAAGGTAACTTGTAAGAAAACAAATTTTCTATTCCTCCCAACACCCTAAAAATCTCTCTATAATATAATCTTAGTCTTGCTTCTTTCCATAAACAGGATATTTTACTTTGCCATTGTTTTGTCATCCACAATTCAAAGAGGATAGATGTAGAGTTCTTTCTCCCAATAAAATGTTTCTGAGAACCCAGGTCCAGGCCGAGGACACTGTGCTGTGTCCTGGACTCCACCTCACCAGGATATGTAAGGTTTAAATGGACAGGACAGCAAAGAAGATGAGAAATCTTCATTTGCCTGGTATCAGGAGTAGGGATAAGATACATTCTTAATTTGCAGGCAAAACCTTGTGTCTAACCATTTAGTGTATCAAATCTCCTTCTATCCCCTTTTTGATTTTAATAAGCCTTCATTTTTCTCTCTCTCCTGAACAGCTACCCATGACTAAGAAGATTTAACTCTCCTTCCATACATATAGGGATGTCTCATACATATTTACATATGGATAGAAAAGGTAGGAGTGTAACGAGATGAGGTTGTGTGTGTGTGTGTGTGTGTGTGCACAAGTGTGAAGCATATACATCAGGACCTGCATTCCCCAGTGAGAGCTGCCTCTCAAACAGCCTCTAGTCTGCTTGAGAGGCTCAACACTCTCTCCAATGATACTCTACTAATTAGAACATTTTGGGTATCCTTTGAAAAATATCACCTTCTAGGCCTCATAACACAATATTTCCACTCATTTGCTCATTGTTTCATCAAACACCTACCGGTCAGTTATCAAGCAGTATGGCAGAGCCTAAAGGTATAAAATAAAATATGACATGCTCGCCATTCTCGAGAAGCTTATGACCCAGGTTTTTCCTAAACAAACCCCACTCATCTTCACTGTTTTCTTTCTTATTTATCATATTTTATTCTAAATGACTTTTCATCTAAATGTAAATTATCCCCCGAAAGGGTAGCCATTTGCCACGATTAATTATATTTACAAGGATGTGCATCAGGTTTTGGAGGCACTTCCAAAAGTGTTTTTGGGTCATTGCCACATTCCTGGAATAGAACAGTGGACCTAAGGGACTCTGATGAGCAAAATACTCTTTTTGGATCTTTAAATTCTAGCATATTTAGCTGACTATTGTTACTGTTTTATTTTATTTTTTAAACCCTATTTCATATCGCTAAATATCCATTTATACCATTGGTTTCATGATTTTTTTTTTTTTGAGGAAGATTAGCCCTGAGCTAACATCTGCTGCCAAGCCTCCTCTTTTTGCTGAGGAAGACTGGCCCTGAGCTAACATCCGTGCGCATCTTCCTCTACTTTATATGTGGGATGCCTGCCACAGCATGGCTTGTCTAGCGGTGCCATGTCCGCACCCGGGATCCGAACCAGCGAACCACAGTCCACTGAAGAGGAATGTGCAAACTTAACTGCTGTGCCACGGGGCCGGCCGCTGGTCTCATGATTTTTTGACTCTTCCCACCAAATGGAGTGGACTCACGTGCTGACTGTATCCTCACACGCACACGACTGATTCCACCAGGTCACCAAACAGCGCCTACCCTTACACGGAGGGCTGCTCTCTACTATTCCCTTTCGAAACCCTGAAACAGCCCACAGCTCAGCTCACGGCCCAGTAAGGGATCTTTACTGCAGTGCAGGTCACTCTGTCTGACACTGTCATTTACGTTATTATTTTTTTACTACATGGGTTTAAACATTTCTCTAAATACAATACAGAAGAACTATCACATCCGTTCCCCAAAATAACAATCTTCCAAAGTATCCTGCATTCACCGCTTTTAAAAACAGTTTTATTACATGTGTTTTTATTTGTTTACTTATTTTTTTTTGCTACTTTCCCTGTTTTTACCCTATTCTTGATTGCTGAGTAGAAAAAGTGCTGCCAATGCACCATGATGACTTTTTACTTTCTACTTTTACCCTATCTCTGTGCTGTATTTATTTCTAGGCTGGTGGCATTTTCTTATTTAAGCACTTAACAGCTATATCAAAAGAAGCATTTAATAAGGTTAGGTTTATTGCTTAATTGTGATTCTTTTGTTATGCTGAGTGATGAACTAATTGACTTTTTTTTTTAACCTTTTGACCCCTTTTACCCATCTTGAAATAGTATTGTTACTAGTTGATAGTCTGATCTTATGCCCACAGACTCAGAAGCGCCCCAGGCAGACTCGTGTAGGACAAGCAGGTGTCCAATGTCCTCTGTTTCCTTACAGCATCCTTCTCCCTCTTCTGTGCTCTATCTCAAAGCACTTAGTCCTCTTGAGTTGTTTCCTACTTCATCTGGGTTTGAATCCCAGTACTGCTACTCACTCACCTTGTGCCTCGAGGCAAGTCATTCAACTGCTCTGAATGGAAGTTTCATTAACCATAAGATTGGGGAAATTGTGGGATGCTGACTGTGGGCAGAGTGAAGTCAAACCAACACCACCGCCTGCCAGTGGGGGAGGGAGTCAATCCCTGAAAAGCAGCTGGCGAAGATCCACGCCAACCTAGAGATGCCAAGGGGCAAAGGAGAAGTCATTGACCAGCCATGGAATAAGGTATGCCGAAAACCAAGCGGAGAAAAGCGTTTGGAATCCAAGTGAGAGATGAGCAGCAAAGATGGCCTGTAGGGAGCATTGTCGATAACAGATAGGCCAAGAGCAAAAAAGCCTGGCAGATGGCATTCTGCTGATTCGTTGCTTCTTTTAAAACGGTTTGGTGTGTACCCCCCCTCCCTACACCGTTGCCTCAAAGCATTTGTAAAGAATAATGATACCTTCCTCACTGGGTTATTTTAAGATTTTGATGACACGCTGAGTATGAAAGTGCTTTGAAAACTGTAAAGTGCTCTACAAATGCTAATTTCTCTATTTACCCCTTTTCAAAACTGTTCAAAGCTGGCAATTTATATTGGGATAAGAGAAACAAATTCACGGTCAGGAGTAGAAGACTCATAATGTTGAATGAAATGCACATTTTAATAGATTGCATTCTTCTAGTCCAGTTGTTTTCCACCTTAGCTATACATTAGAATCTCCCGACAAACTTTGTAAACTTCCCAGTGCCCAGACCCTGTACCCAAAGATCCTGCACTGACTGGTCTGGGGAGGGGCCCAGGTGTCAGTTTGGTGTAAGAGGTGATTCTAATGTGTTGTCGGAATTGAGAATCTCTGCCGAAAGAAGACATCTCCTGTGTTAGGATTTAGGTGAAAGACTGAGGCCGGATAACTTCTCTTACTGAGTCCAGTCAAGGCTGCATATACACTCGCAGATGCGTGAGACTCTGCATGAATTTCTTCAATCAAAATATATTCAATGGGCAACTGCTCTGTGTCAGGCATATACCAGGAAATCAAAGATCAATGAGACAAAGTTCCCATCCTTAAGTGGTTCAGCCCGTGGAAGACACAGGCGTTCGTGTGAGGAGTAAGTAGCTACGATTCCACGTGGTGAGTTCTATAACGGTATAAGGAGGTTATAGGTAGAAGACTACAAATTCTGCCAGGGAATTTCAAGAAGGCTTTTCAGCAAATGTGAAATTTAAGATGAGTGATGTCACGAACATATACAATTTTGCCAGGCAGAGAATAACAATGACAGCTAACATTCATTGGACACTGAGTGCTCTGACCACTTTGCCCTGTAACTCATCTAATCATTACAGTGAGAAACTTCTGAGGCAGGTGCTAATATTAGCCCCATTCTATTATAGGGAAGTGGTTCTCCAAATGTGGTGCCTCCAATAGTAGTATCGCCATCATTAGGGACATTGTTAGAAATGCAAATTCTCAGTCCCTACCCCAGACCTATTGACCTGGAAGCTCTTTGGGTGGACTCCAGTCACGTGTGTTTTAGTAAGCCCTTCAGCTGATTCTGATGCATGCACAAGCTTGAGAACTGCTGCAACAGGGAAACTGAAACCCAGATGGGGTAAGTAACCTACTGAAAGTCATTCAGAGACTAAATAGCAGCAGGAAGCTTCAAGCCCCGGCAGTCTGGCTCAGAGTACCCACTCAGCTTCTGTGCTGAGAAGCAGGGAAAATCCTCAACTCTGCTGTGGACCAAATTGTGTCCTCCCCAAGTCCACAGGTTGAGGCGCTAACCTCCAGTGTGACTGTATCTGGAGACAGGATCCTGGGGCGGTCACCAAGATTAAATGAGGTCGTAAGGGTGGAGCTCTATTCCCATAGGACTGTGGCCCTATAAGAAGAGGAAGAGAGAAAGATCTATCCCTCTGCCATGTGAGGACACAGCAAGCAGCCAGCCATCTGCAAGCCAGGGAGGAAGCCCTCACCAGAACCCAACAGTGCTGGCACCCTCATCTCAGACCTCCAGCCTGCAGAGCTGTGACAAAAATAATTTCTGTTGTTTAAGCCACCCAGTCAATGATATTTTGTTATAACAGCCCGGGCTGACTAGTGCATACCCCCACCCAAGTAGAGGGAAGAGCATGCGCAAAGAGCAGAGACAGGAGAAAGCATGAAATACACCTGAAGCACAGCATGAATGGGGGGGGGAATAAGGCATTGGATGAAGTTCACAGGATGGAGTGTGAGGTGTGACAAAAACTAAAGCTGGAGAGATTGAAGTCAGATCCCGAAGGCCCTTGTATGCAAGGGAAAGGTGTTGAAACATTTTTATAGGAGCAATGAGGAACCACTAAACGATTTTAGGCAGATCAGATTTGCATTTTAGAACAATAACTAGTAGGAGGGAAATGAATGGATATGAATACGGTGATTTGGGAGGTAGCCTGATGAGTTAGGAAACAGTTGTATGATTCCAGGTTCAAAGCAAAGAAAACATAAACTAAGGGCACAGAAGTGTGGGTTTAAAGTCTAAATATAAGATGCTTTGATATTAAGATGCATATGAAAAATTTATATAGAAATGTAGAGATGTATATATATATATATATATAACATGTAAACAGACGTGTAGATTTGTATGAATATGGATGCGAGAAATCTGCTTAAAGACATGCACTAAGCTGTTAACATTCCTCAATCAGACATAGGTCAGAGTGGTGACACTGAACAGAGAAAGGAGAACTGATTGTGCCCTTATTACCTCTGTGTTGTTTTATTTGTTGCAATAAGCCTGCCGTACTTACTTAATTTTTTAACAAACCCAATAATGGCTGCAGGTGCGCACACTTAGACACACGTGCAGTTCTGGAGCTCGAGTGTGAGACCTTGGCATGAGATGTAAATTTAGAAGACATTGCTGTATGGGTGATAGTAAAAACTGTGGAAGTTTGGCAACCTTGGGGATGAGGGGAAAAGTTCCCGGAAGATGGCAGGCTGGAGCCCACCCTATTTAAAGGACAGGCCGAGAAAGCGTAGCACATAGAAGGACTAGCCAGAGAAGGGGCACGAGAAGAAGGTCCCTGATGCTGAGGAAGCAGATTCTTCATCCCTCATTGTACCTCGAAGCCTTCTTGACATCTGACAGAGGCTCAGTCGGCCATGCGGTAGCTGTGAAATGAAAGAATATGTTTTAGCAAGGGGAGTGACATCGATGCCACATGCTGCTAGAAAAGTTGGGCTAGCCCTGCACAACGCCCTTCAAATTTGTCAATTAGGAGATTTCTGAGAGGCAAAAGAAAGGCCATTTTTATTTTTATTTTGTTCTCTCTCAGTCATTTCTTGTATCTGACATCTGCCTTCCTAATCCTGAAGAGAGATACGCACTGGTAGATGCTCGAACACACACCATCCACATACGCTTTACAAAGACGTTGCATTCCCTTTTTATCCTCGAGGTCATATTTTAGGAAAGAAAATAAAACAGTTTCAGAGATTTTTCTCGTTGTGAGATGGGGCTAGGGGTGGGGTTAAGCGTATGTAAAGATCTTTCACCCTTTTATACCTTATTGCTCCCAAACGGTTGAAGTCATAAACCTTTAAACTTGGCAGCATGATAATTCTCTTAGAGACAGGAGTCATAGGCCAGACTTGAAGAAAATCAATGACCTATTTGCCGCGGGTGGTGGTTTTGGTTTCCAACTTTGGCCGTCTGCACTGGAGCGCTTTCTGTTTGACTTCTTAAGGGCAACTTTGCAGAGCAGCAGGCCAGCAGAGAGGAGGAGGAGCTGATCATTTTGATCATCAGGCCCTTCTGAAGCCCAAGTCACAGAGATGGGAGGAAACCGGAGGGCCATCAACCCTCCCCCGAATGTCCAAGGCAGATTGGAATTCAGGGCTATTTTAAGGATTCATTCCCATATTTAGTCACTCACAGCATCCGATCTGGATTTCCTTTGTATTCAAGTGGACTTCACCATGCTCCAGCTGAAGCCCTTTATCCCATCTTTCTTTGGTGGAGACGGAAAAAAGATAGCATTTTCAGGGTAAAAAGTGCTTATTAGCATTCTAACTTTTAAATTTTACTTAGGTTGAGAAATTTGGGATTCAGGCACGTCCCGAGATTGTTTGGTTAATGTTGCCATATGAAAGCAGAGCAGAAGAGAGATTGAAGGATGTCTTCTTAAGAACAAATATCCTGAATTCTAGCATACGGGCAAACTCTTCTTCTTCCTTTATTCTCCCAGCCAACGCAGCAGCAGATCCCGATGGCTCCACATGTAAATGTAGAGAGAATTTGCCCATTTTTCACCACCTCCACAGCTACCACCCTAGCCCAAGCCACTATCATCTCTTACCTGGCCGCTCTTTGTGACCTCTGACAGTTCTCTGCTCCACTCCTGGCATCCTAGTCTAGTCTCAGGATAGCAGACAGAGCAAGCCTGGTACAGCATAATGCTACACTCAGATTAAAGTGCAAATCCCTACAGGGTCTTACGGAATCTGGTTGTCTGCTCCCTGTCTGGCCTCAAATCACCCCCCTCTCCCACTCCCTCACTGCTCTGTAGCCCCTCCGGCCTCTTGGCCAAGCCTCGAGCTGGCAGAGCAAGCTCCTGCCTGCACTTACTCCTCCCTTGGCTTGGCATGCCTTCATCCTCCAAATGTCCCCTCAGGTGCCTACCTCACCTGCTTCAAGTCTTCGCTCAAATACCCCCGTTACTTAGTACTCTAGAGAACCAGCACACCCTCCCTGTGACTCTCTATCTCCTTGCCCTGCTTCATTCTTCTCCACGGAACTATTACCACCTGATACATTACATATTTATTTGTGGAAATGTTTACTGTCTGGGCTTCTCCACTAGAATGTAAATTAAACAACGTGTTGATTAGTGCTTAGCAGGTAGCAATTAGTCAATATTTTGTGGGATAAATATAAGATATAAAAATAACATTTATTGTGCCTCATAGTGTATAAAAAAGGCATTGAATAGAACTTGGACGTCTAAGAGTTGTAGAAAGCTAAATTATGATGGCACATCTGTGCCCTTACTTTGTCTTCTCCTAACGTGTCCCCCTTTTAATTAGGATGCGCTTGAACAGAAGTCTTCGAGCAATTTGAGCTTCATCAATTGTATCAAAAAGGACTGTTTCTAGGGAGGAATCCACTGCTGGGCTCTTTCAGCTTGTTGGTAGAATTTATTTCCTTGCAATTATATGTCTGGGGGCCACAGGTTGGCTGGAGGCTGCCCTTGGGTCCTAGAGGTTGTCCATGGTCCATGCCGCATGGCCCTCTGCAGAGGCAGTTCACCACGTTGCCATTTGCTCCTTCAAGGCCAGAGGAGAATCTCTCTCCAGTCTGCTAGAATGGAGTCTTATATAGCATAGTGTAACCACAAGCGTGACCTCCCACCAGGTGCTCCCTGTACTCAAAGGGAGGGGATTATTCAAGGGTCTGACTCATTGGGGGCTACCTTAGGGTGTGTCCACCACAGGAGGGACAAAGAGATGACATGTTCAGATCTGATGCATTATGAGAATGCATTGAAAGTCCAGATGAGTTTTGATAGTTTAGATTAGGGTGGTGACAGAGAGGGCAAGGACTTACGGTTAACTTTGAGCATGTTTTAGAGGTCAGATTGATGGAACTTAGTGATAGGTTACACTTAAGGAGCAAGGAAGAGGAAGATGTCAAAAATGACTACCAGCGTTCTGTTGAATAAGTAGATCAGTTGTGCTTGACACTGTCTACTCATTAAAATCCTTTGGGGGGCTTTGAAAAAGTACTCACTCCAGGGCCTGACCCCAGACTTTTTAAAGCAGAATCTTTGGGGGTCCAGGCATAAACCTTTTTTAAAATGTTTTCTAGGTGATTCCAATATGCACTCAGGATTAAGAACCACAAGAATGAATGAATTATTTTGCCCTTCACTCTGATAGCAAACTGCATAAGATCATGAGGCCACTTTTGGGTGTGTTGAATTTGAGGAAGTTTCGAGACATCCAGTTAAAGTACTCGCTTAGGTTGTACACAAATCATTCGAGATCAGGAAGGAGGCCTGAGCTTAGAGATATGGATTTCACACGATCTACAGGTAACTGCCTCAGGTAGCCATGGATGTGGGTGAGGTCATATAGGGGCAGAGCATATATGAGGACTAACGGCCTGGAGCTGAGTTTGAGAAACTCCAACAGGCGTTGACTTGGTATAGGAGCGTGAGTCTACAAGAAGTGGTCACAGAGAAAGCAGAAAACAGTGAGGGTGGGGTCAAGGAAGCCAAGAGAAGAGAGTGTTTATGAAAGAGGCAGTGGTCAATGGTGTCAAGTGAACTTACGGAAGTGGGCTGGGGCACACTCGAATGCCTGACGCTCTCTCCAAGAAAGGGTATTAGAAAGGTCTCCTTACTTTTAATTGATCCCCAGACTAGCATTTGCAAACTTTTTCTCCTTTTTTCCTCATTATGAAGGTAATGACTGTAAAATGTAGGAAATTTAGGAAAAACAAATTTTAACAACTCATACACCTGCCAACCAATGATAATTACAATTGGTACACTGGTATATATTTATATATATGTATATATATCTCCTTAGAGTTCTTTTTTAAGCATATATGCACTATTTTTAACAGAATAATAATTTGTATACTTTTTTATAACCTGTATTCTTCACTTAATATATCCTAAACAATTTTCCATATCATTAAATATTCTTGTATAGCATACTTTTAAATAATTGCATTATACTGAATTGTATAGATATGCCATAATTTGTTCTAACAATTTATCATTTGCCATTTATTTTGAATTTTCTACTATTATAAAGATCACATTATGAAATATAAAACATAATTGGGAATGTGAGGAGTCCAAAAAAACACCTAAAAGTTGGGATCCAACAGAGGAATAAGACACAACTGAAGATCAGCTTCATTTCTGAAAAAGGTGAGTAGAGAAAGTGACCTACGTCTGGAATTAAATCAGGCTTAGACAAGACAAGCCTGCCCATCGCTACCCCTCCAACCTACCACCATGCAACAGAGGCAGAGCCTGCTATGCTAAATTCAGCGGATGACAGAGCAGGCAGAATGTACATCCACTGCAAGCAGACAGCCTGCTGGCAAAGAGAAAGATGTCTAGAACTAACAGGGCCAGACCAGCTCTGTTCTTTCTCAGACTCACAGTACAAACAAGTCTTGGTGAGGAGAGACACCAGGGGGACTTCTCTTGGTGAAGTCTCCCCCATTGTTGTAGCCAGCCTTCAAGGTGGCCTTCAATGATTCTCAGTTCCTGGTAGCCACACCCTTGTGTGCTCCCCTTCCTCAGTGTATCAGGGTTGGTCTACATGAGCAAGTAATACAGCAGAAATGATGGCACTTGCAAGGCTAGGTCCTAAAAGTCACTACAGCTTGCGTCTTGCTCTCTTTTGGATGACTTGCCTGAGGGAAGCCAGCTTCCATGTTGTGAGAACACTCAAGCTGCCCTATGGAAACGTCCCTGTGAAGAGGAACAGAGATCTCCTATCAACAGCCAGCACCAACCTCTCAGCCCTGAAAATGAGCCATCATGGGCACCAACCCTCTGTCCTCAGTCACACCTTCAGAAGCCTGTAGCCCTAGCTACATCATGACTGCAGCCTCGTGAGAGCCCCAGAACCAGAACCACTCAAATTCCTGACCCCCAGAAATTGTGTGAGATAGTCAATATTTTTTATTGTTTTCAGCTGCTAAGCTTTGTGAAAATTTGTTACACAATAATAATTAATATACTTTGGAGACATAAATGGCACTTTCTCTCTCTCTCTCAGTTGCCAAGCAATAAACATCCTTGTAGCTGAATCTTTGTGCTAGATCAAAGGAAATGCAGAATTCCAATGTTGTACGGTTAAATCTTAAGTGTGTTATCTGAGAAATCATGGCATTAGCCTTAAAGAGTGAGGTCACACCATCCCGAATCTTGTCCCCTTCACACGCTTGTCTGCGGGGCTGTGTCTTTGTTTTCTGCCTGAAGACAATTGAACTGGAATAGGAGTAGGGACGGAACAACAATAGGAGTCCCCAAAGGTGGTAGGAAGTATGAGGGGTCCTAGGGCATGTGCTGACTTTTGGAGGACCATCTTTGTAAATATATCAGAAACATATGTGTTTGTGGATACTCAATGTGGCTACGTTGACAAATGAAATGTAAGGTGCTGGCAGAAGTATTTGGTGTGTTAGATAGAAACACACTGATAGATGGAAACTCAAAGATTCCTAGAAAGAAGAAAAAGGACAGATGCAGAGACCAGGAACGGATGCATGGAGAGAAGAGGGAGCAGGCAAGAGTAAAAGAAACAAAGAGCCCGAGGCAATAGATAATACATACGGTGTTGGAGTTAGGGGAAGACATAATGGCTGCAGGAGAGGGAGATTTCAGTTAATGATCCCACCCATAGCAAGCTGTTCCTGTTTATGGGCAGGAGGCTATAAAGTTCTAACAGTAGCAGCATTGGGCTGTTCAAAGGCCTAATTTTAGAATGCTCCTGATAATGCCCCAGGAGTTGCTAGATCTGAATTAAAAACTCCAGGTCCCTACCTCCCCTCTTTTCTAAATAAAGAGTTATTGATTTACTAATGGCCTTTGTATCCTGCTGAAAACAACCCTGTAGAAGAAGAAAGATGTTACCTAGAGCCAGTGTGGCTGACAGCTTGGAAAAACCAAGCTTGCAGGTGGGCAGGTAGACAGAGAAAGACTCTGAGAAAACTCAGAGCCTAAGACAAAGGGAGGGTGGGAATGCAGGGTAGAAAGAGGCTTTGAAGGGAAATAGTGGGGCTGCTGAAAATAAACATTGCCCTGGATCCAGTTATGTAAAGGCGGGCATGTGGATGTCCCTGGTGGATGGTAACAGGGTCCCTCAGGTCTCTGTTGGAAGCATACAGATTTCTCAGAAGAGTGGGGTGTGATGAAGGTCTCTGGACTGAGTGGCAAAAACCTGCCCTGATTCAAATCCCAGCTCTCCTTTCACTGGCTACATCAGCCTGGACCTTGTAACCATACTCTGGACTCTGGTTCTTCCTCTATGAAACAAGGGGCCCTTCTTTCTACGAGTCTAGAATTCCAGATGTTCGTTGCTGATGTGGTAGCCATCTTTCTGGGATTTTTCTCTATCTGCATCTTTTACAGTTTTTTCCGGTTGGTCCCTTTTCCCCACTCCCTCAAGAAGGCTGGTTGCCAGAGCTGAGAGTTAGAACAGGCCCACACTGGATGGATGGAGGATGATATGAAGTGAGGGGAGTGGATCAGGAAGCTGTGTTTGGAGGAGGAGGTAGGGAAAGCAAGAGAAGGTGGAAATACAGAAGCAGGGGGAGAGAAGTCAGGCGGGAGAGGCCGGCAGTGCCAAAGCTGCAGAGAAGTCAGGGTGGTGAGGGAGAAGTGGACCGAGGAGGGCAGAACCCAGGGGTTACGGCCTGGGCTCTGGATCCAGACAACCCACTCTAGCAATAGAATGCTGGCACCTTGAGAAATTACTTAATCTCTTTAGCTCCTAATATCCTCGTCCATAAAAAGAAAATAACAGGAGAACACGATGCTCTTTATTGTCCTCATCTGAAGCAATGAGAACGATGTCAGGCACCCAGTTATTACTCAGTAAGCATTAGCCACAGGTAGTAAAAAGTCCCTCCATTTTGGAGACTGGAAATTGCTGTGGGTTTTGAAGAAATCAAGCTTAATGATGTTTGTGGAACGGGCGCGGGACTCTATGTGCATAGGTTCAAGAACAGTGTCGAGAGGCAGTCTGGGGGGGATAGTTTTGTGTCTCTGAAATAAGTTACCCCAACGGAAATGGGAAGATAAGTATTTTAAGAAGCGTGCTTACCATCCCCCCCCACCCCTTGTGGTGGCAGTTATGACCCACTAACTGCTGACAACTGCCCTTCAGAGAAATACCCCGCAGGGACTGAATCTATAAACGGTGTGCGTTACTCTCTGGCCTCTCCTCCATGACTGTCTATATTTGTATCACAGCCTCAAAGGTTTTAACCCTGTTAAGCCACCTCAGAGGACTCTGTTCTTTCAGTGTGTCGATGGTACCCAGAGATGTCCTGCATGGTCAGACAAGTTTACTTTCTTGATTTTCTTTGCCATCTGCGTCTTTTCTTGCACATGCTCCCTACCTCTCTACAACTATGCTGCATCACCAAGAGGGAGGCTAAATTGTGATTCTGGAAGTTAGGAGAAAGTGTAGGATGTGTCATGGCCCTAGATGTGACCACACAGGTTTGTTCTGCTCAACAACACGGGATGCCATTTACTTAGACTACGATGGGAATGGTGTCTCTTGGTGTTGTGCAAGGGCAATCTGAGCCATTATGCAGTGACCCTGTGGGGCAGGGGAGGGTTCTGAGAAACGATGAGAAGAAAAAACATGAGAACGGAGACCATCTTTAATTGAAACTTCCGGGGACAGCAAGCACAGAAAGCATATGGTTAATTGCTCCCTAGGCCCTCCGTACCAGCTGCAATGTCAGGAGGTGGGTTGAGCCTTTGGGCAGCTCATTAGGGCAGAGAGAGAGGATGGATGGGGTGAGACAGGAAGCCCGTCCTCCTGAATCACCAGCGCCAGTTCCAGGTTCTGCCTGGGCCATGCCCCCAGGCTGCCTGGCCCAGGACTGACTAAGCACCAGGCTGTAGAGTGGGCAGAATGTCAAGGATGGTGTGGCCAGGCAAGAGCTGAAGGAGCGATATTTGTGAATGAGTGCAATGAATTGTTTCTGTTTGTTTCAACTAAACCCCAGCTCTGCCTCGTGCAAGTGGAGCAACCAAGGGTGAGGCTGAGATGGTTGGAGATGAAAGGATGGTCTGACAGCTGCTCCAATTGGTGGCTGATGCTCTCTAGTCAGAACAGCTGACTCCAGTCTCACTCGGTTCTGTAGACGATGAGAAAAATGGAGACCAGAGAGTACTCCTAACACCTTCCATTCAATTTTTTTAATTAGAAAATGTTTTTTTCTGATTACAAAAATAATGCATTGTTTTGTAGAAAATTTGGAAATACATAAAATCCTAATAAAGAAAATAAAATGTCTCCATAATGCAGCACTTGGCAACAATTATCAATATAGATTCACTTGCAACGCTTTTCTCTGGAGAGCACAGCATTTTGCAGATATTTTCTAATTCATTTGGCACTGCAGGTGTGTGAAGGTTGGTTGGAAGAGGGTAATGCATCCTTTCTCCATTATCATTATGGAGAAGTCAAACAGCTCACTCACCGACTTGTACAAAGTCTGTGTGATGGCAATGTCTTCTGTCCACTGGTTCTGGCCTCTAATAATTTATTTATAATAATTTATAATAAGAGGAACAATTGACATTCACCTAGTGCTTTCAGTTGTAAAGAACTTTTCCTGTGGTATCATTCTGCTATGTACTTTGCATACTTATTCACCTAAGTTCTAGTTCAGAGGCAGCCATGATTTAAGGGAGATGAATTTAGTAGCTGGAGGTGGAAAACCAGGAGCCAGGACCTCTGGTCCCTTCACTTGTGCAGAACCATGCTTCACTCAAAATCTTTATGCTTAAGGCAACAAAACGAAAAGACTGTACTGCTCCTTGTAATGTTACCGTGTGTCTCTCTCTACGGCAATGGTGTAAGCAATGTGCATGCACAGGAATGTCTACGAGCAGGTGCATTGTGGAGCTATCAGACCCTGTGTTGTCCACTTGGTGCCCATTAGCCACATGCGGCTATTCAGCACTTATTATGTGACTCCTGCCACTAAGAAACTAAGTTTTTAGATTTTATTTAATTTTAATTAATATAAATTTTAAAACATATCAACTTGGTTGTTAGAAAATTTTTAAGTATGCTTGGAATCACTTGGGTATATGAATTTATTTTTTCAACTGTAAATTGTTTCAAATCTAAATACGGAATCTGGTATTTCTGATGAAAAATTAGCGTCAACATTGAGATGTGCTATAAGTGTAAAATACACCACAGATTTCAGAATCAGTGTGAAAAACTATAAGATACCTTGGTAATAATTTTCATATATTAATTTTGTGTTCAAGTGATGATAGTTTAGATTCATCAGGTTAAATAAAATATATTATTCAAGTTGATTGCAATTATTTCATTTTACCTTTTACTTGTAGCTGCTAGTACCTTTACATCTATGTAGTTTGGATTATATTTTTATGGGACAACACTGGATATAGCCACATGTGGCAAGTCTCCAGTTATATCTTCTAAGCTGTAAACAGTGAGAGTCTGTCTGTCTTTAAACTATACCTTAGACATGCCAAATTTATTTCAATAGACAAACATTTTAGAATCATGGCTTGGTAAATAGCATAGGTGTCAGAGTTAGAATGACTAGGATTTCAGTGTTGGCTGCATGAGCTGTGTAACCATGCGTGACTTTTTTTTTCCTTTCCTTTTTCCTTTGTACAATGTAATCATTTCAATCTCATAGAAAAGTTATCCAAGAGTACAAAGAACTCCCATATGCCCTTTACCCAGAGACCCCATTGAAGTTTTGCAACTGACCCAATAATGTCTCATAACAAAAGATCCAACCCAAGATTACTCGCTGCACGCAGTTGTCGTGTCCCTTCAGTACCCTGCGATCTGGAACTGATTCAATCTGAGGAATTAGTTCCTCAGTCCTTCTCTGACCTGATGACCTTAAGCTTTGTTAAGATTATAGGCTTGTTAATTTATAAGATATCCCTCCATTTAGGATTGTCAGATGTTTCCTCACACTGACTTCAAGTTATGAATTTTTGTCTGGAATATCATAGGAGTGACGTTGTGACCTTCCTGGATCCTGTCAGGTGGCCCATGATTTCTCTTTGTCTAAATCTGGTAATGTTAACTCTGATTACTTGAGAGAGATGGTCTATCAGTTCTCTCCACTGTAAAGTGATTTTTTTCTCTGTGTAATCAATTAAGTATTTCAAGGGAGATATTTTGAGACTATGAAATACCCAATTCTTCACCAAATTTTACCTCCTAGTTTAGCACTGATTTATGTTTCTTCCCTGAAGAGATTATCACTGTGATAATTCCTAAATGATGATTTTCTAAGTCCATCCTTTTTTGTACATTTATTAGTTGGTATTCTATTACAAGAAGAAATGTTTTCTTTGTGTGTGTGTGTATAAAATGTGGCCTCATGGATTCCCAGGAGGGAATATATGTATTATGTATACATATATATGCATATATACACTTTAATTTTAAATAAACATTTTATTTTGCAATAATTTTAGATTTACAGAAAAGTTACAAAGAGCACAGGCTTCTTATATATTCTTCACTCATCTTCCCCTAATTTTAATATCTACATAACCATGGTACGTTTGTCAAAACTAAGAAATCAACACTGGTGTAATATTATTAACTAAACTACAAACTTTATATTTCATCAGTTTTTCCGCTAATATCATTCTTCTGTTCCAGCATCTGATCCAGAATATTACACTGTATTTAGCGAACGCGCGCACAAACACACACACATTTTTACTTATCTATCAGTCGTCTCCCTATCTATCTGTCTCTCCATCTCTCTGTCCCTCTACTTCTCTATCTATATGTAGAACCATGAGTTCATACCTCTAATCCCAAGGTCACACCATGGGGTTTGTTCTAGCTTTTGCCCTTTCCATATATATAACTCCCTTCTTTGACCATGAGAACCTTAGCTCCTATTATTCTCAATATATTTACTTATTGGCTAAATCTCCCTGTATGTAAACAATTTCTTGACTCCACCGGGCTGCTGGCCCGCTCCACCACCAACCTCACATGGATTCAGACCCTTACTTGGTTTACCCCCTCACACAGGTCTGCCTATTGGTTTTTTGACTGAATTAGGAAGAAAGGAAAGAGGAAGTTATACGAGTGTCTTAGTCTCTTAGAATCTCATTTTCCTTATGTTAATTGCTCACGGATTAATAATACCCACCTTGTTGGAAGTAAAGTGCTTAACACAGTGCCCTGTAGAAAATAAGCACTCAATAAATAGGGCTTTTCAAAGTTTTTTTGTTCTTATTGTTATTAAGGACCAATTAATCGTGAAACAGGAGCCCTAGAAGAAGGAGCTGTGGAGATAAGGAATTTTGGTGTTTGCCACCGTGACATGTCTTGACCAACCAGATATGCATGAAAAACTTTCCTAAAAGGTGGGTCTCCCATTATTCGGAGAGCCTTTGTGGGTCCAGAATCTCTGGAATTTGTTGGCCTAAGTCAGAGATTCTCAGCGTCAGCACTACTGACATTTTGGGTCAGAGAATTATTCGTTCTGGGAGGTGTCTTGTGCATTATAGGATGTTTAACAGTTGCCTGGCCTTAACCCACTAGAAGTAGCACCACCCTTCAATATTACAACCAAAAATTTCTCTAGAAATTGGTAAAGGTTTCCTGGGGGCAAAAATATCTCACACACACAAACACACACCCCAGTGGAGAACCACTGAGGTAAGTGGTTGGCTCTGTCTTAAGGATATTCTCTGTTATTTGCCACACTTGAGGATGGAATATTTGATTTAATTTTTAAAATTCTTAATAGAGTTACTTAATACTATTTTTCCAAATATTTGGGCTGAAAATCAATTCAAAATTAGGCTGAAAATAATAGTTTTGATTCAGAAGTTGCTGATTCGAGCCTCAGTTATCACTGAGCTGTGGGTGAATGAAGATCCTGGTCAGCATAGAGTCTTCCTAATGTGACTTTAGCTAATAAGGCTCACATAAGAGAATTATAACAAGGATTTGCACTCACCTTTCTTTCAAAGAAATCCAAGCATTGCCTTTTAGTCTTTTCTTCTACCGTCCGCTTCATGCATTTTTCTATTGTACCTAAATGGAGTGTTCTTTGTCCAATAAACATTAGTGGAATGAATGAGTAGATATTTATTCACTTTCCTAAAATGAAGGAAGTGGGAAACCTATTACCACATCTTATAAAGGGTTTAATTTGTGAAAAATAGTTGAAGTAGTCAGTAGCAGCATGAGCTAGAATGAAGTCTGGATTAAGATTTTTAAAGAATTATTCTAGTTCTTCCATTGGAGGCTCTTAAACCTTTTTGCAAAAGGACCAGCAGGCAGTGCCCCAGTCGCTGCCGTCTATCTAAGTCCAAGCTCCACTTCTTAGTGGAGGAAGACCTTGGTGTTAAGGAATTGAAGAGTAGCACAATAGATAAATAAATTAATGAAATTGGCAACAACACAGCAATTGCATAAATTCAAAACTCCACACAAGTAGAACCTTGACTCCTCAGGACAACATTGAAGTTGCCCTAAATTCGAAGCACCCTTTGTTTTGCACCACCTCCTAGCGGTGTAGTTTTGGTGATCTGGGCAGGGCATCATGGACTTGGCATCAACACAAAGGACTGCATGGCAACAAGCCTTCTCAGCTGAAGACTGAATGAGAGTCCTCAGTAAACTTCTAGCGTGCTGATTTTAGTGTATGACTATCTACTTCTGGTAACCTGTTATTATTAATTTAAGAGGGTGCTAATATACATGCTACAAGCAACCTATAGAAATCAACGTGAGGGAAAGAGAGTCACTTGGCTCAAGAACTGAGAAGAGGACTCGCAGTGATGGATAAGCTTGCTCTCCATCAGAAGGTCTTTCCAAAACACCAGTGCGCCTTGGACTGTACTTTGAGAAATGGTGCCCCAAAGCCAGCAAGCCCAAAAGGTTGTGCGATTTCCTAGTCTGCCTGGGAAACCTCCAAGTTGACCCTTGCCACCACACCGCACACACTATACCCAACATAGTCACCTTACTCACTGCACCAACTCTGTCTCCTTGCGCCACTGTCCACCCAGCTGCCCACCGGCAGCAGTCAAAAGCCTGTGGGGGAAAAAGTCTCCTTCATAAAAAAAAAATAATGAAAAAAATCTGCTTAGGGATGGTTTTTTAGACAACGCTACAAAAAGGGATAATGATTCTTTCTCAGTGCACTTATTGACATTCATTGAGCAGCATATAGTTTATTTTAGCTAGAGTTTGTGATGTAGCATCTATATTTAATTCCAAAAACTGTCGGCCAACTCATATATTTACAAACACAGTCCTGGAAACAATGTGTTTGCTGGTCACAGCTGCATCTGTAACATCTCAGGAGCTCTTTGCTGTTTGGCACAGCTCAGGGTATTGTCATTTTACATTCTGGTCCGTGCCAAACCCAAATAGGGCAGAGCTTGGACTAAAAGTTCAGATTCCTTGACAGGCCTGGCAGAAAGCCAAGAGCAAGAGTAACGTTGAGGGCTGCAGGTCAGAATGGAGCGTTGCTTGTCAGCCCCACCTCAGTTCTGCAGCCTGCACAGTGATGAGCAATTTCTATGTGATTGGCTTAGGTTTATTTTGGCTTCCCAGGCCTAAGAGAAACACTTAAACTCTGCTATGTGGATACAGAGGCTGGCTCTGCTGGGAAACAAGCTGGGGAGTAAGCGATGGAAGCCAGGCTGTTGGGAAGGAGGCTGGAACAGAGAAGGTTTCCTCTTTGGAGGATGGAACCAGATGTCTCCCAGGGGTGTGGGGCAGATGACTAAGCCAGCTTCAGTAGCTGGGCTCAGGGAGAGTGGCTGGGCGAACCCAGAGGCAGGGACCAAATGGCATGATTCAGGCAATCTTGGTAACAAGAGGACCAATCTGTTGGCCAGAATATATAAAAAAGATTATATTAAGAGGTGGTGGGGAAATTCGGAATCAGGCAAAGGGGCAAGCAAATCTTGGGGAAGTAGGATAGCAGCTGAGAGCAGGAGGAACAGGAGCCAGCCAGGGTGCTAGTCCCTCACACCTTGGATGCACACCCTGAGATGAGGCAGAAAGGAGCAGGATGGAGAACTAAGCAGAAAGGAAGGAGGGGGGGCACTTGAGCACAGGCTCAGTTGGGTTGGGGTCTGAGGGAAAGCACTGCAACTCAGGGGCACACAGGAAACAGCCCTACACCAGGCCCCTGGTTGGGGGAACATGCCTGACCTTATGGTTTTTAAGACAGCACAAATGAAATATAACTGTTTTCTCATGAGGCCATGCTGACAGGCCATGTAAACGGGATCCACACAGCTTTCCCCAAAGCAGAAAGCTTCAAGGTCCTTATCCACGCCAGGAGAATGATTTTAGGTGAGTCCTGCTTTTGTACTCTAAGATTTTAGACTTTTCATGAATCCATAGCAAAATTTCAAGAGAGAGGGATGTGCAGGAATCCAGGATAACCTCCTGTAACTACAGCTCCCTTATCAGAGCACAGTCTGTGCATCTTAGCTTTACGGGTCATTTAGACTGTAGGGAGGACTTTCCCAGGAGAAGATTCTTCGCTTCTCTGTCCTTGGGTTTTCTCCTCTGTAAAATGGGCATGATAACATCAACCTCATGGGGCTTTGTGAGAATTAAATGAGTCAATGAATGGGAAGTGCTTAGACCAGTGTCTGGCACATAGGAACCAACATCTAAGCACAACTGACAGTGACGATGATGGTACTTCTGGGACTCGTGTGTTACGGCTTCTGAAAATTTCAATTTACCGTGGACACGAGTAAAATAGAGACAGAATGAGCTGTAGGCTTAACATTGGGAGAACCAGGTTCAAGTCATGGTTTTGCCCCAAATCAGTGGTGTGACCTTGAGTAACTCATTGCACTTCTGTGGCCCTATGTTTTCTCATGTACGGTGCCAAGTGAAGGGCAGTCCATCACGGACTCGCACTGTGTTAAAATCTCATGGAGGAGTTTTCAAAATATTCCAAAATATAAACATATACCTCAACCCAAGGTACCAGTTATTTTTCTCTTTTCCTTCTTCTCTGTCTCCATACCCCCACCCCCACACACATATACACACACCACAGGGGGCTAAGAATCACTGGGCAGGTAACCTCTAGGATCTCACCCTTTCCCCCAGTTTCGTGACAGGATCAGGTGGAAATTAATCAGGAGCCAGCGGCTGTAGGAAGGGAGGGTGACCAACTAACCAACATATGGCCTCGCTCTGAAAGGTTTCTTGTAGAAAATGAGTCTAAAAGACATCATGGACAGATATAGACTAACAGAGAGGAAAGGAAGGCAGGAGTGAGTACAATGGCAGGGCCCATAGCTGGACACTTGGGGATCAAGTGACGGAGGCCACAGATAAAGGCAAAAGGACTGCCCACCTCTGCAGTCGTTAATATGGAGGACCAGAGGAGGAGGACCCGTGAGTCACTTGGAGTGACCTGTAGGGACCTCCAAGGCTGATGAGGACACACTTTTCAGCCGACACTTTACCTTCTCAGCCTTCAGTTTTCTCACTTGTAAACAACAACAACAAACCAACGAAAGCCGAGGTGGGGCCTTGGGACTCTGGACTCTTCTGGTCTCCAACAGCCTATGTTGAAGGATCGAAGAAATAACAGTGAACACACCCAACACTCGCCACAGGCTAGGCGCTTTTTAAGGGCTTTACAGATGTGAACTCATTTCATCCGCACGACCTATGAGGAGGCGCTCTTCTTTTTTTTCACAGATAAGGAAGCTGAGGTGAGAGAGGTGGAGCCAGTGTGAGAAGCCGGGCATCCTGGCTCCGCCGTCCGTGCTCGGAACCCCTCAGCATCCCTGGAGTGGCTCGTGGGGTCTCAGTGCCATGGGCGGAGGAAGGCAGATTTTTTCTCAACGCCACAAAGAGCTGCTGGGGTTTCTTAAAGAAGAAGTATAATGGAAACAGCTTTGAGGAAGGTTACTCCGTGTGGAGATCAGGGTTTCAGGGCTTTGAAATGGGCACTTGCCATTTAGAGGTTCTAGTTGATCGGCAGTGCGTTTTGCCTCTTTCCTGGAGACACTGTGACCTTGAAGGAAGCTCTGGGGCAAAGGGGCCTCCCTGATCTGCACACTGTGACCCACGCTTTGTCCTGTGAGACTCTGGGCAAGCCTGTCAGTTAGCTCATCTCTCCAAGGAAAGTGGCAAGGACAGCCAGCAGGCAAGGATGGAGCCTCTGCCGCTGGCGGATGAACCCATCCTTTGATAAGTGAGGTCCTGGTCATCACACGGCAAAACCTATAAATTTAGGGCCTTGAGGGGCTGCAGCCTACAAGGTTTAATGTCACTAAAGCTACATGTGTGTGTCTATCATTCTTTTAAGCTCATTACAGGACCCCCAAGTTCTACGTTTCATTCCTCTTCCATGACCCAAAGTGCTGGGTCTGTCTGCTGTGCACAAGGGTGCATAGAAATTGCTTAATAACTGATTGGCTGTTCGATGGACAGAGGTGAGCGAGGATGAGGAGAGCCAACTTATAGGTCTTTGAGTCAGAATATCCGAGTTTCGCTTCCCCTTCCTTGCAGCGTGGCCTCCAGTAAGTGCCTTCACCTCTCCCAGCCTCTCCCCTCAAAGGTCTCAGACGAATGTAAGAACGTTTAGTAAATAGTAGTTGTGAGTAGCTCATGCCATTGCACAAATAATCATTAATATTGCTAAGTTGATTCTATGCAGGGGGTGTATCCAGATGCTCACCTGTTTTAGGTCGTTTGTGACTAGCAGTGGGGAAAGGCATCTGATAGGGCTGGCTGGTTCCATGCCGGCTCTGCGGGTGAGGCTGAAGGTCCTGTCACAGCCTGGAGAGGACGGTGGCGGCCGGGCCGTGGCCACTGCCTGGGTTGCCGTGGGGGAATGATGGACACGGCTGAGGCTCTCTGAGGCGCAACCAGGGGCATGTTATCTGGGGGAAAACGCTGTGGTTAGTTTCTGTGGAGGGTGGCAGGTCTTCCCAACAAACGAGAATGAGAGTCATTGATCTGAACGGGAATCTCCACCCTGGAATGGCCTGCCACTTCTGTTCCCTCTCTAGTCAAAACAGGAGGTTTTGCATCAAGATGTTGTGGATGGCAAGAACAAAGAAGACTTTCTGTGAGTTTTTACCACTGACGCCCTCGGATTTATTCCAGAAAACATCTCCTCAATAGAGTTGGCCAATTAACCACTCAAATGGCTTGAAAACTTATTTAATGTCACTGCCTAATCACTTTATTAAATGTCACTGCTCCAATAGGCAAGAATTTCTGCTTTATACCTCACTTCTCTTATGCTTCACTCCCTTTCTGAAACACAGAGACTCCTCCCAATGAAGATGAAAATCTGAAGGCCTGTCCCCTTATATTTGGGCCCCTTATATTTGCATAGAATTATGGAATTTCGACACTGGGCAGGATCCTAGGGAACATCTTACCTCTCAAGTCATCTTACTGATGACCATAGGGAGGTTCCCAGAGGGAAGTGACTTGCTCCCAAGGGCACCAACTTATAAGTGGCAAAGCCTACATGTGTTATAGCAGTAAATCACGTAAGTGGTGCAGTGAGGTGGAAATACTGGAGGTCTAGAGTAGGCAGACCTGGATCTGCCCCTGAAAGACATGACCTTGTGCCATTCACGTATCCATTCCTAGCCTCATTATTCTCATCCGTTAAAAGGGGAACATAAAATCCGGGAGGTGAAGATTGAGTGTAATTTTATTATCCCTGCTCCATAACCAGTAACTACCATACAAATATTAAATGATTTATATTCACACTTATTAATGATCGTTGTTAACGTCATTAACAATTTTGTTAATTCTAAATATAATTTCACACCTATTTCTCCTTTTCTTCTGGCCTCTAACGATAGCTTAGCCATATCCTTCACTCCTCCAACATGCAACCTGCCCTCTGCAATAATTTTCAAAGAGGAAACTACTTCTCTCTCACTCGCCAAGATTTAGTACATAAGTAGCTGATGCCCCAAATCCTAATTGCTCTGTCTCTTGACCCACTTAGCATAAACGGAGATTGAGACCATCAGGAGGACACAAAAGGGTCCCCGGCGTCCTCAGCTGGGTGATCATCTCAGCGCGGAGGAGATATGCTTTTTCTAAGCTCTCCCATTTTGAAGACTGCCCTGCCTGCTTCTCACATGATCTTGTCTGTACTTGGTCTTTTCTATCGACAAGACTGTAACCCCTGAAATTCATGGCTTAATGGACAGATTCGAGCTAATGTACTCACAAAAGAAAACCGTGACATTTATTTGAACCTTTGGTCCAAAGCTAACTGATGATTTGTGTAGGTGTAAAACTCTGTCTTAAGGATGGTCTAAGTCAATGGTTTAGGTATTTGACTTTCACAAGGAAATTTATAATTTTCCCGTCAAGGAGCTAGCTTGGCCATTATTTTGATATACTCACATGGCACGTGGAGGTTTCCTTACAGACGGCTTTAGGACAAAAAGAGCCAATGGAAGCCTCATGGGGAAGGTGCTGTTTTAACCTGCTGAACATTAGTGGTTCCACCGGAAATCATGAGAATTTAGACAGTTAAAATTTGCTTGACGGGTCGCTGTTACAAAATTGCTACTGATATTATTTGTGGAGGTTAAACAAGATATGGTCAAAAGCTGTTCTCCTTAAAAAGCCTAATTTTTATACAACTGTCAATGTAGCAATTATTTTGTCCTTTTTTTTTTTTTTTAAAGGTGAAGGAATATGTTCCAGGAGTTTTTCTTTTAAAGAAACTTTTAAAATCTGTTTAAAATTTCTCTTTCTTAAAAAAAGAGATTTTTTTAGTCGAAACGTCTTCAGATCCTGAGGGAAACCAACGAAGCGGAAACCGTGTGATGCTCAGGCCAGGTTTTTGGCGTTCTTGCTGTGCTCAGCAGCCTCGGGCCGCCATCAAAACTGCTTGATTCTAAAGCTGATCCTCTCCACCCAGGCGGGTTCCAGCACATTGTGTGCTCTGCAAACGCATAATTGCGAACAAAGAGTGACAAGAAGCACACGGTGACTTCATAGAGCTCACTCCTTTCAAAGAGCACACAGCTTCTCGCACACGTGCTCTCACCCATCCTGAGGTGGCGGCTGCCACCCCCATGTCACAGCACAGCGCATGGAGAGGTTTGGCGGCTGGGCCAGGGCCACACACTATCACGGGCTCACGATGATCCCTCTGTGAAATGTATGGAACTGACTCATCAGATGTGGTTAAGGACAGACTAGGTGTGAGTGCTGGAGTGACAGAAGGGAAGACCCGGCCCTGGCCTGGAGGGGGCCACAGTCTAGGCAGGGGCATGATATTACTCAGCAGAGAGGATCAGCTTTGGGGAGATGATCCACACTGCTCCGTCTGGAAACCACCATGCTAGCTTTTTCTCATGCCCAGAATAACAGCTGGTCTTCTTCAGGGAGCATGAGGAACCCGCACCCGCCCAGGCCTGTGCAGAATGGGAGAGGGTGTCATTGTCCTTTATGTGTCTATATTATCTTTCTATTGCTGTGTAACAAGTTATCACAAACTTAGCGACGTAAAACAATATCATAAGAACATGCCGTCTCCCGGTTTCTGGGTTTCAGGGGTCCAGGTACGGGCTGGCTGAGTCCTCCGCTCAGGGTGTCACCAGACGGAAGTCAAGGTGTCGTCCAGGGAAGCAGTTCTCATCTGGGCAGCAGGGCTCTCTTCTAAGCTCCAGTGGTTGTTGGCAGAATTTCTCTTCTTGTGGTGGTAGAACTGAAATCAGTATTCCCATGCTCTGACTAGCTGTTGACTGGGAATTGCTCTCCATTTCTGGGGGCTGACTGCAACCCCTTGTCGCACGGACCCCTAGGCTGGTCACAGCATGGCTCTTTGCTTTCTTCCAGGCTAGCAGGAGTTTGTCTCTCTGACACTTCACTTTTCTTTTTAAAGGTTCACCTGATTAGATCAGGCCCACCCAGGACTCTTTCCCATTTGATTAACTCAAAATCAACTGACTAGTAATCTGATCATGGGAATAGTATCCCATCATATTCACAGATCCTGCCCACGCTCAAAGGGAGTGGGTTGCATAGGGCATGAGCAGAAAGACACAGAATCTTGGGGGCCATTTTAGAATCCTGCCTTCCACAGTGTCATCCAACCCATGTCAGGGCATGTCCACCTTACTGTGTTTGCTGCCTTGGCTGCTGTGTCAAGTGGCTCGAGTCTCCAAAATGAGCATTCTCCCCTCCCCTCCATCAATATGCTTTTAAAAACGGAACAATGTTTTCTAAGAGGAATTAATCACTAATGGTAGAGTTTCAGATGACGTCATGAGCACCTGCTTTTGTCCTGTCACTGCTCAGCAGCGTCTGGCACTTACGAACCTCGGTATATGTTTCTCAATAAACGAATGCGTGAATGATTAAATTAGAAATATTTTGGGCATCCTCATCAGATTGCATCCTATAAAAAAATTGCCTACCTCCCCATGCGCAAGGCTGATTCCTCCTTTTAGTTTATGTCCTTTTCCCCCTGATTTAAAAGTAATGCATGCTTGTTATGAAACACTTGGGGATTTTTCTTCCTTCTGAAAAATAGGATTTTGTTTTTTATATTTAAGTTTTTAATCCATCTGGAACTAATTCCCCAATATGATGTATAAAATATTCCATCCCCTACCCAATTAGTCTGCAATGCCTTTTTTAATATATTCAACGTTCTCGTGTAATAAACTCTCTTTCTGAGCTATCTGTTCTGTATCGTTGATCAGCCCATCCGATTTGTGTGCCAGGATCACCTATTTTGATGATTGGAGCATTATCATATGCTTCAAGATCCGGTAGGGCAGGTGTCACCTCATTCTCCCTATTTCCCCAGCCCCTCACAGCCAGTTGGTTAAGCGAGGGTCCGTCTTCCTGCGCAGCATCTTTTGCAAGGTCTGGACATGGAGCCAGATCTGGGTTCATAATCTACCGCTGCATCTTCCTTGCTCAACTCCTCTGGGTCCCAGTGAAATGTCAACCTATAATAATGATGCCTATATAACAAACTTACCGTGAGAATTAACTGGGGTAACTTCTAAGAATCACCCAGCATATAGTAGGTGGTCAATACCTCCTAGCTGGAGCGGAGGAGTGACTGTGAAGGTCCGGCCACTCATGCTTCTGTCTCTCCATCCTTCCAAGCAGGTTCTGCAGCTCTTTTGAAAGCATCCTGGACAAATGCTCAGGTCCGGATCTCTCAGACTCCAGTCAGCCTTTAGGCCTGCAGTATCCAGGATTACTACTGGGCCCCAGCCTCCTGGCAGCCTCTTCAGGGTTCCCACTGGTCCAAGGGAAGTCTATTGGTTTTGTTGAGCTGGAACCACCCCAGAGTACACTGGGGGACTGTGGAGGGGCCGTGAATCAAATGCCAAAGCCCACTTTGCCTGCCCTTACGGGACTCTGGAAGTGCTGGGGAATCAACACCCCTTGCTTCATCTCCAGGGAGCCCATCTCTGGGTTTTGGCGTCCAGAGAAAGTCCTCAAAGCCACAAATTACAGGTTCTGGGGATTGGAAGTCATTCTAGCACACACTGAAGTGCTGCTGGCAAGGGGACATGGGCGAGACTCTGACAGCCTGTGCTAGAAATTAGAGATGGAAGAAACGCATGCAATTGCAAGAACCCCAACAGTACTGAATCGGTCCCCTGCATCTGCCCAGAGGTTTCTAAAGGTGACTAGTCATCCTTAGATGAGGTGCAGGCACCGGACATCAAAGGCCTGTGATGAGTCACAAGGCAGCCAAGAGTTTTGTGGCCAAAATCTTTGCTGGCACCTTCTCACCTTCTCTCTTTCTCAGAGAAGACAGGGCCTGGACTCATTCATTCCTTCAAGAAGAATCTCTGAAGGCCTGCCATGTGCTCTCAGGTACTGGGATGGAAGGCTACACAGCCCTGCCCTCAGGGAGCTCTCATGCTGCAGGCTGAGGAGAGAGAGGCCCCACAGGCATCCTGTCTGCCTGGATCTGCTCTCTGATGATGGTGATAGGCAGTTTGATTGCCCGCTCTAACTCCATCCCTGGAAGGCCTTCTAGAAAAGAAAGGACCAGGTGTTCCAATCTGGAAGGAGTCCTAGATAGTCTCTAGTCAAGCCTCTTTATTTTCTGTAAGAGAAAACCTAACCCAGAGAAGGGAAGTGGTTTGCCCAAGTTCACCCAGCTTCATAGCAGCAATGGGACTTCACTCCTTCTCTGCCCCACAATTTGCCAGCTGAAAAAGGGGGTTGCTAGTCACCTTCCACCAAGCTTCTAGAGGCAGCTCACAACCTACAGGGCTATTATTGAGACATGAGGAACCTCTCTGAGAGAGGAAAACAGCAGTAGATGCTGTTGAGTCAACAAAGGAAACATGGAAGCAGTGTAGTCTAAGAGCTGAGAGTCAGACCACCTGAGTTCAAGATTCTGGTTTCTTCACTTAAAAGCCATATGAACTTAAGCAACTTTCTTCATCTCTCTAAACCTCATCTCATCTGTAACATGATGACAGTGATGTGCCCTTAGGATTGTTTTAAGAAATAAATGAAATATACATCAAGTGCTTAGCTCAATGCCTAGAATGAAGATGTGTTACTGGGATCAAGGATTCCTAGAGTGGGCCCTGCTCAGGGATGTTTGATGTCCACAAGCCCGTGGAGTAAGACCAGGGGCTTCAACTGACATCTCACTGTTGTACTTCTCTAGTTCCAGGAGCCCCGGAGGAGCGGCACAGAGCGGGAGAGTGTGGCGAGAGAATGAAGAGACCAACCGCCCGGGAGAAGCATGAGGTGGCCGTGTGGCACTCGGTTTAGAGGGCTTCGGCTGGCGGCGGCCCCATGGGCAGCTCTGCTGGCACTGGGCCTCCCTGGTTGGGTGTTGGCTGTCTCGGCCTCGGCCGCCGCAGTGGTCCCCGAGCAGCATGCCTCCTCCGCCGGGCAGCCACCCCTGGACTGGCTGCTCACAGACCGGGGCCCCTTCCACCGCGCTCAGGAGTATGCTGACTTCATGGAGCGGTACCGCCAGGGTTTCACCACCAGGTACAGGATCTACAGGTGAGTGGGGGCTCCCAGCCCAGACAGGGGCTTCCCTCACAGCCCAACCTGGGCAGGCGGGGCCCCAGCCACACACCAGCTGCCACTCTCGCAGCCTGAACTGAAAGTGAGAGCTGGGGAGAAGCAGGCAGGGAAAAAAGCCTACCATGTTGGTTTTTAAAAAAAGAAAGAAGAAAACACACAAGCTGGAAAACCTGCTGATGCCTCCTGGGGAACTTAGCAAAAGGGTTTCTATTTATAGGTTGTGCTGCTTATAAATTGAGGACAAATCTGGCGGCACAGAGTCAGCGTGTGGCCCAGACTATGCAGGAGGTCAGAGTCAAATGCTGGGGCCGGGTTTTAACTAATGGGTTAGATTCTTTTATGAGTTGTAATTACCTAGACATGCAAATGAAGGAAGGCAGCTCCAGCTCCTGCCTCAGAGGTCTGGGGAGCCTTGCAGGGTCACAGCCTTGGCTGGCCTTGCGCGTGGAAGTGGGCTGTGTCTTCCTGGCCCCTCAGGCCGGTCCTGTGGAGCATCAGAGCTCACAGTCAAATATGAGACCCTCCTGTTCCATCTGATGAGGGAGAAGCCAGGCACACATTCCCAGCTGCTGGACCAGCACTTCAAAAGCAGAAAGTTTCTCGAAATCCTTACCTGGCGTTCTGGTGAGCCTCAGGGCTCCCACAAGTGCATCCTTTAATTCAGACCCTTCATCCCTCTGCCCACTTGCCCCCTCGTCCTCCTTCCCTTTTCTTCCTCACTTCACCCATAATCTTTAGACTACCCTGGGAGCTTTGCTGAATTTTTTTTTTTTATTAAAGACATTTGTTTTCAAATTACAAATTAGTTTTTAATGCAAAGAGAGAGAGAGAGAGAGAAACATGAAAAAGCACAAAGAGAAACAAAACCAGAAAATCACCTATTCTTTTAGCATCTAGGAATTGTTTGGCACATGCTTCATTTCCAGTCATGTGAACATACTAAAGTTTCTGGCCCTCTTGCTAGATCTAGCATTTTATAAGCCTTATGCACATTAACTTGTTTAATCCTTCCAACAGCCCTGTGTTGGAAGAACAATTATTCTCCCCCTTGTACAGAGGAGGAAATTGAGGTCCAGAAGAGTTAAGGAACTTGCTGAAGGGCACACAGGTAGTAACTGATGCATCCAGGATTCACTGCCCAGTTGTCAGACTCCAGAGTCTGGGTTCTTAAAATATCTTTAGAGGTATTTTTCTGTTTCTGAGCTTTTTAACTTCTGCAATAACCATACAGTCTGTTTAGGTTAGTACAGAGTCTCAGATACAAGGTGTCAAGGTATTTAGCACTGGAAGATTCCCAAATGGTAAGAGCAGCCATTTATAGAGGTCTTTCTCCTGGTGCATGATTCTTACACTCGGATGGAGAGAAAGGTCAAGGTCAGGTTTGAGGGTCTGGTGTTGATGGGTGCTTGATGGGGGCACAGAAACAAAATCCTGCTCTAGGAATAGTCTGCCCAGCTCTCCTTTCAGCCCCTTCTCTTCCACTCTGCTTGGATGCCGTCTGGTCTTAGAAGGGACTGCAGTTCACACTCTGCTCTGGGGGCTCTGGTCCTTGCCATCCTCCAAAGACTGCAGTGGAAATTCACATAGGGCCACTGAGGCAGAGTGGCCAGCTCAGGCTGGGAGGGACTGAGTTAACACCTGCTCAGGTGGAGGTAGATGAGCAGAAGAGGTTAACTCAACCTTCAATAAATATACAAGAAGCTAGACATAGGCTTCCCACAAATTTTCTATAAAGTAAATTCAGGGCGATGCTTCTCTTTATCAAAGAATTTCTTTTTCCATCTCTCCAAAAAAAAAAGAGAGAGAGAGAGAAAATCCAGCTTAGAATGTGTTTAAGCAGTGAGTCCAGGAAAACAAGATTTAATTTACCTTAGACTTCTCAGTTTATCCCAGATCTTTCAGAAGGACTGCTATCACTCAAAATATATTTTTAAAATGTATACCAGAACTGAAATATCGGGCTGGGAATCCCAACACTGCCATCCACTTCAGAGGGCTGTGGAAACCAGAAACTAGAGGGAATAAACCATCAGTTTTCTTCTCCCCTCAATAGATTTTTCTTCCTCAAGCCCCAGCCCCAGGCCTGGCAGCCCCCGTATGCCTGAGCAGCCGCTCAGAGCAGGCCCGTGGGGACTGTCTGTAATCACTTCTGCACCACCAACCATTCTATCAGTCGGTAATGGTTTTCTGATCATTTAATGTGACAGGCTCTTACACTGTGCCATTCTGTTTCTCTGGGGTCAGTTATTGCACATGAACCTGTACTTGGGGAAACAGTAACCAGTCATTCTGACAGGAAGGCAGCATTCTGATTTGTGACCCTTTGGTTGGGTGACGAGAGAATGGTCACACACAGCTGGGCCAGGAGCATTCTGGGAGTTTTGCTTTTAGTTATTAAGCAAAATGGTGGATCCATGGATGCTTGTTGTGGGGCTCTCTATCATCCCTGTGGGATTTCACTTTTATCCCTTCCCCTTTTGTCTCCAGTGGCAATTCCCTCTGGCAAATTCAAGACCTTGCTTACTCTGACTAAAGCGAGTTACAGAAAACTGGCAAAACACACATTGAGGGTCATTCTCAATGACCAGAAGGGCATTTTGTCTAGAGGGGCAGAGAGAGAAAAAGCTTACAGAGACTATCGGAAATGTTCTGTTGTGAAATATTGGGTCTTGAACAGAATTGGTGTTTCATTGAATTCTTTAAGAAACGTTTTGGTACAGAGAAATCGAAGGGTACCCACGTGTGCCTTCCATATAAGGAAGGAGATGAACGGTGATGGGGAGGAATAAGACTTGCCGGGGGGGCTGGGATATTTGGTGTAGAATCACATGATACTTGGTTACTAAACACAACAGGAGAGAGACCCGCCTTCCCTTCTAGTTGTGTGAACAGATCACAACTATTGCACAGCGAGTTTCTAATATTAAGCTCCGAATCCTCCCTATTCTTCTTTGGACATCGGAGTGTGCTCTCACTTTAAGGAGATAACTCCTCGTCTTAGAATAGCTCTGGCCTTTCTAACCATGGGCCCCCGTGGAGATTGTTGCTCTCTCCATTTCAAGTTTGCATTCAGGTAGACATAGGTGCTTGAGAGAGAAGGTTCTGGAGCCAGATGACTTGGGTTCTAATCCTGGAGGTGTAGCTTACTAGCTGTATAATGTTGACCAAATTATTAAATTTCTCTGTTTCCCAATTTCCTTATTTATAAAATCAGGACAATAATAGTGCCCACCTAATGGAGTGATGTAAAATTAAATGATTTCATTGATGTAAAACACATAGAACAGTGCTTCATAAATATTGCCTACTGTTATTAGATTGTCCTCAACAAATATTAGCCAATGCAAGAATGGTAATGAGATGAGAGCCATGGGTGCTATCTTTGTCATAATGTCTGCTGAGGTCTTAGCATTCAACAACCTATATTAGAAGGAGAAAAAAATTGTTCTCATGCTTTCCTTTTTAAAGTATATTAACCCGATGCCCCTCGATCCGTCTCTGCTGGGAGAGAAACTCAACTGGAGAAAGAATGAATCTTTTCTGGGGCACACTTTTACTGGTCTTGTGGGCTACAGAGGGAGCTAGATGATCTCCAGCATGTTTTAGAGTCACCGCAGGTAAAGATCTTTTTCCTAAAGTCGGGAATGGTCAACTGAGCAAGCCTTCCTTAGGACATCCTACAGAAACTAGTCACTGCCAGCTGCCTGGTCCTAGGGATGAAGTGAACAATCTCAGGATGGCACCATTGTGAGAAGAGAGACTATATGCACTCTTGTTAAGCCTTCCTAAGTAACAGGATGGGCTTGGTCATCTCACCCAATTTTTGGCAAGCTTTTGAATTCCATTAACCAACCTCCCAGCATGTCTCCAGCCCTGTCAGGCCAGGATCTGAACAATCAGCCCACTTCTCAGACACTATTAACAGGCTAATGGTAAGAGCTATAAGAGCAGAGATCCTGTCTCGAATTCCATTTGTGACCCCCAAGCCCACCCTCCTTGCTCCACCCCATGGCCCCCACTACAATAAACACTCAAGTATCAACATCTCACAGAAGTCCTATGAGGCAGATGGGGGCAATTATGGTCCAGGGCAGTGAGATGGACGTGGGCAAGGTCGGAGAGGTCATTGCCAGAAATAGCACTCAGGGCTCCCGACCTGACGTCTCCTGCTCGTTACCCTAGACTACACCACTTCCCTTTGACTGGTAAGTGCATCTTCATCATGACACGCAACTTAATCAGGCACCTAAATTGAGCTGATGCAAATGTAAATATGGTTTCTCGAAACACTCTAGCGGTAATGTTCCATTCTCTCTTTGCTACAAATCAAAGTAATGAGCAGTCTGTTTTTTCTAATTTCTTTTTGTATTAAGGCTTTAATAGAGAGATAATCATGAGATTGGAAAAAATCCAAGCCACTATGATGAAACACTTAAAACTCGGAAAGAATAAATTAAAATTAAGAGAGAAAGTTAGAAATCCTACAGAACAATGAGTATAATATGGTGGTTAAGAGAGAATCAAGGCTAGGTATACTTCCAAATTATTGGCCGTAGTCATTATTACCTCCATTTATATCTGCCTCTTTCTTAGAAAGGAAGGGTCTGGGGATACATTAGAAGTCTTTGGGGAGGAAAACAAATAAACAAAAAAAGAAATTAGTAGATATCTTCATTGACAAGAAGGGACATTATATTCTGATCATATTCTGGGCAAAGTTTGCAAATTTTGAGAACCAAGGTAGAACAAAGCTGAAAACCAAGAGGGTGGACTGGTACCCAGACGTAAGTGGTGTTGAGGCAGGAAGGTATTCTGGCAGGTGCATCTGAAACATCCAATAGGACAAGCAGGGGTCCAATCAGAGGATGTGGTGAACGTGGGCAGTGGAGGCAAAAGAACTTTTCAGCAGGCAGGAGAGCTATATCCCCAAGAGAAGACAATCTGTTTGCAATTCATCAAGATGAAAAATAAGATTTGGCAATAGCTTACATGTGAGGGAAGTGAGAAATAAGAAAAACCAAATATTTGATCCATACTGCTTCAAGTGTGTTCTGTGAACCAGCAGCATTGGCATTACCTGAGAGCTGGTAAAATTGACAGAACCTCAGGCCTCACCGCAGACCTACAGAATCAGAATCTGTATTTTAACAAGAGCCCCAGAAGAACAGTATGACTTTAAAGCTTAAGAAGTACTGTGTTTGATTACACTGAGTGCTTGGGAGATGATGAGGAGAGCAGGAGTGCCTAGGGTGGAAAAGGACAGCAGGCTTAATGGTAAGGCAGCATCCCCCATGATGCATTTGAGGTAGTGAGGATATTTACAAGAGATATTACAAATGAAAGAGAACAGTAGTCAAGCGAGGTTAAACTTAGGAGTTATTAGCGCCGAGGCACACAAACTCCTAAGAATAGACCCAGAAGCAGGGAGAAAAGTTTAAAAGCAGAAGAGGCTGGAAGGCCCAGAACCAGCCTGTGGATGCCTCCTGGGAGATGGAGAGGCGAGGAGGCAGAGAGCAGCTGTGGAAGCAATCACAGGACGAGCTCCAGAGCTGATTCATCACCCAGACCACGTCTCATGGACTAACTGATTTGGATAAACAGCAAACCCTGGGAGAGGCACCATCTCCAACTGAGAGACCACAATCCACATACATAAACCAAAGGCAACCTCTGCTGCCCTGGGTAAGTCCCAGCAATTTCCTAGGCATTCATGACAGCTCCTGAGGTGGAGCAGGGCTGTGTTATCACACAGCTGCAGGGCACCACAGGGAAGCCGTGGTTCTCAGGTGAGCGTGGACGGGAGAGGCAGGGAAGGAGGTGGGCCTTTCGGGAGAAACGATGATCACCAGAGTAAACTGGGTGATCTCTGTGCTCCTCACTGGGTTTATAGTTTAACAAGGGAGTTCCTTAAGATGGAAGGAGAGAAAGGAACGGTGCACACACTAGAAAACAACTTAGAGAAAAGTGTGAGACAATGTGGTAGTGCAGGCAAGTATGGTTACAGGCACCATTTCTCAGTCCATGGAGGTGAGTAGGAGAGGGACAGAACAAAATGTTCAGAATTTGCTTTATCAAGAGTTCAGTGATGGCTAAATGTATAGCACCTCTGATACATAATATGCAATGTAGGCTGCAGACCCAATATAAGGCCTTCGCCCAAGGAGTTTCAGTCTAGAAGTCTCAGGTGACGAGTTCCACAAGGGGCTTGCATCAAGCCTGCATATCTTCATCCTTGTACAGAATCCTATCTCCATCTCTGACATGGAAAATACCGCACGAGTGCAACAGACCTTTATGACGCTTCTGTTGTGTACAAAGAACTGAATGAGAAAGTGTTCTGGTCTCTTGGAGCCAGAAGAAATAGCACATAGACAAACAACTACAATTCAAGAGCATAGGAAGGGCAATATTCAATCAATCAGTACTTTTGAGGGCCAACTCTAGGCTTATGATTCTACAAGATTCTGATAATAAACCATGAACAAAGAGGACACAGTTCTTGATCTGATGGAATTTACACATAAGTACATTTGGAGAACGTGCTAGATTACTCTGCATAGAAAGGTCAAGGAAAGCTGGAATAAAAGGTGAGGTATAGGCCCAGCTCTGATGGGTGAGTGGAAGCCCTCCAGGTGGAGAAGCTGGGGAATGGTGTGGTAGGCACACCCCGCAGTATAGCCACAGGCAGGGGAGCACAGGGTGTGGTTTAAGAACTCAGCTGCCAGCCCATGTGCCTAAGGCAAATGTCAAGAAGCATGTGACTGTGTCCCTTTTTCATCTGCTCTACCCCACCCTGTTACTTCTGCCATGTCTTGTCCCTCCAAAATGCCAAAAGGGACTCTTAGACAGTGATTTCTTCCAAGGTGCAATTTCGAAAAACTCTCACCAGGAGGGGAATGTCATTTTTCCTGTATCAGGGGTGAGTAAAATGAAGGAAAAGTAACTGCATATCTGGAGAAGGAAGGACCAAAGGCTATTGGAAAACTGGAGTGTGACTATTCACCTGGTGAGAAAATGGCAAAGAGTGCCTTAAGGTCCTATGAAGCTACTGGTTCAACTGAAAATCCAGCATCATTTATGCTTAAAAAATTGAATTCAGGTAAGTTTACCACACTGTGTATTTTCTTACTTGGTCCTCTTACAGGTATTTATGGAGCATCTCTTTTGTGCAATGCATTATTCTGGGCACTACATCAGGCTACAAAAGATAGAGAAAACAGGGTTCTACTGATTTCCAGGGGTTTGGCAGTCTAGTTTGAGTGACAGCACACACACCAGAAAACACTGGAATGTAGCATCTCAATAACTGGGGAGAAGAAGTCATTTAGTACGCTCTCGGTGATGGATGGATAGATTTGGTCCATGGATGCCAGTCCTAGGTTCCCCCAGGACCAAATGACCCTTGCCCTACATTTTCCCATGTCTTTTGGGGGCTCAATCGAGGTTATCCACCCTGGCTTGAAATAGGATTGCAAAGATGGTCTGTAAAGAGAAAATGTAAAAAGAAAAATGTGCAAGAAATGAAGGGAAAATCTGGGAAAGCCAAGGGGAGAAGGCAAGACTGGTTTTGTTTTCAGATGAGATTTAGTAGAGAGATCTTGAGTCAATCAGGCAGAAAAAAAGAGGATTAATTTTTGCTTCGAGAAATAATTAATTTTATTCATGAATGAATTGCTACTTAGAGACGTGTATATGTAGGAAAGAGTGAGGTAGGCTTAATCTAGAAACCATCACGACGCAGATGCAGGCAGACAGGGACACTGGCTACTTATGCGGTCTTTTCTTTTTCTTTTCATTTTTTTCTCCTCCAGAGAAGAGCTTTTTCTGGGTCAGTGATTCTCAATTTTTTGTTCTTTATTCAGCTTCTGCTACATTTATCCCACCTCAGCGCTTCCCACATCTCCCACAAGAAAATTATTTCAGTCCACGTTGCTTAGAACAGTGAGTGGCATGTGGCGGGGCATTTATTCACTCAGCACATATTTATTGAGCATCTGTGTGTGCTGGCCACTCCCACGAGTGCTGGAGACACAGCCATGAATGACACATGGCCCAGGCTACAGGGAGCTCTGCCCTCAAGGAGGACCCATGGGAGCAAGTGGTTGGAAGTAGGCTGAGGTCTGTGAACCAGTAAAAAGTGGTATGTGAGGAGTTTGGTTCCCATGTCAATCATCCATCTTCCCCTCCAGGATTAGAAACAGTGAACGCAATCATAAGGAGCTGAGGGAAGGTGGGGCAGATTTATTACCCTAAAGCTGGGCTGGAGATGAAGGTTTGGACCTGAGTTTGAGACAAGGATTCCTATCTTTACAATCCATCACTCACTCAAATGGAAGACAGCTGGAGCCCGTTGGTCCATCTGACTGATTTGCTCGGCCCTAAGTGAAGCAACTGGAGAAGGCATGGCTGCGTACTGTGTATGGGTTGGGCAGGTGGCCTCAGATGGAGCTCCATCAACCGAGCTAATTGTGAGGAGGAGGAAACCCTCAAAGGGACTGCCCACTGGAGAGCATGGATGTCCAAGAGCCAAAAGCTTTTTGTCAGGAGAGATCTCAGTGCATTGACTACACAATATTGAAGCCTGGACACAGGACAGCAGGCTCTCACCAACCTCCCCGACTTCCCCATGGGATAAAAAGAGTAAGGGAGCAAGGAAAATAGATTGTTCTGAGAGGGCAAACGCGTTGGCCAAAGTTTCTATTTAACTTAGGGAAAGAAAGCAAAGTACTCCCTCTGTACTATGAAATATTAATAACATTAATGTGTAATAATAACTATATATATTGAGTGTTCATCAAGTGCCCAACATTTTACTAAGTTGTTATGTATATATGCTAAAATCATTCTTAGGAGAAATCTACAAGGGAGATACCCTTTGTATACATATATTACAGATGAAGACACTGAGTTTTAGAGGGTGTCACACAACTGGCAAGAGGAAGTGCCAACATTCAACCCATATAATAGAGGATCTGACCACTAAGTGATTATTATTGAATCAAATACATATTCTGAACCTGGAATTCTTAATGCTTTGAGAGAATGGTGCTTCCAGTTGTAACCACCTGTGTTCTCTGCCCCTCCTACTCTTTCTTTTGGCATTCCAGTAGATCTTTGGGATATAGAAGATGGGGGTTGGAGAGTGGCTCATCCCACTCAAAGACCCTGCAGTCCTCTGTTTCCACCAGAGATCTCCACCTGCACTTGGGCTCTGGGGAACCCTGAGTGGGAGGAAGTTACAGATGGGTCTTCCTGAAGCAATTCACCCACAGCAAATTCTGTATGTGTCGACTTTGCACTGCCGGTGTTTTCCTATAAGGGTGCAGTGTAAATTGAATTTCCATAAATTGAATCCTCTACTAGAGGGACACTTAATGACATTTCCAAAATGCGGTATCTTATTTTTTGCCTGGCAATGGCTTATAAAAATTCAGTGTTAAGTAAATCTCTAGCCCCTGACTTTAGGATCAGGTAGCTACTGACTTGTAAGCACACATATCCACTTGGAAATGTCTTATATTTTGAGGAATATTTTCATAAAGCCAGAAGAAACCTTTGGGGATGCAAATAACCTCTGCTCATTGGGCTACTTCGCAAATTTAGATTTTCTTACAGTGGCAAGTTTGGCATATGCTCTGGGTCCCTTCCGCTTACCCTTGGCCCCCACAGCACCATGGAATCAGATGAAGCAGTGGAAGAGACCTACAGGCTGGGACTCCTGGGTCACTTTTAGGATTTGTAGATCCAGGTGTGGGCAGGTTAGGGCTGTCACACCCAGGACGTGGTTTGGGGCAGATGCTGGAATCTGGCAGAGCTCCCTCCGCCTGCTGTGTTTTCCTCTCTGCACCTGTTTAACGCTTCCTGGTTGTGCTGCCGTGCCAGGCTCTCCCCTGAGCCCAGAAATGGGCCTCTTTCTCCCTCCCCCATGCAAAGAACAAACAAGCTCCAGACGTCAGAATGAGGCAGGGTGAGCAAGGAGTCTCACTGGCCAGGCAGGAGGCCCTGTGGCAGGAAAATGAGGTAGCCAGAACCAGAGCTGCTCCAACCCCTTCATTACCAGCCCCAGGGCCTTGGAGAATTCTCATTTTTCTTGTGTGTCAGGAGAGCCCGTGCCTTACCTGGGGACATGTTAGTGACGGAGGAGGGACAGGAAGGAAGACACTTTGGGGAGTGAGCTCTCCTTGATCCACAGAGGCATGTAAACACCTAATGATCCCTCGACATGGGCTGCATGGTTGGTTTACTAGTAACGGAGGTAAACTTTAACACCATAAGCCCGTCTTTGCTCGGTTGGGTCTGTATATGTTCTAAATTGTGAGTCTGATGAAGACAGAGTGGAAAGGAAGGGAGGCTGTGCAAGTCCTTTAATGTCCACCTCAGTCATCGAGAAACAGACTCAAATGGGACTTGGTAGAAGAAATGTGGCTTTAGAGGCTGATAATACGTTCTTTTGTCTTCTGTTACACTAAGTAGAACGATGTTCGTTTTGCTGCCTGCAGGCCAGGAGATGAAATCTGGGAACTGCAGACTCAGTGCTTGGCCTGGGACAAGAGGCCAAAGCTGCAAAGCCAGACAGTGTCTGGCTGTGGAAGGATGCCTGACCATGGGGGATGCCATAACAGAACTGAGTGATGCTTGAATCTGTGAATTAGAAGGAAACTTTAAAATCACCTGTTTCCTACCCAAAGCGGACGCCACTCTACAAATCCCCAGGAAGGTTAACCATCCTTGGCTTGAGCAGTTCCAGTCCTGCGTGCTCATTGAGGCCCATTTCCATTCAACAGCCCCAAACACTATAGAGATCTTTCTGAAACTGAATCACAGTCTTTCTTACCATAATTCCACTTACTGGTCCTGACTCTGCTTTCTCTAATTTCTGTTAAGTCTAAATGCTTCTTCTTCACGTCAGGTCTCTAGATATTTGAAGGTCGTTGTTACTCACCCCGATTCTTAGACTTCTTAGCACTCCAGAAGTTCTTTCCTCTCCCCCCTCCTCTCACATTCTCTCTTTCAAGCTGTCCTTATCTCTTTTTCCTGACTCTTCCTTTTCCATCTTTCTTCATAAAGACAATGTAAGAAATTTATTTTGACATAAGATTTTCTTCCTGAACAAATTCTGGCTCCTAGGGAGCTTGCTTGCTTGCTCCTCTTTCAAAATACTCAAGAACTTTGTCACCGATCAGTATCAGTTGCCCATTCTGGAGTCTCTCAGATCAGGCGTTTTCCTCTCCACAGATTTCTTTCACGTCTTGAATTCTGTGCAGCTCTTGAAGTTAGTGACGGTGGAGCTAGGTCTTAGGCACACCTCAGAACTGTGGGGACCCTGCTCTGGAACTGAAGCATCAATGCTTTAAGAAAAGTTGGAAATACATGCTGAGCAAATGGTGAGAGGATACCGGTTTTTCATTGAAGTTAAATTCAGGGAAAAAAATCCTAACTTTCCCCCCAGCTTCTCAAAGAATTGCATCCACCTCCCACTTGATTTGATTTTGGACCGCCAGATTGAGTTTCTGTGATGAAACCATAGCCAGAACTGCACTCAGCAGGTTTCATATACACTTTACTCTGTCTCCCCTGTTCTTTGCCGTGCTTCCCGGTATGACCAGCCACTTGGCTGCTATAACTCCTGCCTCTTCCCTGTCCCCATCTCCTACTTGAGTCGTTTGACTTCCATCTCAGAACCATCTTTCAAAGCCAGTCTCTTCTCTTTTCTCCTGGCTTCGTTTACCACTTGGACTTTCTTCTCTTCTCCTATCCAACCTGCCTAAAGTCCTCTTTTGGTCTCTCTGTACTCAAAGGATAAAACCCAAATGCATTTTCTTAGCATGAAAGTCCATTCCAAATCCATCCATTCACTATTTCAACAAATATTCAATGAATATGGACCCTGTTCCGCTGATTATGCCCCACCATTTCTTCCTACTTATCCTTTATTCCAGCCTCAGGGAACATCTCCAGATTCACCAGACACAGAAGGCTCTTTCCATGCCCTGTTCCTCTTCCTGCAAAGCTCTTTCCAGTTTCTCTGCCAGCTGAGTTCCTACTTGCCTTTCAAAGCCGTTTAAATATCACCTCCCTATGAAATCTTCCTTGGCTCCTGCAAGAGAGTTAGTTTTTCCTACTTATGACTCCCCATCAGTCTGTTCATATTTCTGCTATAGAACTTATTTTGTGCATTCATTTATTTGTTTACCTATCTCTATTTGCTCTTCACTTGGCTCTGAGCTCCTTCAGGCAAAGAACACGTTTTATTTTGTCTTTATATCTCCAGCTCCCAGTACCATGTCAGCCACATGTAAGGATATCATAAGAGAATGAAGCCCCTCAGTAAGGGGAGGATGTTCTGGCACTGAATTAGATGCAGCAGAAAGTCAGTGGCTTTAGTTTAAATGGAAGCTCTGATACTTCTAGCCATGTGAACTTGGACAAGTTATTTTGCAGGTGAGCCTCATTTTTCTCATAAGTAAAATGGGTAGAATAATAGGACTTGCTTTATAGGACTATTTGGTGATAACCAAAAAACAAATTTGGTTTATTTCAAGATGAGCACTTATTCTTTTTGTGAGGAGTCTCCTGAGAATAAATGTGGAAAATCATAGAGTGGGCAATCTTTAGAAGAGGAAAGAAGAGAAAATGCAGAGAGGTTAATTGAGAAAGAAGAAATAAAGAAGGGGCAATCTCACTCTGTCAAACCGTTTCTACTGCGATCTCCATACACAATTAAATTTATCACTTAAAATCCACATACTGTTCTCCCTAACTATAGCCTGCTATCTATTCATTGACTTTATAGTTATAGATAGTCCCAAGTAAATCCTTAACAGTGACGGATACTTTCGCAGTAGAGCACGACTCACATGCCATGATCCCACAGCATAGAAGTCCAGACCTCAAGACCAACACCATTTCCATCTAGACTCAGAAAACAAGAAGAAGAGAGACCTCATATGGGAATGTTACTGAGCTGAGGAGAAATGGGAGCATGGATGTTTGACCATAAAGACAATAAAATCAGGTAATTGAAAGGGACCCTTATCCAGCCAGGCAATAAAACCAAGAGTGAAGATTACTTTGTCAGGCTGGAATGTGAGATTGGCAAGATCAAGGCAGTATTAGTCAGAGCAGGCTAACTACTGGAACAAACAGTCCCCAAATCTCAGTGATTTAATGCAAGTTTTTTTTTTTTTTGCTCATGTCCAATGTAATTTATGGGAGAGTTAAAAGGAGGTTGCTTCATGAAATCATTCAGGACAAAGACTCCTTCTATCTGGTCACTCTGTCATCACCCAGGGTCTCAGAGTCCTCTTCTGGGAGGTCTTATGGTCTAGGCCCGGGCTCACATTCCACTGGCCAGAACTCAGTCACACGGCTGTACTTAAATGAAGAGGAAGCCGGGAAAAATAGTCTGTGAGCCCAGGAGGAAAACAGAAATAGCTTAGAGCACAACTTTCTAGTCTCTGCCACAAGGGGTGGAATGCAAGAAGAAAGTGAAATGCAAAGCCCTAAATTTAAGTTCAAATTTCACAAATGTAGGATATAGGAGGCCTGGTTTAGCTCTGAAAGAAAATATCTAGGGTTGGAAAAAATGTGGGGTTCTGGTCGACCATACTATTTTTGTCTTAAAAAAAAAAAGGAATGCAATATTCAGATGCATTAATAAAGGAAATATGTATAAGAGAAAGATCATGGACTATCTTCACTTTTCGTTAGCTTTGTGTCCTTAAATTGTCTGAGCCTCAGCTAGCTCAGCTATAAAATAGGACTAAAGCTTGTGGTGTGTATCAGTGTATCAATTAGCTATTGCCACAATTATGGATATAAAAATAACCTCAAAACTCAGTAGCTTAAAACAATAATCATTTATCTCACTCACGTATCTGTAGGTTGGCCGCATTAGCTGTGCTTCAGGCTGCAGGTTTGCAAGGCGGCCATTAGATCTTTACTCCAGTGATGTTTATTATGGGTCTCAGGCTGAAAGGGCAGCACCTGAAGCTACATGGGGGAAGCAATTCTCATGGCGAGGGCAGGGATGCAAGAAGGAGAGTGGCAACATGCAATGCCTCATGAGATCTTGGCCCAGAATTGGCACGCTCTCAGTTCTGTCTGTATTCCTCTATCCAAAGCAAATTCACATAGCTGAGCCCAATATCGATGGGGGAGGGAAATAAGCTCCCTCTCTATCAGTGTGTAATACTGCAAAGTCACATGTAAGAGGACGTTCTAATACAGGCGAGAATGGGGATTCAATCTACCACAATGACAATTGTAAGATTGTGGTGGTGATTAAAACATATGTAAAGCATCCAGTCCTATGACTGGCAACATAGGGGCTCAGTAAATAGACACTCTGATGATAGTCACAATGATGATGATAATGATGTATTCAGATATTGTATCCTCGTGTACTCTCAGTGGCTCAGAACATGTCTACTGAATTGGGTTTAATTTTGGTTGCCATCTTTAAAAAGAAATACAGTGACAAACTAGATTGCAAGTAGAGAAGTTTGGGGCATAAAGGCCTAGGGATCTGGAAACTGTACTGAAGGAACTAAAAATATCTAGTCCAAGGAAGAATGGCCCATATAAAAAGTAAATGCACCCAAATGCCAGAAGGGTTGTCTCCTTGCAAAAGGAGTCAACTTGTAGAATAATGGAAGGAAGTGCCAGTCTGGGGGAATTCTCTTAGAGTTAAGTAGATAATGGGAAGCCTGTGGACATTTGCTGGGGAGAAGCGTGGCATGGGCTGTCGGCTTGCTGAGTGAAGATGAGCACAACAGGAGGTGCAGAGTGGTGAACAGAGCTGTTTTCTCCACAGTGGAACAGATGAGCTGTGGGGAGCAGGTTGGGAGGTCAAGGCAGAGCTGGGGTTTCTGTGCCTGATAGATCTTAGCTCCCTTTTCAGTTCCTTCTGGTGTCATAGATTCACTGGTCCTTCATTCCAATGTAGTATTGGAATGTATTTCATGTTGACTCTACAAGCACACCACTCTCAGTACCCTCTCCATGCCCCCGAGCCCCAACTGGGCAGCGTGAGATTCACCAGTGGCGATCTCCTCCTCCTCCTGAAGCTTGAGTCTCCCCTCCCCATTTCTCCCAATCAGCCTTAATTAAACTGTTTGAAAGCTACAGCTTGATTTTAATTAGTGCAAAATTGGGAAGATTAGAATGAAATTGGCCAATCATTGTTTATGGGCCGTTGTTTGAGAACACAGCAGGCTGCTAAATTACCTCCATGCCAGGCTTCTTGAATTCTTCTAGACAGTGGGAAGGATGGGGACACTGGGGCATTGGCAGAGGGCTAGCCTCATTTCTGCTCTTGTGCCTCCTAGAGGTGCAGGGGTGGACATATTATTTAACCAAAGGGCTCCTGGATTGCAGCCTTCCTGCCTGGGGATTTCTCCCTGCTGCAGTGGTGAATGAGGAGAAAGAATTTCCTGGAAAGTATGAAGAAGGTGTACAGTGGTCTCTGAACTTGAACACAGGTCATAGACAAAGACAGAAATCATTTTTAACATGATCTGGGTTCTCATCAAACTCTGCCACTGATCAACTGAGACTGGCGTCCCCTCTCTCAGTTTCTCTGTCTCTTTGTTAACCTATAAAGGGTTAATAGCTGAGTAATGATAGTTCTTCTTTCTCTTTCCTGAGGTCCTCACATAGATAAAATAGTTGAGCTTGTGTGAAAATGTGTACAGACTTTTTTAAAAACTAAAGGAAAGCTCCACACCAATATAAGAGATTATGTTTTTTTATAATTTCTTTTTATAGCTCATATTAATCATGTCTTATTCATTATAGCAGTAAAGGCTGTAATAGCCAAGTACATTACAGTAATCTGTTGTTGAGATAGAAATCTCCTCATGATGTGAAGTGTCTGGAAATACTGCTTTCTTTATAAGAGCCAAAGCATGATATATCTCCCAGCCTCCAAAATGTCCAGCTAAAGAACATGAAGGCATCTTAGCTGAGCTGCTGACGTAAATAACTGGTATCCCTCAATGTCTATGTTGGCTAACTCGTTCATGTGAATTTTTCAAGATGAAGAATGTGAGCCTTGTGGGAAAAAAAGTGGTCTTGTCTTATCTTGGTGGATTGAGTTCTGTGATGGGAGCAGTAACCCCGGATGTGAGGTCTATCAGTAGAAGGGTGAAGAAAGAAAAGGCTTCTCTGCGTCTGGAACTTGCAGGAAGAGAGCAGTACTCAGTGGCGTTTACTGAGACCCCTGTGTCAAATTGGCAAGTCTCAAGCTAGTTAGGGAAAGGCAACTCTCCAAGAGAAAGGTGGGCTCTGAACACAAAGATGTTTGCATTTATCCAGAACTAGGTTGGTGGGTGAGAATTTTTTTCCATGATCATTGGTTGGCGGTTTACATAGACAAAGTTAAGTCACAGGAAAAATGACGAGAAAACTATTTGTGTCCTTGGCTTAAGGCCAATCCATCTTTTTTGCTCTAAAGTTCTTAAATATTTTATTCAATGACCTGTCCTGTGTCTCCCTTCATTTTTCAAGGAAAACCAGTTATTTTTTTTTTTACAAGTATGGTTCATACCAAAACAACCTTTTGGAGAATGTAAGCTTGTCCCTTTCAGCACTGCAGTCCCTTTGAACTGTAAATGTTGGAGGAAGATACCCTCCCGAAAAAGGTTATTGGAAATATATCAGGAGGGCCAAAGAATAGAGAAAGGCAATATTCCCCACCGTGACAGCCTGTTCTCTCTGCCATTGTTTTCAAAGTGGTGCTTGGAGCTGTGCATCCTGGGCTCCATGCTGCCTTAAGGCTTCTCCCCAACCTCTCAGGGAGCCCTAGGACCTATTCTGAGAACTGCCGCCTGAGTGAGCAGGTAATGATTGGTTGGCTCTGCAGGAAAGAGCATTGATTCCTTCCCCAGTAAGCCCAGCCTGGAGTCGAACTCAGGAGGAACAAATGGGCTCTCAGCACTCAGGGGCACGGTGACACTGGGATAGGAGGATGCCAAGCCTGCAGGAGTGCCACAGCAGAGTGGGATGGGGAGAGCTGCATACTCAGGATACAGTAAGTAGGACTTTCCAAATGACAGCCATATCGGTGGAATTGGAAATGGGCCTGAATGTGCTTCCCACACAGATGGAAAGATATGTCCATTGGAAGAACTGATCACAGAATAATCTGACTGTTAGCATGAGGTCTCAGCACAACCACCCACGTTATTGGTTGCAGTATTCATTACTACTGATTTCAGCCTCATTGAGATATGGTTTTGTTTTTGTTTTTAAACTATGGATTTTTAAAAAAATACTCTCTCCGTTAAGGCTTCATTGGGAGGGAGGCTTCCATAGGTAATGACTCCTCATGGAAGCCAGCTCAGTGTTCTCAGTTTACAAGACCAAAGGGTGGTGCCTCAGCCTGCAGCTGCTGGAAGCCGCACCTGGGATGGAAGACCCGAGCTGTGCTCTGAGTCTTTCACCGCCAGGAGCACAGGACCCTGTGGGGGACACTTGCTGGCAGAGTTCTTGTTGACCTTGTGTAACGTGGGAGGAACACAGTGCTGCAGGGTAGTTGGTGACATTAGAGTCAGTAACTATGACTTGGAGGCGTCCCTTTTTATTTACATCTTTCAAACTAGGAACACCTTGTAGCCATTTAGTATTCTCATTGGAGACCCGTTTGCTTCAAACCTAGAACTGGCCGGTTCCCAAAGCCCTGCTGAAGCTCCTGTTGCCTGAGGCTTGGCGTGGCTGTGGTTCAGCTCTCCTGTTACATGCCCCTTTGGATTTCGGGAAAATCCCTAAACTCATGTACAACCAGAAGCATCGTTTATTGGCAATCTGGACCATTTGTGTTAAGCACTTTGGGAGAAAGATGACTACGATGCCTTCAGAATGTAGATATATAGAAGGATTTCTATCTACAACATTCTCAGCATCGGTAGCAGTGTGCACGGTTGCTATAACACCATGCATTTTACCCTTCAATTCGGATATCCCTTCCTAAACTTTGTTTTGGATGTTTTTAATGATTTTATAGGTATGTCAATCCTTTGACAGAAATATATGTTGTTCACTCTAGGCTCATCTAAAACATGATTAAAAAAAAGTGGACTAAACTTGGGGCCACCCCAGTGGCACAGCAGTTAAGTTCACCCGCTCCGTTTCAGCAGCCCCGGGCTCACCGGTTCGGATCCTGGGTGTGGACCTATGCACTGCTTATCAAGCCATGCTGTGGAAAGGCATCCCACGTATAAAGTGGAGGAAGATGGACACAGATGTTAGCTCAGGGCCAGTCTTCCTCAAAAAAAAAAAAAAGGGGGGGACTAAACTTCCGTTAATTGTAGCAGTCTGCTGAAGCGCCCTTTTGAAGGGCTGTGTGGACACCTTTACAGGCAGAGTCCACCATGGAGATCTCTGGTCACCCTTTGGCTTAACCTGTGAGCCCTTTATGTAGTGGCCTCTGCTGTTCTAAAGGCACTTTCCATAGGGGCTTGGACTGTTTGCTTTCTCAGACTGTTTACCGTGTAACAAACGCAGAGGGAGAAAATTTTAGGAGAAATGACTAAATTGAAATCGAGATTTAGTTGATGTCTTAACTGAAACAAAGTTGATGGCTTAGTTGAAGTAGTGTGTGTTAATATAATTGATATATATAAAACATCCTTTTCCCAGGGAAAAAAAAAAGAGCTTTGATTATTTTATTACTGGAAAAAAACTACTAAATGAAAAATCGGAAATGAACGTTTATTCTTTGAATGGCACAGGCTCCCTTCCAGTATTGCCTTCTGAGGTTTTCAGATACTGGGAAGAACCAGGTTAATAAGTTCTGTAAGCACATTTTTACCACTTTCTGGCTGCAACTCCATTCACAGATGTTTCCCCCATTATCCTGATTCAGTGAAGGGCCCCAAAGGGAAGAAACAGTGAAGCAGAAGAGAGAGGCACGGGGCGCCCTCAGAGCCTCAGCCTTTCTGCAGCAGCTGAGGCTTTATGCCTATCTCTGAACTGACACCCCGTGCCAGTGTCCGGAAGCAGGTTTTGCTTATTGTTTTGGGCTGTGTGGGTTTTTTTTTTTTTTTCAAACATAGTTCCCATCCTTATGTATCTATTTTTTCTTCAATGAAATTCTCACCTTCTCTCTGTCTCATACTCAACACACACGTGTGTGCACACACACACACTCTTCCACTCACAAAATCATGATTGCCTGTTTGAGTTTCACAGGGGAGGTGGGGAAGACTGTGGATCATGGAGCCAGAAAGCCTGTGTTGAAATCCTGACTCTGCCACCTGCTGGGTGTTACCTACGGGGCAAATTGACTTATATGTGCCTCAATTTCCTTATCCATAAAATGAAGATAATTATATTTTCCCTCTTATGGGGTGTTTTGAATATTATATTGGTTAATACTTGTAAGATACTTGGAACGCCTGGCACATACTAAGAATTCATTAAATGTTAACCATTATTTTTTATTATTTGCTCATAAAAAGCTTCCTAAGACAGTATCACTCATTTTTCGAAGTCGTTTATTATTCTCTGTTATGATTTCCTGAGCAGCCATGGCAGCTGGAGTCAGCCCTTTATCCCTGATTCCTCCCGTGGTACCCCGTGTACAGGCTTGATTTTTTTCGAGGCCTCAATTTCCCCTCCTGCAAATGGATGTATTGAAACCACGTTAATCCAAAAAGGTGTTTTGCTTTAGTGTATATATGGCACTGTGTTTTGGATATACAATAAATTCATGTTTTGTGTAGTTAATTGAAGGAATGAAATGTTCCTGGTAATGAAAATATTTTTGTCAAAAGATAGTAAATATTTAAAAAGAATTAGGATGCAATAAAATACACTGAACCCATCTATAGAGGGGGAAATAGTGTCATAGAAACAGCAGTGTGGTGTTGACCTGGGTTTTAATCTCAGCTCTGCCACTTATTATGTGACTGTGCAAGTTACTTTCTTAACATCTCTGGGTCTCATCGCTGCTATTGCCACCATCATCATAGTTGCTGCACTGGTGTGGGGTGGGGGGCGAGGGAACAAGGTCAGGACACTAGCTTTTTGGTCTGCTACTGGTGCCAACTGGTTATATTGCTCTGGGCAAACCACTTCCCTCTCTGTTTCATGGTTTTTTCATAACAAAAGAGGAATGGAATAGACCTTCTCAACTGGTATGGATGCTGGCACCTGGTGGTGCTGCGAATGGATTACAGGTGTGTCCACATCTTGAACCCCTTGGCCCTTGGAGCAATTGGGTGGGGTCTGGGGTAGCAGGACTCCTTGTGCTTCTCTCCTCGGATCTGAGCAGGCTCATTCATTGATCCTGGTGTATCACATAAAGAGAATTTTCAACATACACGATAACGTGAAAAAGATTGGCAATACTACTCAAATGTTTCTTCTAATTGTAATAGCCCAAATTTCCCTCTTGGTAGACGTGTGATATCAGGCAAATTACTTAGCTTTCTGAACTTTGATATCCTCACTCATTTAAGTAAGATATACTCAAACTCCTTTTGGTTTGGATAAAATATGTAACTTTCCAAGTCTGATGTTGGAAAAAGGAAGATGAAGACTAAGGAAAAGTGCAAAACTCCAAGATTGTTGCTTTTTGGGGGGATATTTAATACTACAAGTGTGGCAGAAATTGTTGTTAGACCCAGTGTAAAGGATTGGAGCTGTTGATCATTAACACTGGGCATAAAGCACAGCAGAGTCTGAATGGGGCCTCTGGACTCGCTGGACTTCAGAGTGTGGACCGTGGACAGCCATTGGAAGTTGTCTGTGTCCACTGAAGACAATGGAAGAGAACCCAGACTCAGTTCCCCAAAGCGTAAGAAAATACCATGAGTGCCTTGATTTATGTATTAAGAAAAGCACAAAATTATGCTAAGTTACCTTTTTGTAAGTCAAATCTAATTTCTCATTGGTATGTGTACATACTTAAAATGCTTTACTTTCATTCCAGATCAATCACTAGTTGGTGGTTGCTTCTGTGTACTCTCATCCTGTAACTCTTTTTTATCAAGTTGTCAATAATTTGCAAACAACTAAAGGACTAGGGAAGTCATGACATAAAATGGGTGACTATTTATTTTAAACAAATAAAATAACGAGAGAATCTCTCAATCATTCAACAAAAATATATTGAACACCTACTATTGTTCTATTGTTAGAACATCTAACATTCTTCTATTGCTGTTGAATAAGACAGAAAGAATCAATCCTGCTCTCAAAGAGTTCATGTTCTAGTGGGAGAGAAAGAAAATTAAAAAATATATTATGTCGGGTAGTGATCAGTGCTCAGAAGATACATAAAGCAGAGCGTGAGGACAGAGGGTGAGAGAGGGTGCTCTTTTGGATGGGATGGTCAGGGCCAGCTTCTTGTAGGAAGTACTGGTCAGCAGTCCTGAATGAAATGATTGAGCAAGTGATGTGACCACCAAGTTTTATTTATTAGATTTAATCGAAGTGGGAGCCACCCCTATGGTAAGGTGGCCGTTCCTTTCAGTGAGGGACTTTGACCATTGTAAGAAATTATGGAAAATGGAAGAATGCCTGCCTTTTTTTCCCCCTAGCAATCTAAATGATAAGATAGAAATTCTTTGTCAGTTAATGAAGTCTAGGTGTGGCCTATTGCAAAACAGGGAGGCTGGGTTTGGTTTTAGATTAAAAAAATCATCGCCAAGACCAATGTCAAGGAGCTTATTGCCTATGTTTTATTCTAGGAGTTTTATGGTTTCAGGTCTTAAGTTAGGTCTTTAATCCATTTTGAGCTGATTTTTGTGTATGGTGTGGAGTTACAGCTTCATTCTTATGAGTGGTTATCCAGTTTTCCCATTACCGTCTATTGAAGGGAGTATCCTTTCCCCATTGTATATTCTTGTCTCCTTTGTCATAATTGGCCATATACGTGTGGGTTTATTTCTGGGCTCTCTATTCTGTTCCATTGATCAATGTGTTTGTTTTTATGCCAGTACCAAACTGTTTTGATTTCTATAGCTTTGTAATACAGTTTGGAATCAGGAAGTGTGATGCCTCCAGCTTTATTCTTTTGTTTTCAGTTATTTTATTGAGGTTGTATTGGTTTATGACATTGTGTAATTTCAGGTGTACATTATTATATATCAGTTTCTGTATAGACTGCATCGTGCTTGCCACCCATAGGCTAATTTTTGTCAGTCATCATACATATGTGCCCCTTTACCCCTTTTGCCCACCCTTCCATCCCATTCCCTTCTGGTCACCACTAATCTGTTCTCTTTATCTGTGTGTTTGTTTATCTTCCACATATGAGTGAAATCATACAGTGTTTATCTTTCTCTGTCTGGCTTATTTCACTTAACATCATACCCTCAAAGTCCACCCATGTTGTTCCAAATGGGGCAATTTTGTCTTTTTTTTTTATGACTGAGTGGTATTGTGTTGTGCATGTATATCACATCTTCTTTATCCATTCATCAGTTGATGGGCACATGAGTTGCTTCCATGTCTTGGCTATTGTGAATAGTGCTGCAATAAACATAGGATTGCATAAATCTCTTTGAATTGTTAATTTCATGTTCTTTGGATAAATACCCAGTAGTGGGATAGCTGGATTGTATGATAGTTCTATTTTTAATTTTTTGAGAAATCTCTATACTGTTTTCCATAGTGGCTGCTCCAGTTTGCATTCCCACCAGCAGTGTATGAGGGTTGCCTTTTCTCCACATCCTCTCCAACATTTGTTATTTCTTGTCTTGGTAGTTATTTATGTCTTGGTAATTATAGTCATTCTGACAGACATGAGGTGATATCTCATTGTAGTTTTGACTTCCTCCAGCTTTATTCTTCTTTCTCAAAAGTGTTTTGGCTATTAGGGGTCTTTATTGGTTCCTTACAAACTTTAGAATTGTTTTTTCTATTTTGTGAAAAACACCAATGGAATTTTTATAGGGAATGTAATAAATCTGTAGATTGCTTTGGGTAGTATGGACATTTTAACAATATTAATTCATCCAATCCATGAGCACAGAATATCTTTCCATTTATTTGTGTTTTCAACTTCTTTCATCAATGTCTTCTAGTTTTCAGTGTACAGATCTTTCACCCCCTTGGTTAAATTTATTCCTAGGTGTTTTATTTTCTTTGATGCAATTGTAAGTGGGATCATTTCCTTAATTTCTCTTTCTGATATTTTGTTATTAGTTTATAGAAATGCAACTGATTTTTATGTGTTGATTTTGTACCCTGCAACTTTACAGAATTTGTTTATTAGTTGTAACAGTTTTTTGGTGGAACCTTTAGGGTTTTCTATATATAATATTATGTCATGTGCAAATAGAGACAGTTTTACTTCTTCCTTTCCAATTTGAATGCCTTTTATTTCTTTTTCTTGCCTAATTGCTTTGGCTAGGACTTCCTGTACTATATTGAATAAGAGTGGTGAGAGTGGGCAACCTTGTCTTATTCCTGATCTTAGAGAAAAAACTTTCAGCTTTTCATCATTGAGTATGTTAGCTGTCGGCTTGTCATATATGGCCTTTATTTTGTTGTGTTACGTAACTTCTATACCCAGTTTGTTGAGAGTTTTTATCATAAATGGGTGTTGAATTTTATCATAAATGATTTTTCTGCATCTTTGAGATGATCATATGATTTTTATCCTTAGTTTGTTATTGTAGTGTACCACATTGATTGATTTGTGGATGCTGAACCATCCTTTCTTTCTTAGAATAAATCCCACTTGATCACGGTGCATGATCCTTTTAATGTACTGTTGAATTCAGTTTGTAAAAATTTTTCGAGGATTTTTGCATCTATGTTCATCAGGGATATTGACCTGTAATTTTCTTTTCTTGTAGTGTCATTGTCTGGTTTTGACATCAGGGTAATGCTGGCCTCATAAAATGAGTTTGGAAGTTCTCCCTTCTCTTCTGTTTTTTAGAAAAGTTTGTTTTTTGATAAATATTAATTCTTTTTTAAATGCTTGGTAGAATTCTCCAGCGAAGCTATCCTGTCCTGGACTTTGTTGGGAGGTTTTTGATTACTGATTCAAATCTCCTTACTAGTAATTGGTCTGTTCGGATTTTCCATTTCTTCGTGATTCAGTCTTGGTAGGTTTTATGTTTCTAGGAATTTATCCATTTCTTCTAGGTTGTCTGATTTGTTGGTATATAATCATTCATAGCACTCTCTTGTGATCCTTTGTATTTGTGTGATATCACTTGTAATGTCTCTTCTTTCATTTCTAGTTATATTTATTTGAGTCTTCTATCCTTTTTTTGTTGGTTAATCTAGCTAATGATTTGTCTTTTTTTTTTTTGTCTTTTCAGAAAACCAGCTTTTAGTTTCATTGATCTTTTCTATTGTCTTTTTAGTCTCTATGTCATGCATTTTGCACTCTGATCTTTGCCATTTCCTTCCTTCTACCAACTTTGAGCTTAGTTTGTTCTTCTTTTTCTAGTTCCTTGAGGTGTGAAGTTAGGTTGTTTATTTAAGATCTTTATTTTTTTCTTAATGTATGTGTTTATCACTATAAACTTCCCTCTTAGAAGAGGGGGGTTTTGTTTTTTGTCTGTTAAGCCATTCCATGTCAACAAAACTGCTTCTGTTGCACCCCATAAATTTTGGTTCCTCTGTTTCCATTTTCATTTGTCTCAAGATTTTTTTGATTTCTCCTTTGACCCATTGATTGTTCAGGAGCATGTTGTTTAATCTCCACATATTTGAATTTTCCAGTTTTCTTCTTGTAATCGATTTCTTGTTTCATACCATTGTGGTTGAAAAAGATGCATGATATGATTTAAATCTTCTTAAATTTGTTAAGATTTGTTTTGTGGCCCAACATATGACCTTTCCTGGAGAATGTTCCATGTGTACTTGAGAAGAATGTGTATTCTGCTGCTATTGGATGGAATGTTCTGTAAATATCTGTTAATTCCATCTGGTCTGACTTGTAGTTTAAGTCCAGTGTTTCTTGTTGATTTTCTGTCTGGATGGTCTATCCATTGTTGAAAACAGGATGTTGAAATTTCCTGCCATTACTGTATTGCTGTCTATTCCTCTCTTCAGATCTGTTAATCTTTGCTTTATATATTTAGGTACTCGTATGTTGGGTGTAAATATAAATATTTACAAACGTTATACCTTTTTGATGAATTGATCCCTTTATTATTATAAAATAACTTTTTTTGTCTCTTGTTACAATCTTTGGCCAAAGTCTATTTTGTCTGATTTAAGTATATCTACCCCAACTTTCTTTTGGTTTCCATTTGCATGGAATATCTTTTGTGATCCCCTCACTTTTAGCATATGTTTCCTTAAGGCTGAAGTGAGTCTCTTGTAGGCAGAATATAGTTGGGTCTTGTTTTTTTTTATCTGTTAAGCCACTCCATGTCTCGATTGGCCATCCAGCCAGTGACAAATGAGATCAAGCAACTGTTGTTTACACTGCTGTGGGATTTGGGATAGAAAACACTTTTGACAAATACCCTGTACTTTAATTACGGTTTAGCCTTTCCTGCATAAAGGAAGCAAATAATAATGTATTATTATGAACTTGCCTGCTTAGATAAATAAAACCTCACAGTGGGAATTTTAAAAGACTTTGTTGGAAGTGCAAATGATTAGTCATCCTATTTCTTTTGTTCCCCTGGCAACGTTTGGCACACGCCCCTCCTCTCTGTCTTAGTCTCTGCAGTTAGATGGGGGGAGTCTATAGCCTCAAACTGGGCATGGATTTTTATTTATTTATTTTGACTTTATTTTTCTGCTGTCCTGTCACTTGTACTCCATGGATTTGGGGGAAGGTTGGGCCAAGGTTTAGCCCTGTCGTGAAGAGCAGAGTGGGGATGAGTGAGAAGGTTGAGAAGACTTTCCATTTTATTGTTTCCTAAGGTAGTGGGGCTGGTCTTTGCTAATATAATTTGGGAGACAATGGAAAACTACTTTCTTACTCATGGATATGATCATTTAAATTAATGTCCAGGAAAGATTCTCCTTGGGAATATGTCCCCTTTAAAGTACAAACATTTCACTGAAGAGCAAAGCATGAAGATTAAAATTCTAGATGGAACTGGAAAGGAACTCTGCCATCCTCTGGAATTGGGCTTCTCACAATGTGGGTCCTCGTGGTTCTTTTCAGGACATGCATGTTGACATTTTCACTGAAGCTTCAAAAGCAAAGGTGAATAGAACTGCTGGCATCTAATTTGAATAAAGGCAGTCTCATCAAATGACACTAGTCGTCAAGCACTCTGCCTCGTTACTCAGTTGCACCTACACAAGCACACACAGTCATGCACACCAGCTTCATGGAACAATGTCCTCGAAGCAGTAAAATTTATTAATTTAATTAAATCTTGACCCTTGAGTACATCTGTTTAATATTCTTTATGATGAAATGGAAAGTATACATAAAGCATGTCTGAGGCTACTGGAGAATGATGATTTTCTCAGGGAAAAATACTTTTGTAATTGAGTTGTGAGATGAACTAGCCACTTTTTTCATGGAACTGAATTTTTCTTGAAAGAACAACCAACAGATGAATTATGGTTATTCAGACTTTAGTGTTTGGCAGACATGCCCCCGCCCCCACCCCTAAAAAAAGAATGAAGTAAGCCTGCCTCTTCAAGGAAAACAGCTGACAGTATTTGTTACCAATGATAACATTTAAGCTTTCAAACAAAAATTAGAATTTTGGAAAACTCGTATTTGTCATTGTGAGCTTGACAGCCTTCCAATATTTAAAGACTTTTCTGATGAGATTTGTGGTGATATTAACGAAAATGATGTTTTGCTATTGTATAATGAAAAGTGTCAAAACGTGGAAGATCTGAATAACTCAGTGATCCCATATTTTCCAGATGATCAATGCAAGATGTTACAAAATCATGAAGGGTAAAATGATCCATTCAAAGTACAATATAGAACACTGGATTTTAATGTTACAAAGTGTGAACTATATCATTGATATAGTTTCAGATTCCACATTGTAACTAACCTTTGAGAAACCTCATTTGTTGAGTTTAGTGTGGAACCAAAGAAGAATACCCATAATTATCACAACAGATTGAATACAGAAGTAAATACAAGAATGCAGCTCTCTTCTGCTGGGCCACATCTTAAAGAGATTTGCAACAATGCAAAGCAATGATGCTCTTCTTGATAAATTTGTTTTGTTTCAGAACATATGTTGTCATAAAAATATGTTATTTATCTTATATGTAATGGATTTATTGCTATCTTTAAATGAAATAATAAATAAATTTAAATTTTGTTTTAATTTCTAAAATGGTATTTACGAATAGATATAAGCCACACATATATGGGGACTCAATCATTTTTATGAGTGTGAAGGGGTCCTGAGGCCAAAAAATTTGAGAACGGTTGTTGTAGACCAACTTCCTGACTTTGCAAATGGGTAACTGAGACCGTGATAGATGAGGTGACTCAAGCACTGGGTGGCAGTCGTGACTAGATCATATCTCTGCAAACCTCTGTGGCAACGTTTTCATTGTTTGTTTTCTGCCACTACGCTCCTCCCATGACTACCTTCATACGAATAAGCCAACCAGCTCCTCTCCAGTGAGAAAGCTGGTGGCAGGAGGCCCTGATGGGGGTCGACTGGGATAGTGTTTTCTCACAGCCTGGGAATGAGGGGCCGGGGGGGAGGCTGAAAGGGCCTCTTTCTGGGACTGGGTGCCTCCATCTGGAGAGACGTGTACAGAGAGATGATGAGGTGCGCAAGTGCAGGAAGCACATCACCTACTTCAGATTTTATGCCTCCTGTTCCCAAATACAATGAGCCTTTCCCCATCCCTTGACTTTTCCTCCAGGGAGTTTGCCCGGTGGAAAGTGAACAACTTGGTTCTGGAAAGGAAGGACTTCTTCAGTTTGCCATTGCCTCTTGCCCCAGAGTTTATCCGGAACATCCGCCTCCTCGGAAGGAGACCCAACCTGCAACAGGTTACTGAAAACCTGATCAAAAAGTACGGCACTCATTTCTTACTTTCTGCCACCCTTGGAGGTAAGCAACGTCGTGATCCGACGCTAATCGGTTGCCAGATCATTGAAAATAGCTTTAAGATCCATTGAGTATAGCTTCAGTAGTCTTCCCGGGTCTCTGTGCTTCCCGGCCTATTATTGCCTGAGAAATGTTTTCTTTCTGGTTTGTCTGAGAACAGTATAGTGTCGTGACGTCCAAACTCACCCCAGAACATTGCTGTTTGTTTATAAGCATCCTCCTAAGTTGGGGGTGTGGGGTAAGGTGGCTGGGGGGCGGACAGGCTCCTACTAAGCACGTGCCAGCAGGGGGCGCTCCCAGTTTTCTTTTGACTGAGCCATCGAACCCCGAGGCTTCTCCACATCCTCATACTTGCTGTGGCTGCAGCTGTCAGACCCATAGGCAAAGAAGTAAATGTCTGTTGAGTCCCTGACCCCTGCTTCTTCTCTGTAAAGGTTGGTAACCAGCCAAACCACTTCCAATGATTCTGGGCTGGATGGGGGCGAGGTTGGGAGTGGGGATGGTACAACATGTGGCTAGGACCCAGGGCAGAATCAAAGCTCTGAAGAGGCAGAGTTCTCTCTGCCCTGGGAAGAAGAAAGCAGGATTTATTATAACATTTAGTTCGCTGTCTGATGGACAAAAAGGAGCTCTCGAAGGGTTCAGGCCAGCTGGGGCGTGTGGTAGATGTCAAGTGTTTGATGGGAAAGAGGGAGGTTGAGCTTCAAGGATTTTGCCCTTTCCAAAGGAGCAGAGATATCCGGGGTGACTTCGCATAAACAACTTGAGAAAGAGAATTTTATCTCCCCTATGGAGGTAGCTTGCCTGAGACGGAGATCAATAAAGGATGTTAAAGGGATAAGCTGGGGAGGAGGGGGAGGAACTTTGGGAGACTTACAGAATTAAGGAAACAGAGGAGGGCCTCTCAGGCACTGATGCCTGTTACCCTGTGGCACAGTCAGAAGACAGTGTTCTAAAGTTAGCAAGGGATGGGGAAAAGGGCAAGAGCAGGGGCACCAGACTCCTTCTCAGCTCCATCGATCCTGGCCAAGGGTTTCCTGTTCTTATTCACTGGGGATTAAGGAGCAGAAGGCCTCACCAATGAACCCATGTTGTTTGCTACAGGAGAAGAGTCCCTGACCATTTTTGTGGACAAGCGGAAACTGAGCCGAAAGACAGAAACAGCAGGAGGTGCCCCTGTAGTTGGGGGCAGTGGGAACAGCTCTGCTGTGTCCCTGGAGATCCTGCACCAGCTGGCAGCCTCCTACTTCATCGACAGAGAGAGCACACTGCGACGGCTGCACCATATCCAGATAGCCACAGGGGCCATCAAGGTAACCGTCTGGAGGCACTGGGAGAGGGAGGCAGAGAGGCAGAGAGAAACCGAGGGAGAGGCCGGAGTCTTAACCAGCTCCATGTCAACTGGGACTGACTGATTCAAGACGCTTTCTGATGTAGGCACAACCAGCCCTAAAAAATGGTCTGGGTCTCCACTGTACAGCAAATAGTCATGTGCCATCTACTCTGAGGCAGGCTCCAGCCAAGGGACTGTTGTGAAAGTAGACAAGGTCCCTCCTCTCCAGCTGTGACATTCTAGTGGGGCGTGAAGATAATAAACAAGTAAAAATCAGAAAGTAATTTCAGATAATGATATAAAGAAAGGGCAGAGTGTTAAGACACAGATTTCCTGGGGTGAGAGAAGGGAGCAGCTAATATTAGCCAGATTGGTCAAGGGAGGGCAGTTTGGGTTTAGACTTTGAGGCTGAGATCTGAATGATAAGGTAGCTGCGTGAAGATCTGAGGGAAGAGCGTTGTGCAGAGGGAAGTGTAAGTGCTAAGGCCCTGAGGCAGGAACCAGCTCGGTGCCGTGGTGGAACACAGAAAAGACTGCTGTGACTGCAGTAAGGAGAAGAAGAAAGACGCTGGTACAAGATGAGGTTCAGAAGTAGGCTGGAACCGGTTTTCATGAAACATGGAGCATGACCATGATAAGGAACTTCAATTTGTCAAAGTGCAATGTCAAAACCAGAGAATTTTAAACAGAGGAGTGATATGATCTCATGTATGTTTTTTAAAAAGATCAATAGTTACTGTAACTTTAATACCTATAACCCCCGTCCCATCTTCTCTACTTACATCTAGGAGATTTCTAGGAAAGTTCATAGTTTTAGAGAAGAGAAGATCAGTGAAAATACTAGAGAACGCTGGATTTTTTTATTCTAAATATAAAGTTAGGGTGGTCATTCAAGGTCAATCTTGTCTTATAAGCCTGCTTTTGTCACACCCACAATTCACAAAGAGGTTTCGTTCGTTTATTTTTTCATTCAATAAATATTTATTGAGCACCGATGATGTGTCAGGCACTGTTCTGGGGACTGAAAATCCATGAACAAAATATGTAAAGTCCCTGCCCTCATGAGGCTTAAATTCTAGTGGTGGAGACATAAATAAATACACAATGTCAGGTGACATTAACGGTATGAAGAAATAAAGCCAGGGAAGAGGATAGAGAGTGATGGGGACATGGTACTTAACGAAGACCTCTCTGAAGAAATGTCATTTAAACAGAGATCTGAATGAAGTGCGAAGCGAGCCACACAGGGATCTTGAGTGAGAGCATTCTACAGAGACAAGAGCTAGGGCAGTTGTCCTCAAGTGCGAGTGTGTGTGGTATGACCTGGGAACACCGTGTAGCATAGCTGGAGTGGAGTCAAGAGAGAAGAGGGAGATGAAGCTACAGAGGTTGCAGGGGCCAGATCATGAGGGCATTACTGATTAGGGAAGAGAGGGCAAAGGGGGATCCTGGAGACCAGAGCAGTGACTATTGTCATGGTCAAGGTGAGAAATAACGGTGGCTTGGACAAAACTGGCTGTATAGAGTTAGTGAGAAGTTGGCAGATTAAGAGTATATTTTGATGGTAAAGCCTACAGGATTGGTTAATGAATTGGAAGAAAGGAGTTCAGATTAACAGCAAGAGTTTTGGCCTGAGCAATTAGATGAAGAGGGATTCCATTTACTGAGAAGGGTAACACTGTGGGGAGGTACTGATTGGAAAGAAGTAAAGCAAGAGTTCGGTTTTAGACATACTGAATTTGGCATTCCTATTAGACATCTAAGTAACAGCGTACAGGATAACAGTGGCAGACCCACCTCACTTCAATGCCCAGGAGGTGAGGTTTGGGAAAGCAGACAGTCAGAACTAGAGAAGACTGCGGAGGAAACCATGCCCTCAGGATCCACTAGGTTGTGGTTAACGCAAAATGGTAAAGCCAACTCTTGAGAAGAGATGGAGTCCATAGGGGATCTTGCTGAGGGCTGATCATGAGATTCAGAGAGCCCGATGGAAGTTAACATGAAGAGAAGGGGTCATTTAGGGGATGTGCAGTGTTTGGAGGGAGAGTCTGAGAGAGGAGGCTGACTGAGGTTAACAGAGATTTAGGGTACATTTGGGAGGCTAGTATCTTAGGTGGCTTAAGATGATGAAAAAGAACTGTTAGTAGCCTGAAGTGGGTTTTACTAAGAAGATAGACCCCTGTGGAAGCCCCTCGCTCCCTGGTCCTGGTGTGGGCTGTGTCAAAATTGGAGAAGAATTGATAGTGTCATGACATGAAAGGTAGGCCTAGATCAACAACTCAAGGATTCCATTAATGTTCCTTCCTATCCTTTGACCTGACCAACTTTTCACTTTCTATCACCGCTTCATGGCCTCATTTCCCCTTTACCCAGCTTAGGTTCCCTGGTCAATCACTGTAATCATTCCCTTGCATGTATCTTTAACTTGCCCTTTGCGTCCTCTTCATACCCACTGCCATTCTTTTGATTCAGGACCTCGTTTTCTGGCATTGTCTTTTTAACTAGGCTTCCTGTCTCCATTCTCAGCTCTTCTCCCTGATTCAACCTCTATGTTGCTTGCATGAGTGCAAATCATCATATAATATCATCCCCTTGCTTAAAATCCTTCAGTGGCTCCTGACTGTACACGGGACAGAGTCCAAACCCCTGTACACCAGCCAGGGTGGGCATTGTGTTGCAATGGAAAGAAGAGATGCTCAGTCCCAAGGAGTCTGAGCTCTGCCACTGCCCATGGTGGGGCTTTGAACAAGTTACCAAACTTCTCTGAAGCTCAGCCTGCTCATCCTAAAATTGTTGAATATAGAATGCATGAGCCACAGCACAACTGGAGCTGGAAAAGAGGTCATTCCTCTTCTTCCTAACAAAACGGTAAGGCCATTGAAGATCTGTCCCTGCTATCTTCTAAGTTTCATCTCCAAAAAAATCCTTTTTCACTTTTCTCTACCCCATTTCCCTCCTCATCCCTTCACTTACCATTTACATCATGTAACCCAGTCCTATCTACCAGTCTTCATTCAGACATCCCATGCTCTGTGTCTCCCTTCCCTGCACCTGCTGTTTGTTTTGCTTGCAAGGCTTGTCTGTTCACCTGAGTGGCACTTTCTACTTCCTCACCCTTCTTTGCTCAGCTCAAAAAGATAATTCTTTGGTGGAGCCGTTCCTGACTCCCAAGGTAGTCGAATGCCCCCCCACCTCAGTGTTTCAAGCACACGCCTCTTCTACAGGGCGTATCATTTGAACTATAATTGTGGGCTAACATGATGACCTCTGAGACTGTGAGGTCCTTGTGGGAGGGACTGGGTCTCATTCATCTTTGGTTTCCAGTAAGAATACATATTTTGCCACATTCTGAGTAATGAGGAGAGGTTTGTTGAATGAATGAGTGAATAAATGAATGAGTCATTGACCCCATTTTCCACATGGGTTAGGCTCTTCTCGGTGTGTGCACAAGTGCATAAAAGCAGTTTTAGTTGAAAGAAACAAATCTACTCAAGGTAGCTTGAATGTAAAGCTGGTTTATTAAGAGGATCTTGTGAAGAATATCACAGTCTCCAAGGACAAGACACTAAATCCAATCCAGACGCATGAGCCTTGTAAAAGGACAGTAACACTCACAGTTTACTCTCTCTGCTTCTTGTTGGAACACGTCTTTACTTTTTCGTCTCCACCTGCTTCGTCTTCCTGCTTCTCTTGTCCAAGTTCTGTCCTCTGTTTATTCTAGACTTTTCTGTGCCCCAATGACTTCAGTTTACAGTAAGCTTTATCTTGATCTGGAACTGACTCTGGCCTTGACTGAGTATTATCTTTCTGTTTCATCTCTCAGTCGGTGCCCATCAGGGCAGGGACCACGCTCTTGTTCATTGTTGTATCCTCAGTTCCTGGGACATAGTAGGTGCTTGATAATTATTTATTCTGAATTTTGTGTCCATAATCACCGTTTAAATTTTTTCTCTCAGTATCACTGTACCAAATTCCCTGGAGAAAGAATCTGGCTCAGGGTCCACCTGAGTCCAATATGAAGAGTAGGGGTTATTTAGTCTCAACATGGCTTATGGGACTCACCTCCTCAGCAAGGTGTGTAGGCAGTGGAGTAAGAAGTGGGCAGGCACCCCAATCCACATCTATTATAGTGCTGTGGATGCATTTTCCAGAACTAGAGCCACTTCCCATCTCCTCAAAAGAGGAGCTGCCATCCTCGGAAGCCTCTTTTTGAAATCAATCACACATGGAATGTGAGATGAGTGTTCAGCTTCCCTTGGGCTGATGACCCAGCGTTTGTTTCTCTGTGGAGGACTACAATGGGTTCTCCTCATGGGATGCAATTCAGAGAACCGTGAGAAAACAGGATCATTTAGTGTTCTCTTTGACCTCCACTGTCCAGCCCCTTATCTCCACATGACTTTGTGAGCTCTGATGACCTGCGTGACTTGTGCAAGGACACTCCACTAGACCAAGGAACAAAGGGAGGTGTCAGTATCCCATCCCACAGTTCTGCTCACTTGATAGGGTTGACCCACCCATCTTGTCTTGACAGTAAAGGTGTCTCACCACAACCCATCTCTTTGCTCTGATATACTTAGCACTTACAGATCCACAGAACCAGGGCCAGCAGGCTGGAAGCACCTAGCATCCTGGCTAGCTAGCACTCTCTTGTTGGCCATGCAGCACCCACCACCTACTTCCCTCCACTGAACCTGCCTTAGCAGTAGTTGAGCTGGCTTCCAGCGCTGTCCTTACTCCAGATGGAGGTGGCTGGGGCTGAGGGGCTCTGCTCATAGGCTCACCCTTGGTGAAAAAAAATTCCTTGGGCCTATCCGCCTGTTTCTTCTTTCTCTAAGCTGGTGTTCTCCTACTTTTTACCCTTTGTTAACGACTTCTTTTCACCAACATGGAGAAAGAGGCACTCTACCCCTTCTGTTTACCCGACACATTCCTCTGAGATCCCACTGAATAACCCCCTCGGTTGCAAGGTTTCCCCTGGTCAGCACACACCTCTCTTATAGGATTTGTCACATTATGTTGCAGCTGCTTACATGCGTGTATCCTCCTCCCGACCCCCACCACGACAGGAGATCTTAGAGCAGTACAAACTCTGCAGTGTCATACAGTGCCAGGTCCCTTCACAGTATCTGGCATGTGGTGAGACACTCAATAAAATGCTTGATGGGGGAAGGCAGGCTACATGGTTTAGTGAGAAACAAACTTACTCAAGTGAGAAGACTTGGGATTGGGTTTCAGCCTTGATGCTTACTATTTCTATGACCTTGAGAAGCTATTGAACTCCTTGACATGGAGTTCCCAGCTCTTTAACTCACCTGTACCGGGGGCGTACATTCAGCAGATATGGGTGCACCAGTTATGAAAATATTAAAACACTTCCATACCAGCTTGTAGATAGTCTTCACCCAAGCCCCCTGTGTGCCACCCTAACCACCTTGATCCCTCCCCTGAACCCCCAGATCTCCCCCTTCATGGTAACCAAAGGGGTAATGCCCCTCTGGAAGCCTCCAGAGTTCTGCTTTGACATTATGGCTGGCCCATCTTCTGATTAGTCAGCACACTCTGTCCTACCTGCTGATAAATATTGTGACTGTCACCCTTGACTCTACCATAGGGTAGGGGTGACACCACATGGTATAGTCCGCATGGAATACTTTGCAAACTGTAAAGGGCTGAACACTTATCCCTCCTGTCCGTAATTCCCGGGAAGGGATCAGAGCCGTAAAGGAGGGGAGGGGCCTGTTTCTGAATTGGAGCTCACCCTGTGCTTAATCGGAGGCTGAGGAAGGACTAGGTGGGGAGGGTTTGAGATGCTCATGGGCTGATGAAAAGAGCCCACACCACAGTTCAGGTGGATCCCAGGATGGCGAAAGGGAGCGGTTCTCACAAAGCATCCTTACACTGACTTGTCCGAATCCCTCTCCGCAGCAGCCTGAGCTTCAATTTGCAGCTCTTTTAAGCATACACACCATCAGCTGTGCTCTTCCTGACCAGTCTATCGCTCACAATTAGAAGCCCATTTTGCTGGGCTCTTAGCTTTGCAGGTGTCCCCTAGGTAGGACAAGAGCAACGGGGAAGTGAAGGGCGGGTGCGGGGAGTAGACTCCGGAATGAGGGTTTGCATGATCTGGTATTTATGTAAAATTGGATCTGCTAATGAACCTGAGATCCATCAGGGCTTTTGGAAAGCAGGACGGTCTCTGTCAACAGACCAATTAGCACACAATTATTTTCCCTTTCTGAAGGCTTATCTGAGGCGCTCTTTGAACACACACGCCTGAGTGAACTGCACTTTCCATTACCTTTCTGGGCCCTCTTTATAATCTGCCGAAGCTGTCTGCCTCTTCGACAGAGAAAGGCCCGGGTTTCTCTGCACCAACCCTCCAGAGACTCCAGGACTTTCCTCACTGGGGGGAGGGGTCCTCAGGCCATCCTGCTATCAAGTGCTCAGGCACTAGGTGCAGGAGGACCCTCTCCAGCTCCTTCTCTTCTTCCCACCTCCCTCCTTCTCTAGAGAGGACAGAGGTGGCTTAGAGCAGAAGAGCAGGGGAAAGAGCAATGACTTAGAGATGTAGTGAAACCTGATGGGCCTTCCTTGCTCGGAGATCTTGTTTGGATCCTTCCCCCTAACAGGAAATGAGCCTGGGCATTATGATCTTTGTCTCATCCTCATCCCCATCCTTGTGCCACGATTAACAAAGGGAAGCTACTGACACCCTTTCAAGGATTTACCTAATTGATCATCCTCTTGGGGAAGTGACCTTTGGAAATAGCAAAGTAAAGGTCAGATAACAGCATCACAGCCAGCCCCTAAACGCTGAACAAGATGGTGGTGGTGGTGGTGGTAGGGAAGCAGATGGATTGGTGGTAGATAGGTAAGGATAGTGGTGAGACAAGGGAGAGGAACGGGGATGGTCGCTGTTCTCCTCCTTGGGAGCCATCCTACTTCTATATAAGGTGTATAGCTCCTGCCCAGCCTGGACCTGATGCTGATGAGTGACCAACTCAGGGGTGGGTGGATGGAAAATCCAGGGCAAGACTCAGTGACAGTGTAGTGGCCAGCTTACCTGGAGGTGGGGACAGGGAAGTCTCCCAAATACTGCACTCACCATCCCACCTTGCCCACCTCATTCCAAGAGGGGCAGTCTCCCCCAGAATATCTGAGTTGTCTTTAGCCATGGCTCTTTTCCTAGGGGTTTTTATACCATATAGATAAAAAAGACTTTACTTGGAGAAAAGTCTGCCTCTGCCTTCTCCGCTGCAGTTGGACAACTTAGCTTGTCACCCACTCACTCAATAGAACACTATTCAACACCTAGTGCCCACCTGTGGGGAGAGGCAGACCCATGGTAACAAGCAACCAGAACACCGGGATGATGGAAACGTGTCTCCGCTTGTCTGTAAACTCCTTAAGGTAACGACTGGGTCTTACTCACTATGAGTTCTGCTCGCTCCTTGAATATTTGTTAAATGAATAAATGAGGGAAGGAAAGAATGAATGTATGAGTTGAATGAATCCTAGCCCTGCAGGTGACTGGCTGTGTGATCTTGAATAAATCACATGACTATCTGGCCTTGATTTCCTCATGTGTAATATAGGGATACTACGATCTCAAGTCTACACTGTTTCGCCCCAGGTTCATTCTGAGGAGAGGGCAGATCACTAAAATACATTGGGAGGACTGGTCTGTTGAAAATGTTTGTTTTTAGGAGTGATGTCATCCAAAGGGATTTTTATTTATCTTTTGCAGTCCTTTGATGTGCCCTCACAGTAGACACAGGCATTGAACTGGAGTCTGAGGACTCAAAAATTACCATCTTGCTTCGGCTACTCAGCAGCCCTGTGAGCTTGGGCTCTATAATTCTCCCAACTTTGGTTTCCTCCTTTGGAGAGGGTAGTAGTGAGATTTGTCTTCGGGAGTCACTGTGAAGGTTAACTGCGATGGTCTTGGAGGATGATCTGGCAAACTGTAGAGAGGTTGTTCCTGCCCCTGTCATGGTCTTGGTCCCTTTCTTGGCTCAGGCTGGGCCTTACTGCTTCTCATGCATTGTGTCATCATGGCCCTTTGGTCTTTGTCTGCAGTTATCAATTTTTCTCCCACTCCCCTTCCTTCCCATCCCCACTTATCCTTCAAGACTAATTTTGGCTTCATCTCCTCACAAAGCCTTCTCAGACTACTTTAAACCACAGGATCTCTCCTGCCTCTCTCCCCACTGTATTTTTAGTCAGTATCACACCATCTCTCACTTGATTACTCTGTTCCATGTGTATTTTTTAAGCCTAAGTATACTAATTCCCTAGAAGGATGTCCCTTACACTTTGGTGTTCACCGTGGTAACTGGCAGGGCACTGGACACATGTACTACACACATTTGAGCTGGCGGGTTGTAGATCATGCTGCCCCTTCTTCTTTTCTCAGAGTACCTTTCCCTCCCTTCTCTTCCCATCCTATTCTTACTTAGCTTTATGAACCAATTCTGCTGGTGTCTCCTCTGCTACTTCTTCCCTTGTTTTCTCTTTGTTTAGAGATGTGTTTTGTCAGGGCTCTTTGTGGCATGTCACTTTTGCTCCGTTTGGATGTGTATCAGTCAGTTGTGTATGTACCTGCCTCTCCCACGGGCTGTAATCTCCTGGAGGACACAGTACATCACTTGTGCATCTTTGTGCCCACGTCTCCACCTCTCAAAGCCTGCACCGTATTACTCATATGTTCTCTAATTTGTTGAGTACCTACTATGTGCCAGATTCTGTGTTAATTGCTGTTGGCAACATAGCGAGCAACATAAATATGAGCTCGCCTCTATGGAAACTTTAGTGTGTGGAGGACCCAGACTTTTACCAAATACTTGCATAAAAGGATAGAAAACTACAACTCGTATGCCTGCTGCAGAACTGAGGTGCCTGGATCTGGGAGAGAAGGTCAGAGGGACCAGGGCAGACTTCCTTGAAGAACTCTGAGAAAGGCAGCACTCTGTCTGATGAATTGGATGGAATTGAACAGTGGCTGCTCAATAAATACTTGTTGATTGGTTGATTGATTGTTGGCAGAGCCTTCGGAGATCCTGAGAAAAAAGGGCCTCAGGTCTCCATCATTCTTGTTACATAATTATTTCAGTGCATTTAAAGCTCCCCATTTTTCATCTTATACTTTAAGCATCAGGGAAAAACTGATAGGCCAACTTTATAATATTTTAAAATGACTCTGTGGTGTTTTGGCATATTACATGGCTGTAAGAGTTTATGTATATTTAATATACTTATTAAAATATGCACTAAGCCCATGGCTGATTTTCTCTAAGGACATCTCAGTGCTGAGGTGGGACTTAAATGTTTAATACCAATAATAATACTCATAACTCAAATTTCTCTAGTGCTCTTCATCTTCAGGATCACTAAAGCCTGCAAGCACCACGTCAAGTGGATGCAGCTGGGCTCGCCAGCAGGCTGACAGCGTCCACATCTGGCCTCCTGTCTTCCTCTGAGGAGGAGAATGGGGTCTCCAGCTGAAAAGTCCAGCTTCCTCTGCACTGAATTTTCTTTCCTAGATGCAAATTCCCTTTGGCGCCCTCTGAAAGGCTCCCACTTACGTAAAACTGCTCCTGCCAGCCATGTACCAAGGATACTCACTATCTTAGAACAAAGAAGAAAAGTGGCTTTATGCTGCTAGTGTGGGGAAACATAGGCTGCTCCTTTGGCTGGTCAAAGGCGGGACACAGAGCCTGAGACTGGATGACTGGAGAAGGGAGGTGCAAAGGGAAAGTTTCTGCTTGTTATCTAAATCCACACTCTGTGCTTATTTCTCTAGGTCTCGGAGACCAGGACCGGCCCTCTGGGCTGCAGCAACTACGACAATCTGGACTCCGTCAGCTCTGTCCTGGTGCAGAGTCCGGAGAACAAAGTGCAGTTACTTGGTAAGCTGTGCGGTGAAGGGTTTCACACTTTTCACACCTGGTGAAAAACTTGGCTCACCAAGGAGCAGAAAACAGTCTTGGCCACGCCATTTGGCTAAACTCTTCTTAAGACAAGAACTGTCAAGAGTTCAAAGACCTGTATTTAACAACTTTCCATCATTCTTTTGAGAAAAGTGCTGACATGGTTTACCCTGCACCCAAGACCATTGCTGATACCGCTCGACTCCCAAATCCTCCCACCTCATAGTCCTTCCCAAGGCCTCTGTGACTCTCCTACAACCACAGCACATCCATCCTTTACACCTTGATCTGGTTCAGTGATCTCCTTTGTTACCTAAAGAACCCTCTGCTTTATTTTAAGGACACATTGGGGAACAGCTGGCCTTTGCAAAGTGGTTATGGGGCCACCATCTCTAGCTCAACTAAGAGCTATACAAACTATGGGACCGTTGGTTACCCTGAGAGTGGTCCCTACTTTCTGTTATTATCTTCAATCTTCCTTGGGAGATAAAGCCAGGAGAAGAATTTGAGAGGAATGGAAACCTTGACCGGAGACAGAAGAAGCCTAAATAGGAAAGCGAAAGGAAAGGGAACGAGACTAGGTCTGGAGGCTGGGAGATAAGGGGAGGCACTGGGCTCCTTCTCTCTGTCCCCCACACATCCTGGGGCAGGGCTATGCAAACTGATTCAGAAGGAACTGTTTGGCAGTGGGAAAAGTTCATTTTTCTTAAACCTAACGGAATTTGAGAAATTATTGTCTCTGTATGATAAAATCAATAGCCCTCACCCAGGATCTACGATTACAAATTCCAGGTAACCTAAGCCAGATGCGACCCATCAATGCTTTAGGAATCAAGGAATATATAATAAAAAGGAGTAAAAGACTCCTTGATTTCGAGCCATCTAATGCCATTAGCGTCCCTTTTCTCCTGTGTGCCTGGATGGGCTGGGTTTGTGTCTGGAAATTAGCGACAAGTGAAGTTCAGAATGTCTGGTGGTTCATTTGGAATAGTTTATGCCATTTAATTTTATAGCCCATCACTCATGCAGACATAGCTCGGGGCACTTATTTTATAGCAATGGGAAATGTTATGGTGAGGAGGAGGGAGGTATTGGGGGAGGTGAAAGGAAAGGACTTGGAGGAGGGTGAGTGTTGAAAGCAAGCATGTGGACAGGGTGTGCGGGGCGGCTGCTCGAGCGCCACTGCGGGCACAGTGTCAAGAAAGGAAAATCCAGGAGCAGTCCCGAACAGGAGGTAGACCTCAAACAAGAATAACAAACCTCCGCTGCCGCTGCAATCCTAAGCTGTGTTCTGAGGTCTGCTGAGACTGGGGTACATACTTTGGGCTCTCTGAATTCCTGCCAAGGACAAGGTCAAGGGTATGCAAATGAAGAGCTGGCAGACATTTGAGGGAAGGGGAGCCCATCCTACGCAGAAGGCCTCATGTCCCTTGCTCTCCTTGCGCAGCGTCTCACAATGTCCCTACAGGGGAGCCTCCTGCAGGACTGACCTCGACCCTGGCCCGGGCTGCGTACAAAGGCGTGCCTGTCCTTCATTCATCTCTTGACGGTTTCCAACAGCCACCCTCTGTGGCTTGAAGCCAACTAGGAGTAGATTCTGCTTTTGGTAAACTAATATCCACCACAGATGGTCAGGAAAAGTGAAGCGTGGAGCAATTTAGTGGATTATATCCAACATCAGAGGCAGCTAATTAGAAAGGAGCTGAGAACCATTCATCTCTATCCAGGCTGGACTGAACTTGGGGTGTCTACCACCATCCTACTTTCAAATCGCCTTAAAAGTCAACTCATATTGAGATGGGGCAGCCAGTGCCAGTTATGCAGTCTGAGCTGATGGGACAAGGACAGGTCTGACACCAAGTCAACTTTACTAGTACTGTGACCTGGGCAGGTCACAGTGGTGGCTGGGCTTGGATTTCCTCATCTATAAGAGCCTCAGCGTGACCACGAGTGTGACTTGTGCCCATACTTGGAAAGTACTTGGTGTAGTGCCTGGCCACTCCGTACCCACAACACCTGTCCCTACCTCCTAGCTAGGGCAGCCTCCTTGGTCCTCAGGGCAAGGGTGGGAGGCCAGGAGGGTCAGCATTCAGTAACATCCTAGGATGCCTGCTGCTAATCTCGGTGAAGCCAGAAACAGGATGGCTATTGGAGGCAGAGCCCATCAGTCTTGATTCTTCCCCCATGAGGGCTATAAGTTCTTCTTTTATCTGAAACATTGTCCAAGTTCCATCCAAGAAACGCTGATGTGTAGCCAATAAACCCGTTCATATGATATACATGCTCTCAATGTGGCTGATGTGAGGAGCTTGACTAAGCCTTTGGCTTTGACATTCCTCATTTTCAGATCCTCCCCCATCTGTCATGAGGGCAGCCGTAGCCTTCTCTCCCAACCAGCTCAGCAAGATCAGGCCCTGGGGTGACCGTTCTTGGACCCAGGAGGCACAAGTCAGAAGAACCCCAGCTGGGGATCCTGCAGCCTTGGGTGTGGGAAACTGAGTCCCTGCTGGTCCTGCCCAGCAATTCCTTGACCCGTCCTTTCCCTAGGCCTGCAGGTGCTGCTGCCCGAGTACCTACGTGAGCGCTTTGTGGCCGCGGCGCTCAGCTACATCACCTGCAGCTCTGAGGGCGAGCTCGTCTGCAAAGGGAATGACTGTTGGTGCAAGTGCAGCCCCACCTTCCCAGAATGCAACTGTCCTGACACCGACATCCAGGCCATGGAGGACAGCCTGCTGCAGATCCAGGACTCCTGGGCCACTCACAACCGGCAGTTTGAGGAGTCAGGTGAGCAGCAGGGCAGCCCAGATTTCCTCCCTGTCAAAGGGTGAGTGCAGGACAGGAACATGGAAAACTCAGCCTGGATCCTGGCTCAGTGACCTACTGTCTCTGTGACCTCCAACAGGTTATATGACTACCCAAGTCTCAAGTTGTTTTCTTTTGTTGTATATGCACAGGGACATAATCCCTACCAAAGAGATATGTTTGAAGGACTTAATAAGCTAAGGTCAGCATAACTGAGGGCATAGGCCTTGTCTGTCTCGTTTGCTATGGATTCCATGGTGCCTGAACATAAGGTGCACAATGAATACGCTTGAATGAATGAAGCACATAGACTAGCTCTAGGAGGCGCCCAGTACATGCTGCTTGTTGCAGGTATAACTAATTCAATGTCACCTTGAGACCTAGATTCAGAGAACTTGGTTTTGAATCTCTGTGTTAGGATTGAAATTTTGTATCCCCACCAAACTCGTATGTTGGAAATCTAATGCCTGGGGTGATGATATTAGAAGGTGGAGCCTTTGAGAGATGAGGGCAGAGCCCTCATGAATGGGATTAGTGCTCTTATAGAAGAGGCCCCAGAGCCGGCCCTCTGGCACAGTCGTTAAGTTCTGAGCACTCTGCTTTGGGGGCCCAAGTTCACAGGTTCGGATCCTGGGTGAGGACCTACACCACTCATCAGCCATGCTGTGTTGGTGACCCACATACACAATAGAGGGAGATTGGCACACATGTTAGCTCAGGGCTAATCTTCCTCAAGCAAAAAAAGAGGAGGATTGGCAACACATGTTAGCTCAGGGCAAATCTTCCTCAAAAAAGAAGAAGCCCCAGAGAGATCTCTCACCCCTTGCACCATGTGAGGACAGAGTCAGTCATATGCAACCCAGAAGAGTTCTGCCACCAGAACCTGACTATGCTGGCCTCCTGATCTTGGACTTCCGGCCTCTGGAACTGTAAGAATTAAATTTCTGTTGTTTATAAGCCACCCAGACTGTGGGATTTTGTTACAGCAGCTCAAACTGACTAAGACACTCTGTTACTGACCAGCTTTGTGATGTATTGGCTGTGCGGCTTCTCAATGCCTCTGTTTCCCCATCTGTAAAAGAGGGAAAGTGATAATAATAGGTGGACGAGAGGCTCCTATGGGACAATGAGGATAAAATTAATCCATAAAGAACTCTGCATGGTGTATTCATACTGAATAAATGATAGTTACATGGATATATCTCAAAAACATAATGTTGGATAAAACAAAGCAAAATGAAAAAGGTTATGTATTATATACATAATATAGATAACATAATACACTGATATAATAATTTATTTAATATAATACGTATTTAATACTATTTATATGATGTTTAAAAGCATACTAGGCAGCACTTAATATTTTTAATAGATAAATATGTTTGTAGAAAACGTTAAAAAATATATAGTAATGATAAAAAAAATCCAAGCAAGTGGTTACATCTAGATGGAGGTGGAGGGGGAGTTTAGGGCCTTTGAGTATATTTGATTTGCCTTATTTCTTTAAAAAAACAATCTGAAGCTAGTATGGCAAAATCTAGGTGGTGGGCATGTGGGATTTTATCCTGTTATTCTCCATGCTCTTTTGTATGCTGCAATGTTCTATAAACAGAACTATGTACATGCTAGTTGTGATTCTCCAATGTCTGGTGGGGGGAGGGGGCATGAAGAACCAGGGGCTTGGGAAATCAGGATGAGTTGAGGCCCCAGGCATTGCCATTTCAAGTCCCAGACAAGGTATTTAGTAGCTAAGGAAGACATCACAGTCCTGTCCCCCAGCTCAGCTGCATTGGACTAAAGGTGGTGGAATGTGTCCGTAAGTCTCAAGTGCATGGGAGATGATGCTGGGCTTTCACCACCATAAGTTACTGCTAATGAGTAAATGAGGGCTGTCTGGACCCCCACCGGGAGACTGGGTAGCTGCAGGTCCCAAGTAAAAGCAGAGCCCTGGACAGAGATCTAAGCATGAATTCAGAAAACGTGTTGTGCCCAGGAAGCTCTGAGAAGAACTCAGACTTGCAGTAGGAGCCAAGAACCAGAGAGCGTGTTGCTCTGGATTAGCTTCAGGAAAGAACAGGTATCTGGCCAAGAGTTAAAGCTTGAAACAGAGCAAGTATATCCCAGAGTCAAAGAGAAAGATGGGGAGGTGGGGGCTGATCTCAGGGACTGAAAGATTTCTGAGAAGATTTCTGAGCTGGGTGCTTGGTCTCCGTGTCAACATTGGCCAGTCTTGTGCACTCTCCCCTTCACGAGTGCCTCACATCCTGCATAAGGGTGTTGCGGTCTTATTGAAGAAGATTGATTGAGACAGGGTTGTGAATGGCTTATAAGGAGGTATCAAGGCGAAAAGAGATGCGCTCCAGTGTCATCAGCAAAAGCAGGACCTCTGGCCCCTTGGGTGGTGACAGAGATCCGTTTTGAAATTCAGAAGCATATTAGGAACAGGAAAGATGGGAAAGAATCCTGAAGCCATATTTTATGGTATGTTAATTACTTCTCAATAAAGCTCTTTAAAAAGAAATAAATAAAAGGGTCTGGGAGAGTGGATATGAAGTGTCCTTCCTCATGCGGTGACTCTGAAGGGCCAGCTGGATCTGGGGAACTCCCTCCTGCCCCTCCCAGGGTTTGCATGGCTCCCCGTCAGCTCAGTCCTATGTCCTTGCCCACAGAGGAATTCCAAGCTCTGCTGAAAAGGCTGCCGGACGACAGGTTCCTAAACTCCACTGCCATCTCCCAGTTCTGGGCCATGGACACCAGCCTCCAGCACCGCTACCAGCAGCTGGGAGCCAGCTTGAAAGTGCTCTTCAAGAAGACCCATCGGATCGTCCGCCGGCTCTTCAACCTCTGCAAGCGCTGCCATCGGCAGCCTCGCTTCCGCCTGCCCAAGGAGAGGTGAGCACCCCCAGACCCCCAAGTCAGAGCTCAGCCCCTTCCCCCAACAGCCGCTGAGGCCAGGGAGAAGCCTCTGTCCACATGGCAGAGCTGGGAGTGGGAACCCACACACAGCCTTTTAGAGTCTCCTGTTATCTTGACCTGCTTGTATGTCATTCTCCATTAGGAGTTGCGTGGGAACTGAGAGAGAGAAGAAAGAGAGAGGCTAATTTTTCTTTTATATAGATTATAGTAGATTCAAATGTTATTCTACTAATACTCCAATTCTCACTCATTTCCATTTTAATTAGTCTTTTAGGAAAACAAGGGGTGGAGTTAAAGTTTGTACACCAATTGCATATGGTGGGAAATACACACATTGGACTGTTTCAAATAAGTGGCTGCTCTGAGTCACAGGAGGAAAGAAAGCTGAGGCCCCATGGCCTAGGGAACAGGGTGGGGCTGTATGCTCATAGGCACACATTTATCCATTCATTCACTCCCGTATTCAACAAGTTTTTATTAAGTCCACATTGTAAGTCCTAATATTATACAATGGGGGATATTTGTTAATTGGGAAGATATAATAAATATACAGAAACATAAAAACTAGAAAATTATAACTATGTGGCAGCCACTTAAAGCCACTTAAATTCATGATCATGGAATATAAATCAAAGGCACAGTCTAGTAAAAGCAAAGGCCAGAGAGAAAAGCCACCTTGGAGAAGAAAGTCTTGGCCAGACTGTGTGGGAGGAGATGGAAACGGACTGGGTGTATGGGAGACGGAGCATTCCAGAAGAGGGCAGCTGCTCTTGCAGCAACCCAGAGGGGCGACTCTAAGTGATGCACAGGCAAGAAGGGAAGCCAGCGTGGAGAGGACAGACCAGCAAGGGCTTTAGAGAGGGGTTCATTTTTTTTTTTCAACAGATAGTTATTAAATGCTTGCCATGCACCAGGAACAATCCTAGTTTCTGAGAAGATGTTGGTGAATAATGCAGTGTCCCTGCAATCATGACATTTGCTGGGAGGTCATCTGTGAACAAGAAAACAACAAGTAAACACAGTGATTTCCAATACTGATCATTGCTGTGGATTACATAAAAACAGGGTTATACGATAGAGAGTGACTGGGTGGTTCTTTTGAAAGGGGAGTTCTGGAATATGTCTTTGAGGAGGTATCATAAGAGCTGAAATCTAAATCTTGAGAGAGAGCTAGCCACAGAAAATTCCTATTCTTGGTGCAAGAGTGATAGAAACAGAAAATAGAAAGGACAGAGACCATGAAGTGAGAAAGAAGTTGGCATGACATTGGAAAGTTTGGAGAGCAGTTGTTGGAAGATCTTATTTAGAAGGCTGAAAACTAGATCTGATATGGAAGATGGTGGAGATCTTCTCTAGGCTTTTGAATAGAGAATGAGGTGGTACTTGCGGGGATGAGCTTGGCTGCTTCCAGGACAAGTTTGATGTCAAATATTTCTGGTGCTGATCCATCAGACACCAAGCTCTAGGCCCTACTCAGTCATTCCAAAGTGGTGCAGTAGGGTCTCCATCATTCAGAAAACTTGGGGCTTTTATCTTCCTCATCGCCTTTCCTACCTATTAGTCAATGTCCTGCTACCTTTCAGGAAGGTGGCAGTGTGTGGCTTCCTATGACTCTTGCTTCATTTTATCTTCCCTCCCAAAGGTCCTTGTCCTATTGGTGGAACCGAATCCAGTCTCTCCTCTACTGTGGAGAAAGCACGTTCCCTGGCACCTTCCTGGAACAGAGCCACAGCTGCACCTGCCCCTATGACCAATCTTCCTGCCAGGGCCCAATCCCATGTGCCTTGGGTGAAGGGCCTGCCTGTGCCCACTGTGCTCCAGACAACAGCACACGCTGTGGGAGCTGCAACCCAGGCTACGTGCTGGCCCAGGGGTTGTGCCGACCAGAGGTGGCCGAGTCCCTGGAGAACTTTCTGGGGCTGGAGACAGACCTGCAGGACCTGGAGCTGAAGTACCTGCTGCAGAAGCGGGATAGCCGCATCGAGGTGCACTCCATCTTTATCAGCAACGACATGCGTCTGGGCAGCTGGTTTGACCCTTCCTGGAGGAAGCGCATGCTGCTCACCCTGAAGAGCAACAAGTACAAGCCTGGGCTGGTGCACGTGATGCTGGCCTTGTCCCTGCAGATCTGCCTCACCAAGAACAGTACCCTGGAGCCTGTCATGGCCATCTATGTCAACCCCTTTGGGGGCAGCCACTCTGAGAGCTGGTTCATGCCCGTAAATGAGGGCAACTTCCCTGACTGGGAAAGGACTAACGTGGATGCAGCTGCCCAGTGCCAAAACTGGACTATCACCTTGGGAAACAGGTGGAAGACCTTCTTTGAGACAGTCCATGTTTACCTACGGAGCCGAATCAAGTCCCTGGATGACAGCTCCAATGAGACAATCTACTACGAGCCCCTGGAGATGACCGATCCCTCCAAGAACTTGGGCTACATGAAAATCAACACCTTGCAGGTCTTTGGCTACAGTCTGCCCTTTGACCCAGATGCTATCCGGGACTTAATTCTCCAGTTAGACTACCCATATACTCAAGGTTCCCAGGACTCTGCCCTCTTGCAGCTCATAGAGCTTAGGGACCGGGTAAACCAGCTTTCTCCACCCGGCAAAGTCCGGCTCGACCTTTTCTCCTGCTTGCTCCGGCATCGGCTCAAGCTGGCCAACAACGAGGTGGGCAGGATCCAGTCCTCCCTGAGGGCTTTCAATTCCAAGCTGCCAAACCCCGTGGAGTATGAGACAGGCAAACTCTGTAGCTAATGGGGGGCCCATGCCAGTACTGGGCAGGGCGGGGATCCATGAATCGGGGCCACAAAGATCCTCCAAGCCCTCACCTTAGTGCCAACACGGTGCTCCACTGAGACTGAAGGCACCCAGCAGACAGGACCTTGGGGCTTGGACTGAAGCAGGCAGGAGAGAAAGAGACAGCCACTGCACACATGCGTGCACTCACACACACACTCACATGGGAAGGCTACAACTCAGCATCTCGAATCTGTGAAGTCAGTGCTTTCTAAAATGAATGCAGTTGAAGGAGAGGAGCCAAGGGAGAGATTAAGAAAAAGAACCAGCCAAACCATGAAACAAACGAATCCTTAAAGGTGATTCTTATCATTCAAGAAAGCCAGAGGGGACAGTAACAACAGGAGAGGGAGGAGCTCATCCTCCCCCTCTGTGGAGTCGCTTTTGTATTCTTTTTAACCAGATTTCTCAAAATGGCGTTGTTTCGTGATTCCCCACATTGGTTCTTACTTTTTGTACGCGGCCTCCTCTGCACTGTCCTGAACAGTGACTGCTCCTGAAGCCGCCTCCGTTGGATAACTCAAAAGTGACACCAATAGAAGACCAAGACCGCTGAGAGCGGGCAGGCAGCCTGGCGCCCCTCCTCATTCCTCCCTCCCTCTGGTCCCCTTGCCTCCTCTGCCACCCTGGTTCAGAGGCCCTGGCTTCCTCTTTGTTCCCCTCCTGGTCCAGCCAGAGCTCCTCTTCCAACAGCACTATTCTGTTGGAGAAAGCAGCTCTGTCAAGTTAGAGGGAGACAATGTATAGGGAAATGTTCTTTTTTTAAAAAAAAAACACAAAAAGCAAAAATATTTATTTTGTGATTGTTTTCCTTGTCAATCTGCTCCAGCCACGTGAACATATGAGTAAAAATTTACCTGGTTTAATATATTTTTTTAAAAGCTGTTTTTTAGGGGGAAAATGAGAGAGAAAAGAGAAAAAAAGAGTATAGTTCCCTGGGCTGCCTGGATTTTATTTTAATTGCTGTGTGTGTGAAATGTGGGTGTCCACGGATGGTGGCTATTGCTGTGTGGGAGGCTGGTTGATTGGTGTATACGCAAGGGAATGCACGTCTGGCTTGACTGGGGTGTGCGTATCAGGGATAGGGGTGGGGGGGTATTGAATGAAGAATGGGTTGAGGCAGAACTCTCCCAGAGAGTTATCTGGCTGCTCCCATCTCCTTTTTCCCCAGGAGTGAAAACTGACACAGATCCTGCACCAGGATTTCCCACTCTCTGGAGAGTAGTATGAAAATTCTTACAAGGGGAACTGCAGCCTTTGTGCTGGGGCAAACACCGGCTCAGGGGGGCTTCCTCTTTGCCTATACTGCTGAGGACATCAGGAGAATTTCCCAGACTGAAGCTTATGGTCTAGGATCACCCTCCGAGGAACTTGGGAAAGATGCAGATGTGGTATTGGTTCTCTCCATTCTGGCTGATTGCCACTTTCCCAGCCTAAAAAGTGGGTTTGACATACACTACAAAGAACAAGGCATCATTCTCCCCTTAGGACCTCCCCAGGTGGTATGGGAAGCATTTCATAGCAAATCTTTTGGAGAATCACTTCTCCATCTATTCTCCTCATGTTCCAAGTACAATGCGTAGGCATGACAACCCTCATTTCATTCAGGCGAATGTCATCATCTAAATACTAAGTACCTCATTCCTGACCTGTGGAACATCTCAGTTGGTACAAAATGAACTGGGAGACAGAAAGGATGGTCATGTCTGTCTTCTCAAGAGGCTTCTACAGTTATTGTTGCAGAGGGAAGACTTCAGCATTCTATTTAATCATTGCGCCATCTTTCAATCCACGAGGACGTGCAATCCTTGGTAGATAAGCAGCCTAGGGCATTTCTTTCTTCACAAGTCCCCTGAAGGCTTCTAGGGTAGAAATCTGGAGTGATGGGATGATCTAGGGGTGAAACAAGTACTGCCTGTCTATTTCTAGTTCAGCCACTTAACGAGTCCAGAGGGAGTGTGGGGAATTTGTATCAAGCTCCTCATCTGTGGAAGATGGAACCACAGATGCCACCTTTATCAGTGGGGGTGCTCATCTGCCAGAGGAGTGAGCTTTTGTTGGGAAGGGGGTTGCAAGTGGTGGGAAGTCTTTGGTACCTTCCAGTGATGGGGTTTGAGAGGTGTAAGGTGGACACTAGATTTGGATTTTAGCACTGTGAGTGTGCATGTCTACATGCCATAGGAGTGGGTGAGCAGAGGATTTCACTCATGAATTACAGGCCCGCTGTGCACAGCGATATTCAGAGTGGGGAAGAAAGGAATCAAGAATGTGCTGTGCACAAAGTTAGCAGCGTGGACCCTCAGTACCATGAAGGTAATTGCCCTGGTGGGAACAGAGGCCCACCTGGGCCAGTCCCACAGCTGAGGGATGGAAATCCTTGGGTGGCAGTCTCTAAATCAGAGACTAGATGGAGGGAAAAGCGTATCTATAGAGTTATTAGGAAGGTTTCTGTATCTCCTTATCAGATTCCTGTCTTAGGAAGGCTCTGGGAAGATCACGGTATGATGTGTTATGGTTTTAGAAATATACACATCCAGTTACAAGATTTCCACTTCTTGCCTGCTTGAAGGTTTAAAGCATCAAGTGTATGAAGCTGAGTGTCTCAACACCACCTAAAATACTATTACACATTGTTAAATATTTGGGAGGGCCCTTCCGAGCCCAGATGCAAGTACCATATTGATGGGAGGCCTAAAAGACATTATTAATTAATTATAGTAGTAGAGATGTTTATATTTGACCTACTCATCTGTTATCTGTGATAGATGCCTAACCCTTCTGTTCTGAAACAGTGGTGGGGTGTCTGGTGTAGAAGAGCTTGAGTCAAAGCAGCAGACCAAAGACTTTGCTTCTAGAAGGCAGGTGGAAGAAGGGAGGGGAATAAAGGATGGGAAGGATTCCTTAGGCTTTTAAAGGCTTGAAACCATCAATTCAGCATAGAATGTCTCAGAACGCTAGGCTGGGAAATGCCATAATAAGTAGAGGCTGTCCCCAGTCAAAATTGTTGCCTTAAAAGTCTATAATAATTAGAAGACGTGAACCACCTATTCTCAAACACAGTTGCAAATAAAGAATTGTCATTAATTAATTAGTACTGAGTTGTCAATGTTGGTGAACTCATTGTGGAATTAAGAACCAAATCACAATTCAGTTACTAGATAGAGCAATAAGGAATTCAAGCCTTAATTGTAACCCCAAAGAGCTAATACATCAAATGCTAATCTACCCTAATGCTTGAGACTAATATTTCTAATACTAAATACTATATTTAATACCTGCTGCTAATAATAGAATGCTATGCTCTACAAACATACTCATGCACCCGCAGCCAAAAATATAAATGAAGATTGCTTCAAGTACTGGGTATCACAAATAGTTCAGATCCAGTTCTCGGCTTCTTTTCACAAATATGAAAATAGTCATCATGATGGCCACAGCTGCCTTATGAGTAGATGGAATACATTGCCTAAATGATGTTCTGCCCCAAAATGTCACCTCCAAAGTCTGTAATTTCATCATGTAAGTCTGTTCTCTTGCATATAAGAGAGATCTTTTTTCCTATTATATTTTGTATGAAAATTAAAATGCCCTTGGGAAGAAATAAGTCTTAGAAGTTAACCCACTGGCAAAATAGAGGATTAGATTTTTGGCGGTGGAGAGTTGTTAGAGGTCATCCAGTCTACTCATTTCTGACACGAGGAAGAAGAGGTTGCAGAACTTGCCCAAGGTTGCATCTATTAGCAGAGCCAGGAATAGCAGTCTAATCGCTTCCTTCTCTACCTCTCTGCCGGTAAATGACTTCTGGCTTCTGAGATTCAACAGGGACCCAGTTCAGGGCTTGGGAGTGTAAGGGTGGAGGAGGGAAGACAATTTTCTAGGCAGGAGAAGAGGACTACTAAGAGGTGGGAGTATCTTCACATCTCTCCCAGGGATTGGTTCTAGCAGAAATAATCAGCTGCTATAACTTATTGTCAGTGCTCTCCAGGCGATTCCGACTCCTAGGGACCTTGTGCACAGCAGAGCAGAACCCTGCCTGTGCTTTTTGCTCCATCCTCTCACTTTCTGGCACTGTATCAGACCACGTTCCACTGCTATTCACAGGGTTTTCACGGTCAATTTTTTCGGAAGTGAGTGGCCAGGTCTTAGTCTGTCTAGTCTGGAAGCTCTGCTGAAACCCGTCCACCAGGAGTGACCCTGCTCGTATTTGAAATAGCTGTGGCATAGCTTTCAGCATCACAGCTACACTCAGCAGCCACAGTGTGACAACTGATAGACGGGTGGTGTGGTTCCCTGATCAGGAAACAAACCTGGGCCACAGTGGCGCTGAATCTTAACCACTAGACCCCCAGGGCTTGCTAGCTGCTCTCATGGGTGAGAGAAAAACAGCGAAGTTTCTCCCCCGAGAAGCTTTAAGCACAGAGTAGACGTGTTTCTATCTAGGCTGGAGATAGAGGGATCAACTTGCTGGTTTCCTGATGACTCTATCAGCTCAATGGTTTTTAATTACAACATCCTGCCTCCAATTTCTTGATGTTTTGTATAGACTACCAATTAGAGTTTGAAGGTCTTGACAAATCTGATAACTTCTGCACATCTTCCTTGTGAAGGCTGGAGACATCTGGGTACCACCAGCATCCAAAAGTCTTAGGCTGAGCAGTCACCATGGTGAGTGTCTGACCTGGGTCTGGGACCATGGCAGAGAAGAGAAATAAGGCAACACTCTGCTGCGCACTCAAGAGTCCTTTCTCCTTCCAGCAGTAGACCAAGAGAACGCAGACTGGAGGAGACGCCCAGTTCTCAACTGTGGTCTGTGCTCCTGGCCTGGAAGGATAGGTTGGAAAATTCAGGTAGTGTGACTGGCTGTAGACACACAACTTTCTTCTGGTTTCTTGTTCTGGTTCTGCCGCCAGTCAGCTCTGTGACTGTGAGCAAGTCACTCCACTTCTCTGGGGCCAGGTTTGCTCACTGTGGATTTCCTATGCAGGTACTGGGGGTCCCTCTAGTGCTATCGTTTTACGGTGTGAAAAGCAGTGTGGGGCAGGAGAGGCCACTGGTCAGACAGACCTGGATTTGCATGTTGGCTCCACACTTATATTTAAGTGACCTTACTTCTTAATTTGTCCCCTTAATCTGTAAGCCAACTCACCTCCCTAGAATTTTTCTTTCTGAACACTCACCTCTCTGCATACTTTTCCTCTATACTCTCCAACTTCCAGAGTACATGTGTCCCTTCAATTCCTTAAAACTCAATCCATCTCTTCCCTCTCTCCCTCCCTCCTTCCTTCCTTCTTTTATGTGCTAAGTGCTGGGCACTAGGTTAAGTGCAGGATATCCAAAACTCTATGAAGCATGTTTCTGGGCCATAAAGAATTGCACAATATAATGTGGGGGGTGGGGTGGGGAATGCATAAACAAATTGGACCAGTGCATTCTCTAGTAGAGGGGAGCAAAGTATTGATGGAGTCCAGAAAGGGAGCAATGACTGCCTGGACGAAGCACATTTATAGTGAACCTTCTAATAACTATGGAAACAATACTCCACGTCTCCAGATGTTTTACTATCAGTGAAGGGAAAGATCTAACATGTACGTCTGCATCCCTTCTCAGAGAGCAGGAAAGAGTAACGACAGCAGCAGAGCCCCACTAAAGGCACACGCTACATCTGGCTGGTGCTCTTATTTGTGACTCCTGTGCACCATGTCAGCACCTTTTTATTCAGTCCAAGGCACACTCAGGAGACTGCCTTGTGAGGTGGCAGTGTCCTGAAACCCGTGCTTCCCTGCCTTTAATGTGCAAATGACTCACCTGCAGATTCTGACTCAGCAGGTCTGGGGTGGGCCCAGATTCTGCAAGTCTAGCAAGCTCCCAGGTGATGCTGCTGCTGTTGCTGGTCCACGGACCACACTTTGAGGAGGAAGCTTGCAGAGAATAAGCCTGTCATCTTCCTGCAGTGCTCAGGACTCTAAAATGGGAGCCTCCCAGGAAGTACAGGGGCTGAGAAACCAAAAGGTCAACAATGTCTGGCTAGGAGGTGAGGACCTCACTTATGAAAAACTTGCTGCTCTACTGGCCTTTAATCTCTCAACCAATTAGGGGCCAGGTGTCTGACCAATGTTCACCAGTAAGGTCAGAAAAGAGAGGAGGAAGGAGAAAGAAAAGGAAAGGAAACAGATAAATCAAACTCCACGAGCTGAGAACTATCTTGCTTATGAATGTGTTTACAGACAAGCAGCCCCACAGATCAGTTGAATTATGCTGGCTGAGTAAAGGTCTTTTCCTGCAAGGCTATCAGAGTAAATCTGTTCAGAAGTGGGACAGGGAGTACCTGTCACTCTATGGAAACATACATCAAATGAGATGATTAAATCCACACCAGCAACACACAAGCACCCAGAGGCTCCAAACTTTAGACTGCTAAGGTGCGCGCCACCTCTAGGCACCTTATCTAGGAAGTAAAATGAGTTATTTCTGTTTTCAATTCTGGCCTCCTCTCCTCCAGCCTGTGTGATTACTACTCTTACATCATTAATAAAAACAGCCACCAGAATTTATGTGGGGTCCTTCTTCCAAGGATCACAGAACTTGGAGGAATAAATCAATCAATGTTATTTATTGAAGATTTTCAGCTAGGAGATGTGGGGAATAAAGAAAACATGTATTTAGTACGTACACTCCCTTAATTCAAAAATTTTGCAGATGCCTTGGAAAAGGAAACTCGGGGGGGCTATCCAACTAAGTGAAAGCAGAAGCTGGGCTTAACACGCTTTCTGGAGTCAGGCTGCCTAGGTCCAAATCCCACCTCTGCCACCTACAAGTTGTGAAGGGCGGGATGTCATGAACCTCTTTCAGCCTCAGTTTGCACATCCATAAAGAGGGGCAATCACAGTGTGTATATCACAGGATGTTGCGATGGTCAAATAAGATAAAGCATATAGAGGGCGGGGCAGGCTTATAGTACATACTCCATATGTGTGGATCATTTTATTGCATTAGATAGTTCCTATGTTTTGGGAAAAATAAAGGGAAGAGAAGCAAAGGAAAGGAAAAAGAAATATCCATGTTACCCACCTGCAGAAGCAAACTTCTTCTTGGAAACAAAGAGAAATTTATCATCTGGGCCCTTACATAGGGTCATTGGTAATATAATGGAAAAGGTCTTCAATTACAGTTTTGTGGCAGACATAGATAAGGCGTCAAATGGATATTTCTTATATAGATCCACTATAAAAGGAGAGAATATAATAGCATAACATCACCCATCACCAAAATGCCTGTGTCTGGCTGAGTCATGTGGCCCAGGTACGTCGTTTCTGATGATATAACTTATTACAGTGATGGAGTTTGCAATGTCAAGAGAATGGCTAGTTAACATGCCCATTAGACTGTCTCTTTCAAATAGCGCATCTTAAGTGCATTTTTAGCAAGTACCTGATTGCAGTCAATTCCTAGTTGAATTCCTTGATGGAGAACCAGGGTGTAGTACTGCCATAAGGTTTTTAGATACAGACATGAGGGAGGCGAGTTTATACTCCAGTTATGTTAGAACTATAAGACATGGATAGGCAGAAAGCTGGGGAAAATGTTCTAAGAAGTGGGAGCAGCGTATATCCAGGCCCACATTCATGGACACAATGATGAGTCAGCCTAATGTTCACATTCCATGTCTACCCTCGTGCTCTTTATTTTTCTCTTCTTCTTTTTAAAATAACAGCTTTCTTGAGATATAATTCACATACCATAAAGTTCACCCCTCTAAATTGTTCATTTCAGTAGTTTTTATTCAAAAAGTTGTGCATAGATTGCCACTAATTCCAGAATATTTACATCACCCAAGAAAGAACTCCTGTCCCCACTGGCAGGCACTCTCCATTTCTCCCCAAACCGTAGTCCTTGGCAACCACTAATTTATTTTCTGTTTCTATGGATTTGCCTATTCTGAACATTTTATATAAATGGAATCATACATTATGTATCACACACAAACATTATGTGATTTACAAATGCAAATATTTTCTCCCATTATGTGGCTTTTCTTTCCATTTTCTTGATAGTATCCTTTGAAACACAAGTTTAAAATGTTGATGAAGTCCAATTTATCTATTTGGTCTTTTGTGACTTTGGTGTCACATCTAAAAATCCGCTGCCTAATCTAAGGTCGCATAGATTTATGCGTATAGTTTCTCCTAAGAGTCTTATAGTTTTAGCTCTTATATTTAGGTCTCTGATTCATTTTGAGTTAATTTTTGTATATGGTGTGAGAGAGGGGTTCATTCTTTTGCATGTGGATATCCAGTCATCCTAGTACCATTTGATGGAAAGACTTTTCTTCCTCCATGGAATTATCTTGGCACATGTGTTGAAAGTTGAAAATTGATGGACCATAAGTGTATAGCTTCATTTCTGGAACCTCAATTCTATTTGATCGGTCTATATGTTTATCTTTATGCCAGTACCACACTGTATTTATTACTATAGCTTTGTAGTAAGTTTTGAAATCAAAACATGTGTACCCTCCAATTTGTTTCTCTTTGTCAAGATGTTATGGCTGTTCTGGATCTCTTGTATTTCCATATGATCGTGAGGTTCGACTTGTCATTTTCTGCCAAAAAAGGCAAACGGGATTTGATAGAGATTGTTTTGAGTCTATAGATCTATTTGGGGCATATTGCTGTCTTAACAATAGTAAGTCTTCTGATCTATAAACATGGAACATCTTCCATTTAAATCTTTAATTTCTTTTGATGTTATTTTATAGTTTTTGGTCTTAAAAGTCTCACATTTCTTTTGCTAAAATTTATTCCTAAGTGTTTTATTCTTTTTGATGCTATTATAAAAGAATTGTTTCCTTAATTTCATTTTTGGATTATTCATTGTGTATATAACTACAATTGATTTTCATAAATTGATCTTGTATCCTGCAGCCTTGCTGAACTTGTTTATTAGTTCCAAGTTTTTTTGTGGATTCCTTGTAAATATGCTATTTACAAAGCATATCGTCTTTAAATGTAGTTTTACTATGCCCTTTATTCTTTTTTTTTTTTTTTTTTTGAGGAAGCTTAGCCCTGAGCTAATTACTGCCAATCCTCCTCTTTTTGCTGAGGAAGACTGGCTCTGAGCTAACATCCGTGCCCATATTCCTCTACTTTATATGTGGGACGCCTACCACAGCATGGCCTGCCAAGCAGTGCCATGTCCACACCTGGGATCCGAACTGGTGAACCCCAGGCTGCCGAGAAGCAGAACGTGTGCATTTAACCACTGTGCCACCGGACCAGCCCCCATGCCCTTTATTCTTAATAACTCTTCTTCAGCCAACAGATTCTTATTCTTGCTGTCAAGATCCACTCTTGCTTGTGCTGCCTCCTTTGGAGGCAGGAGGACTTCTTTATGATCTTACTGGGAGCATCTGAGAAACTGTTTTACTGCAGAGTCAGATTGGCCTACAGAAAAATGTATCACTCTCAGCACTATTTGTGGGCACACAAAGGCATCCAAAAGCTAGCACGGTGAAAAAATGAGATGAATCAATAATCTAGAGTGTTTGTTCAAAGTTCTTAGCCCATCTCCAAAGTTCTCGGCTGCCTCCAAGGATTATTGAACAGCAGCAGTAACTGGGTCAATCTTAATGGACGGGACCTGTGCAAAGCCTCCACACTTGCTCCTATGGCTGTTTAGCTCATGCATCCATTGTGCCAGCATCAGAGTGTCAACAACAGATATTGGCTGCCACCAGCTGAGCGAGTTATTCTGTCTAATTGTTTAGTACTTCTTCCATAATAGATGATCTCTGCTGAGCATTAATATGCAGTTCAAAACCCTTAGCACGACCTGTCCCCTTCTGCAGATTCATCCACATGCCTTTTTCTCAGACCTCCTTGTCTCTGATCTTCCAATCTTTCTCCTTCCAGGCCCTTGACCAGCAAACCATGCCATTCCATAGCCCACGAACTCATCCATATTTCAGGCCACTTCTCTTTCTACATAAAGTTGATGACTAATTGTACCTAACATCAAAACTCTGCCCACTGAGAGGACTTCTGTTCATCACTCTCCATCACAGCCGCCCTGTATATAAAGGTTGGCCTTTTTACTTCTCCGCTATCTGGTCATAAAGGTCACAGATGTGAGCTGTGGGAGATATGCTAGTGCAACACTAATGAACGGCATTTGGCTCTGGGCCACCTGCTTGGTTAGCTTACTTGTGCTCTTCAGCTCTGCTTCTTCTTAATATTGGATGTACCATGTCCATCTTAAAACAGATTGTTGCAGGACTGGCCCCACCTTATTACTCGGTGGCTTTGACCAAACCCAGCTCATGATAATAGCTCTAGCCATAAGGTTTCTTGGTATCTCCATGGTCAGAAGCTGTATATTTACCAAGGCCAACTAGCATACCAGCACCTGCTTTCTGATGGTGATAGTCCTCTGTTGTAGATGGCAGGGACTTTCTCCAGAACCCCAGAGGTCTACATTATGATTCTTCTACTGGGGCTTTTCATAAACTGTATACACTATTGTCTCCCGCCGGAGGTGCTGCTAGTCCCATACGGTCTCCTCAGTCATGGCTCAGGGTCAAGACCACTTTACCACAGCCTGGTCCTTCTGCTGAGCTTTCCTGCTCTGGACACTACTCAGGGTCACAGCTTTCAGTGTTACCCAAAAAATGGATCAAAACAGTATTTCTAGGTACAGAATGTGCTGCCTTCAGAATCTGAAAAGGATATTAAGATTTATGCTACTTTCTTAGTAGCAGGAGGTGTAAGATACAATAGTTTGTTGTTTAATTTGGAGAAGATGTTCTGGCATTCTTCAGAACTTTGGATCCCTAAAAAGTTCATTAATGTGCTGGGGTTCTGAAGCTCTAATCTTCACCCTTTGGAACACATCTGTTTTCCCAAGGCTTCCAAGATATTGTCACTTCTTGTTCATCTGGTCTGATTAGCATGGTATTGTCAGTCTAATGGGCCAATGTGAAGTTCTATGGAATGTCAGACACTTTATCCCACTTCTAGTGATATTATAACAGAGGATGGAAGTGTTAACATAACCTGAGCAAGACCATAATTGTGTACTCTTATCCATCTCACATGAATACGAATTGCTTCTGATCCTCTTTTCTTATAGAGATGGAAAAGAATGCACTCACCAGATCAGTGGTCACTTAATATGTTTGGAGGCTATATGAATCTGCTTTAGTAAAATCACATACAGCACAACAGTGCAATTAGGGCCACTAGTTGATTATGTTTGTGGTAGTGAATCATTCAGTCACAATTCATTCCATTTTTGTAGGGGCACTTCTACTGAATTAAATGGGGATTTGTCACAGACAACCTCCCTTGCATTCTTTACGTCTTTGAAGGTAGCACTAATGTCTACCATTCTCCTGAGGTTACAATATTCTCTCTCTTTCTCTCTCTCTTTTTTTTTTTTTGCTGAGGAAGATTGGCCCTGAGCTGACATCTGTACCCATCTTCCTCTACTTTAAGTGTGGGACACCTGCCACATCATGGCTTGATGAGCAGTGTGTAGGTCCACACCTGGGATCTGAACTGGTGAATCCGGGGTGCTGAAACAGAGCTCACAAACTTAACCACTTCACCACCAGGTTGGCCCCTGCCATATTATCTTTTTATTTATTATCTTGCCTTGAGTGGAGGCACAGTTGCAGAAGCTTCTATTCAGCTTCCCCTACTATGATATTTCTTACTCCACAGATTAAGGAACCAATGCCAACTCCAAGGGTTTCTGCCAAATTCCAAGTATGTCTATTCCAATTATCCCAGCAAATGACCATCAGGTGGGTCTGTAAACCCAGTGGACCCACTGTGAGCCAGACCTGGAATCCCAGGATTCCATTTATTCCCTGGCCCACATAGCCCCACTGGATGACAATATTCCCCAAATTGATATCTAGATTCAACCCTAAGAGGAGAGCTGTTAGGGCATATTGGGTCCCATTTTGGGTATCAATGCCAATTCTGACCCTAAGTCCAACAATCGTTGCAGTTTGGGTTTTCCCTTTTCCCAAATGCAGCATCACTTCAGTAAATACTGTAGTCCTTGGTAGGATTGGAGGGATTCCAGCTGAGTACAATTGCTGTGGAGCTACAGCATTGCTTTTCATGGGGAACCAGCATCTCTTTTTGTCCCCAGTGTTCTGGGTCTGAGAACTGTATCAAGTTTCAGAACTTGACAAAGTAACATGAATTTTAATTTGAAAGGCTTCCCTAAGCCTTCTTATCATCCACCCTTGATATCTTTTGCTTCTGTAAACTAAGAAATATCCCCTTTGCCTAGATACCCCCTAACTTGCCTCTGGAAACACCAAGTTCCATTAATATCGCCACAGCTTCTTAGTAAGGTTCCCTCTCCAGCCCAACCAAATGCCACTCGGATTTTGCCACATAATGTGATATCTGTGGCCAGCTTGCTTCGTTCCGAAAATTGCAGATACCTTGCTTCTGAGGGTTGAGTGCCACCACCTGAACTTTATTGTTTGGGGATCTAATCAGGCTTTTAGGAAGCCCGGTTCTATATTAGCCTCTACTGTCATCAGCCTTGGCCTATAAAGAACAGTCATCACTGAGCTGATCCCACTTTCATGAGTGTATTCCCTACCGGTTTGACACTGGGAGTGTCCTTCAGGCCCTCCCGTGGAACACATTCACCTGGTAGGTTTCCAGCCTTACATAGTGTGCCAAATTCTTTGAAACTTTCTATTCCTTCACCATTCTCCATGGCAATTCTAGCATTTCTACTTCAAGCAGTGTGGGCTTTTGCTTTTTTCCAGATCCCGACAGCCCTTCTAGCAACATATTCGTATCATTTCCTGGGTCCTCGCCAAGGTGTCAAATCATATAAAAAGGAGACTCTTTCCATACTAATAAACTCTTGATTATCTGACCTTATGTTCTGCTCCTCTTGGTCCAGTACTCCAGGACACAGTCCCACGTATATGCTACCAGCTACTGCTAGTACATATGAGCCGTGCCTTGCAGCTCCTTTACTGTGTACTCTCTCTCCTTCCACAGCGGGCTTACATATCTCTAGTCTGCCTGTAGTGAGATTCTATCTTCCTTGTTGGACTGGTTGCCAGGAGGGGAGGTGGTGTGGTCCTGAAGCAGGCAAGCATTGTCTTATAAAGTGCATGCCTCACTTGAGGTCTCGGCATCATCTTTAAGCAAGGAGAGCGCTACTATCTTCTAATAAGGCAGAGGAGAGGAGGGGACTTCTGAAGGCCCAGCAAGTCAAGTAACTGTGTCTACTTAGCCCACTCCAAGTCTCAGCAGCCTGCTCCTTCCCCATTAGGGCCCTGTACTCGGCATAGGAGGCTTCCTGAGGCTGAGAATTCAGTCCCCTCTGAAGCTCTACTACTTTAATGATTAGGTGCTGAGCCTAGTTTCCTAGTCTCTTGGTACTCTGGTTGCAGGAGACTGGGGTTTCCCTAAATGCTGCTAAGGAGGCCCTCTAGCTTTCATATTTTGCCTTGAAGTGGTGATTAGTCATCTGAGCCTGTCATTATTTATCTTTCAAAAATCAATGGTGCTCAGCAACAGCCACCCAATTCTGTGGTCCTTATAATTACCATTTCCCCTATCCCTCTCAATCATGTGAAACACTGCACCAGGCCATGTATCTCCTTCTTTGGATATCTCATGTCAGTCTACCACTGGTGAAAGCTTTAGCAATTACACAGAAATTTCCCTGCTTTTAACAATTGCACTGTGACAACATCTCAGGGGCTAGCTCCACTCCACCTACTACCAGTGGTGGGGTTTGCATGGCCAGAGAGTCAATGAGTGACTTCTCTCTAAAATCCCATTAGGAAGTCAGCTTCCTAAAACTACTTTTGGTTTCAGCTAATTCTTAGGTGAGAAGTTGCACACAGAGGGCTTAATGGGGAGAGTTCTTAAGGGATACATATGCAAGGAAGTGAAGAAGGAGAGTTTGGGCAGAAGGAGAAGCTGACCTGTAATGAGGTTGTAACTGAGACCTAACCAGATTGTATGGGGAGTTTTGGAGCCTGAATAGCCCTTCAGAGTTGTCCCAAATCGAGGCAAGAGGGCGAGGCTTTTAAATCTTCAAGCAAATAGTCATCAGCCATAGGTTACCTGGGAGGAGTTATGCATGAGAGGAGGCATAAGTTTGGGCAAGGCAGCCTAGGGAGAGGCATAGCTAGGAACTGTGAGTAGTCAGCAGTCAGCATTCCTAGAAGCGAGGAGATGTGTGTGTCAACCCTGAAGAGGGGACCTCTGTGGCACACCACAACATCTGTTGCAATGACCATCTCTATTATCACTCCACCAGGACCCCTGCCTGTCTTTCGTAGTGTCTTACCAGACTGGAATCTCCACACCTTTGCAGATAATGTTGCTCATTCTGGACATGCAGGGTTGCTTTTTAAAGCCCACCGCCATAGTACCACCACCACAAATGACCTGCTAAGCTTGGCTGGCAAGTGGGGGCCGTGGGTGACAACTTGGTGCCAATTAGTGATGGGAAGACTAGCCTAGCTCTCCAATCTGTTGGCACTCTGGTTGCAGCTCCTTCCATTCTTTGGCTCGGAAACTAATGGAATAGCTCTGGAATACAAGAGAGAAAAAAATTAGTTTGGTATTACGAGGACTCCTTGACTGTGACACTGTCCTGATTAACCATCACCGCACAGCTGCAGGGCATCACCCTCTAATTGACGTTGCCCCTCTCCTCAGTCTCCCGACTCGCAAACCTCCAGGGTCAAGTCGGAGCCCACAACAGTCTATCTTAGTCTCATCAGAGAGAGAGAGAAAGAGGAAACGACTGTGGCAAAGACTGACTAGACATCTGACAAACCTTTTTCCCATTTCTCTTTCACACATAGTCTGTATTTGCCACTTAACTCTTGAAGTTCAGTGCAGCCATGTACCTGAACTCTGGACAAAGGAATTGGGCAGAGATGATGTACCCCCTCCAAGGCCTGGCCCATGGATGTTCCCAAATGCAACTCTCCTTTTTTCTTTTCTCCCCTTTGAGAAGACAGGAAAGGGTTCTGAGGAGTGAAGGTTAGAGCCAGGAGATGTAAGTTAAGAGGGTCCTTGGACACCTGTTCAGGGGAGCTGCTCCTCCAAATCAGAGTGTTACACAAATAATCATTTGTTATGTTATTCCAGTGGAATTTGGGGGTTATTGTTATAACCGTTGGTGCACACTAATACAGAGATAGCAAATTAGCGTGAGTCAGAGGGACCCCAGGGGAACCTGAGCTGTACGGCTCACCAGCTCTAGCCACTAACTACTCAGTAACATTTTTAGATTCTCAGCAGCCACCCAATGACTTCAGCTGACCAAAATAGTCATTTTGAAAATAAACAAATATTCGTCTGAAAGTCACTTTGGTGGGAATAGGAGATAGGCAGGACTTCCCTGTGATCAGAAGGTTCTTGATGCAGCTAAGATTTATTTGTAGTCTCTGTCTTACTCTTCGGACAGCCTGCATGGAGTTCCCATGGAGCAGAGATGATCCATCTTCCCTCCCCCCTCCCCTAGACTCTCGCCTCAGCATGAGCAACTCTGGCTGGAGGGTTATAGGCTACATCTACTCAGAAATGCATTTTTTCTTTCTTCCAAGGAAATACAAGCTTTTGATCTGTGCACAGGGGTTTGGCTGGGGGCATCCCCCAAGAGGGTATGGGCACATCAATCTAAAGCAAGGAATGCGGGCTCTGGGGAAACATTCTTGCACTTACTGTGCCAGCCTGGCATGCCACAATTCGCGCTCCTCCAATTAAGCTGTTCAGTTCTCAATCATCTGGAGCTGCTGCCAACTGCTGGTTGCTGATAGTCAGAGTGGCTGCTGCCTGGAACGTCAGCAATTCTGCCTCTGCTGGATTGGCTTCACTGCACTCTTCCAGCCTCCCCATGACAGTGAGGTACTAACTTCCCTTCATCTGGGTGATATCAAGAGAGACACCTGGGAAGGTGCAGTGGGGCTACTCTGCCGGGGTTTCTCATAGCCTCTGCAGTCTACACCCGGTACTGTACCATTTCAGTGCTTTAACACCACCTTATCCAAGCAGGATGTCAATTCTTGTTCCTGGGGGGAGCACACAGCTTGGGTAGTGGGGAGAATACTGGCTGAGCATACTTTCCGTGCCAGCCTGGGCTGGTACCCTATATATATCATCTCAAAGAATCTTTATATGAGCCAGGAAGGTAAATACAGAATCCAGATTTCACAAAGAAGCTAGAAAAGCTAACTCACTTGACAATCTGCCTATCACCTTCTCTCCTTTCCCATTACCAACACCCTGGACTATAAACTTATCATCTTCCCTTGAACCTTGTAAAAGCCTGCCTCTGTGTTTTAGCATCTAGGTCTGTCCTCTAGCCATGCGTTGTTCAATATTGTAGCCATTAGCCACATGCGGCTACTGAGCACTTGAAATGTGGCTAGACAGAATTGAGATGCGCTGTAAGTGTAAATTACACACCGGATTTTGAAAACTTAGTATAATGAGGAAGAATATAAAATATCTCATTAATACTGTTTAATATTGATTACATGTTGAAATGGTTATAATGATTACATTTGGATATGTTAAAGACAAATAAAATATATTATTCAAATTTGTTTTCCTTTTGCTTTTTCTTTTTTAATGAGCTACTAGAAAATTTGAAGTTACAAAAGCAGCTTGCATTTGTGGTTCATAATATCTATGAATTAGATGGTACAGTGTCTAGAGATTGACCAGAATGTTTTATTTGAAGCATAAACTGACCGTGTCACCCTCCTGCTCCCATAGCCAGTAGGACAAATTCCAAGTACTTAATATGGCTAAGAAGACCCCACCCCCCCCATGTTCTCTTCCTCTTCTCTCTCATGTCTCCCGACTTTCCACGTTTAATTTTATGCTCCTGCCACCTCCACGCATGGGTAATTCTTTTTATTTTATTTATTTTATTGAGGTCACATTGGTTTATAACAGTGTGTAAATTTTAGGTGTACATCATTAAATTTTGGCTTCTGTATAGACTACATCGCATTCACCACCAATAGTCTGGTTTTTATCTGTCACCATCCATACGTGCCCCTTTACCCCTTACACCTCCCCCCACCCCCCTCCCCTCTGGTAACCAACAATCCATTCTCGTATCTATATGTGTATTTGTTTCTCTTCCACATATGAAGGAAATCATAGGTATTTGTCTTTCTCTGTCTGCCTTATTTCACTTAGCATAATACCCTAAGGTCTATCCCACCCCATAATGTTTCTAGCACCTCTGCTTTGTTTATGCTCTGCCTGAAATACCTTCTCCCTAAGAGTCTCCAGGAAAACCCCTCCCTCTTCGTCTCTCCAGACTTGATACTCCTTCCAGAAGCCTTCTCTAACCCTTCTCGCTCTCCAGGGCCATGACTAGGCTAAGGCCGGCCAGGACTCTATGGTACAACATTTAAGGCGGCACTTCCACAAACCTGAGAGTAGCCTCCTTAAATTCGGTGTCCCGGTGCCTCCCCCTAGTCCTGGCCCTGCAGGCCTGGTTGGATACCCCCCTCCCCAAGTAATGCCCCTGTGTAAGTCTGCGCTGAGCTTCAGCGACGTCTTAAAGGTATCTCTGCGTGTGAGTGTTTTGAGGGTGGGGACCATGCTTTATTCATCAGAGAACTTCCAGCAGCCTGCTTTCTGCCAAAACACTGACTGTGACACTCATGAAACAAAACTTTGTCCTGAGGTATCAATCTGTTGTTTATCAGGCACCGTGCTATGTGCTGGGGACTCGACGATGACGGAGCCCATGAACAAACAGTCCCTAGAAAAAATCACAAAACCTTGTTATATGTCCTCCACTTTCTTACTTAGAACAGACTTCCCAGTCTTTCAACACTGACTGCCTGCACTGCCAGCCGAAGTGCGGATTCCCAGGCCCCGTCCCACAGTGTCTGATTCTGCAGATCTGCAGTGGCACCCAGAAGGTCCATGATCAAACTTAAAGAAATCTTCTCTACTACCTCCCTTCATCCATTTATTTATTTGTTCCTTTCACTAGTATTGAGTGCCCGCTCTGTGTAAGTCTTTGTGCTGGGGGCTGTCAAAGAAGCAAAGATAAATCAGGGAAGAATAATGTCTCATAGACTCCTATGGTTTATGAAATGTCTCCATAAGTGCAATTCTGTTTGATCAGTGGATTAAAGATGATCTTCCTTTTAGAGATAAGGCTTATTTGTTCAAAATCACACAGAAGTAGGTAGTGGGCACTAGGATCAAGGTCACATAGTAAGCAGTGGGGACTGGAATTGAGGTCACAAAGTAAGTAGTGGAGCCTAGGATCAAGGTCACATAGTGAGTGCAGTGACTAGGATCAAGGTCACATAGTCAGTAGTGGAGCCTAGGATCAAGGTCACATAGTGAGTAAGTAGTGGGGATTGGAATGTTTTTCCACTTGACACAAGAGTCTGTCTTGAAAAGGTGATCTTGAGATTCACAGAAATTTCATGACTAAGAATTTGGGTCCCACAGAAAGAAAGGGAAGAGGGGAAAGCAAGGGGATTCTGGAAGCCAGCTTGTGTAGATGAGAAGAGGGGAGGGCTGGCTAGCCCCTGGAGCAGCTGCTAGCTAGTCTGAAGGCTCTTACTCAATCCCAATGTGACAGGGGCCGAAGGTGGGTTCCCCCACACCTGTGTGCCTGGAGTGGGCTCTGGAAATCTCTGAACTTCCTCCTCCACTTCCACTCCTCCCTGGCCCTTAGGAACCTCTCCTATCCCAGCAAAGGAGGGCTGTCCTGAGACGGGCCTTGCTTCTCTTCTCTGCAACACAGCTGCCTCTTCGCCCTGCGGCCGCCTCTTCCCCAGGATGACTGTAGAACAGAGAAGATGCCCCCTCTCTTCCAGCGCCTCCCCCCTGGCTTGCAGATTAGCCGGGCCCTGACCCCACAGGCCCAGGCAGGCTGGGGTGAGGGAGGGAGGCAGTGTGGCAGCCAGCTACAACCCCCACCCTGGCCCGGGCCAGCCCTCGCCTCTCCCGGGGCTGGGCGCCCGGGGCTCTGGAGACCAGGTTGTCAGTTAAGCAGACCTGACAGCTGACAGCTTTCCGGAACAGCCGGAGCGGTTAGCTTTCTTTCTCTTTTTTTTCTCCTCTTCCCTTCCCCTGTTGTTGTTGCAAGACTGGAAGCCTGACTGGAATTTAAAGCAAGGCTTTGGGATAAAAATGTATGCTAGCACCAAGCCCTGCTCTCTCAACTCCCTTCTCAGACCAGCTGGCTGCTTCTGGGGACCAAGAATAGAGCCCCTGCCAGTTGTTAGAGGAGGGTCTGGAGCAGGAAAAGGGGGAGCAGGGCACTCTGACGCCTGAGTAACCATCTCTGCTGGGCACTGATCATGTTTTTATTTGGGGCGTGGAAGGGGCAGGAATCCTCCAGGGAAGCACCTGTCATCCGCTCTCCAGGTCCCAAAGCCCATTCTCTCTCCTGAAGTCCGGGATGCCAGGAGGCTCCCATGCCTGCCACTAATCCATCCTGCTCATGTAATCTGTCTGTTCCCTGAACAGTCCCTGCTTACGGCAGATAGATAAATAGATAGACAGATGAGGAGGAGAGACTCTAAACAGCTTAGATAAACTATCCCATTTACATCTCCGGGTCCAATCTATCAATCCATCGGTCTGTCTGTCGTGTTTGTGTTCTCTCTCAATCTGCCACTTCAGCCTCCATCAACCACTCATCTGTCTTCCTTCTGCCCTACACGTTCCCCTGCCACCCCCATTGCCCAGCATCAAAATAAATCCAAAGCTGAGACACAACGAGGCATGTCCTTTCACTCCAGTTGTCCCGGAAGGGTGGCTGTGGCAGCTGACCCTGGTGACTTCCTATGACTCTTCTCTTTAGGAGATGTGCAAATATCCTTTTGAACACTCACAGGGACAAACACCAAGAGTCAGGTCTGCTGCTGGGCTGGTTCCAAATTCACAGTTTTGCAAACAGAATAAAAAGTTCCCAATCTAGGCTCTTGTGGGGTAAGGGAGGTGGCGGGAGTGGGGTGGGCTGGGGAGGGGAGAGGAGAAGGCATTGTGTGTTTGCACAAAAAACAATTTTATCACTTTTCAAGTGATTTGGACCAACAGGGTGAAGTGAGAGAGTGGGGAAAAGGGAGAGAAAAGTTGGGAATTTTATATATCTCATAACTAGTACTATTTGTTGACGTTCAAACAGTTAATTTCTTTAGATCCTCTGAACTTCAGATTTTACTGCCAGCAGCATAAGAGGCTATTTTCGAAGATCACATTCCCGGTAAATGGAGTGAAAATTCATGATATTAATTGTATACAAAAATATCAACAATTTAAAAGAAACATAGAAAGAAAAAGGAAAAAAGACCACCAGCCTCACGATATCAAGAATGTCTTCTGCAGGTGAGGTGCACACACACACGCACACCACGTGCGTGCGCAAAGGTAGACTGTCTTAGTATCTTGCCCTTACCTGGGCACCACCAGGCATCTAATTTTGTTCGGTCCAGAAAAATAGAGCAAATCTCGAGCTTCCCATTGACCTTATGAAGACCACCACAATCCTGTTCCCATGATCTATCCCAGGACTTGGGTCTCCAGCTGTTGGTCCCGAGGCCTTCCCTGGTGCCTACACATCCCTTCTGTTGACTTCTGGATAGATGTGAGAAAAGAGGGCAGCACCTGTATCTAGAAACCCTTAAAAAGAAGAATACAATAAGATACGGCAGAACTTTGCTTAAAATGAAAACTATAAATTCTGTGATTAGCCTGATCCCCTGACATACAGGTCAGAGATATGGGACCACCCCGTTTGCCCCCATAGGATGTGACTTGCCACAGAGGGCAGCACCATCCTGGACCCTGGGAAGTTTGAGTCAAGTACCCAGAGGAAAAGGGATGATGGGGGTCCCAGCTGCTGCACCCCTACTCCAGCAGATCCCATGACAGCTTGCAGAACTACCTGGAAACCTGCCTGCTGGTGACAAAGGAGCAGAGCATCCCCGGAACAGAGATGCAGTAAAGACTGGAGAAGCTGGGCTCAGGGGGAGGCATTTCACCCTCCAGGGCTGGAGAGACTCAGAAAAGAACCCCAGGCCCCATTGCAGCCTAGGAAAATAAAGTACTACAGCTAACCACATTTTCCTCATCCACCATTTAATAGAAATTGTCTGGCTCAGTTTGGGGGCCTGTGCTATTTATTTACAAGCGTACACTAGTGAATATCAGATGTCAATAAGTAATTATGAGCCCTGCAAAAGGAGAAAAGGCCCGTTCCTCAAGCCAGCCAGATGAATATTTGAAAGGTAGGATGTTTTTAAGGGGTAGGATGTTGCTCTCACACACATTATTTTAGAATAAAAAATTCTGAATAAACATTATTTTAAGAAATGAAAGGGGAGAGATAGGAGATTTAAGCCCTACATTTCCCGATTCTGATGCTGGGAAATCACTTCATTTTCCTGGCTTTTATTTAGTTTATTTGTAAATGGGGAAACAGGATGATGCTATCTTACATTTCTGGGGACTGGGCCTCTTGAGGCCCCAGATTCCAGCCTCAAGATTCCGAGGCATTCAAGGATTCATCGTTTAAGGGAAGAAAAGCTTCTTTCCTACTTTAGAGATAACCTCTGGAAAAGAGAAAAGCAAATATGAAGCAGAAGGAGAATCTTCCCCCCTCTATTTATTCAAGGCAAAAAAGGAGAAATAAGAGGCTTTAAATCATGGGGTTCGTGATGACAAGGGATATCCTGAGAAGGAATGCAGTGAAATAAATTAGCACAGTGCCAGGCTCATAATAGATGCACAATAAATGTTCGCGTGAATAGATAAATTAACGAATAAACCAAGATGCCCTGAGTTGTGGCTGTCTCACATGACCACTTGGTACAAAAAGCATCCCTAGTGAAAGAAGTTGGGAAAATTCCATGGAGATCTTTAAAAAGAAATGGATTCTTTAGTGCGATGCTTTAGGAGTGGTTCTGTATGAAGATGGCAGGAAAGGCTAGATAGTATACGGACCAGCTGCATCACATCTCCAGGAGAGCTGGTTAAAGAAACAGATTCCCAGGCACCACCTCAGATTACTGAAGCAGAATCCCCAGCGTGGTGCCTGGCAACTGTACTTCCTGAGCTCCCAGCTGATTCTATGTAGCCAGCCTTTGCTAGTCCCCAGATCAGCATTTGGGAACTACTGTTCTAGGTGATATCTCAAGGGTCCTTCCAGACCAAGGAGTCCATGATTCTGTGGCACTGACACCGGGGAGAAGTGATCTAGTCAAAGAGAGTTCATTGACCCTACATTTATTGAGCGTGCACTGGATGCCAAGTGTTGGAAATGTAACAATGGATAAGAAAGCATAGTCACGTTGCTGTGGTCTCTCACTGAGCAAGAGCAATCTGACTGCCAGAGAAAACCAGTAGAAATCTACCCTTACCATCATCATCATATAGCACAAGGATTTTTTTTTAAGTTTTGGGTTTCACAGACTAAAAATAATTCCTAAGATTGCATAAAGTTCTACATTTAACAAAGTGATTTTACACATGCCATTCACATGATACAACAAGGTAGATATGGTTTTATCCCAGTTTCACAGATGAGACAAGCAAGGCCTAGAAAAGTTTAATTACTTCCCCAGCATCATTTAGCCTGTGTGGAGGACTGGGAATCCAATCCAGGTTTTGAAACTCCTAATACGATGCTATTTTAAGTATTCCCTAGAGACAGATCGCCTGGGGAGTTTGGCTTAGATGTCCCTGCGAAATTGCTGATATTTTTTCATACTTTACCTGTACAATAATATTACCCCCTGAGGCAAGGCAAGTGCCATCTTTCCTTTTAAAATAAAACCCAGATCTACAGGGAGAAGGGCAGCTGAACTGATCAGCTTTGATTTTTCCCCAAGATTCATCTTAACTTGGTGAAATTTCCCAAAGTGTGTTCCTTGGAAGAGTGATCCTACAAAAATTTCCCATAAAGTGGGTTTCTTTGTCATAGAGGTTTGAGAAATACTTCATGACTCTTACCTCATCCCAGAGATGCACACTACTCATAACATATTAGAGGCTGTTGTGGGTTAAATAGCGACCCTGCAAAAAGATGTAGTCACTGCTTAAGCCCTGGAGCGTGTGAATACTACCTAATATGGCAAAGGATGTGATTAACTCAGGGATCTTGAAAGGAGGAGTTTATCCTGGATTATCCAGGTGGGATCTCAGTGGAATCCCATGTATCCTTATAAGAGGGAAGCAGAGGGAAGTTTCACACACACACACATAGACAGAGGACAAGATGATGTGAAGATGGAGCAGAGAGAGATTTGAAGATGTTGGCCTTGAAGATTAGGGTGATGTGGACACAAGTCAAGAAATGTGGACAACCACCGGAAACTGCAAAAGGCCGGGAACAGATGCACCCCTAGAGCTCACAGAGAGAACACAGCCCTGCCAACACTTTGATTTCAGCCCAGGATGCTGCCTTCAGACTTCTGCACTCCAGAATTGTGACGGAATGCAAGCCACCAAGTTTGTGGCAATTTGTACAGCAGCCACAAGAAACTAGTAAAAAGGCCTTGAGAAGTCTTATTTGGAATCCACTCATTTAAGATGTTTAACCTAACAGTCCTCAAACTTGGTTGACCGTGACGCTCTTTTTCCCTATAAGGTTTATTAATATCCAAACAGAACTCACATTATATGCAACCCACTTTGGAAAATGCTGCCTGAGGGAAATCTTTTGTTAATTACTAGGGCTACCAGTGCTTGTCTTGGGACAGAGCTACTCCTACTTAATGTTCTGACCAAGCATGAGCCAGGATCCTGGGCTGCCAACTCCATAGCACGGCTAAGACCAGTGGGAACATTTAAATAAGACTTTTGTGAAGGCTGGAGATAACAAAAGAGGAAAAACAAGAGGGATGTAAACATAAAGCTAGATGATCCTGATGCCAAGGGACTTTTTGGGGTGGGTACGTGGGGGTACGCTATAGGGATACTGTCTTGCTTAGCTCCTGGCCACTGCCATATGGCCAAAAACATCGATAAACCCCAATACCCTAGAGTACTGAAATGCCTCCAGCCTTCTCTCTAGAGAGCAAGGCCCACCTGGCAGGAAGTCTAAGACGGCTCTTCTGCAACGACCAAGACTTGGATAGTGGCCTTCGGGCCTCAGCAGAATAACTGTGTCCGACTATGGCGGGGTACCTTTGGCATTAGTGCAAGAGACCCACTTCTTTCTCTCACTTGGTTCCAGATGACAGACTTGTTCTCACCATGCAGTTGTGCGTAATCAAGGACCAAGTCAAAAAGGAGGCACAAAGACAGGGCAGGTAGCCCCCACCGAGGAAGGGGATGCGTCACACTTGTTTTGTAGGAGTTACACAGAGAACCACGATAATGGGAAAGATGAATTTGATTACAGCCCCCATTTCCAGTTTTCCTTCCCTAAGATCTTGTTGTGATGACTATTATCATCATTTCACACACCTCTTTCACGTGAACGTTTGGCTATAAAGCCACACTTGTTTTGCTTTACTGCCGTTTGCCTTCTGTAGGCCATTAAGACTTTACCACTCAAGCAAGGAGGCTTAATTTTATTTTTAAATAAAAAGATTCTATGACTTCAAGACATTTGTAAACTCCAGCTGGAAGGTATTCAGCCTTTCTGTGGAGGGCAAAGGACTTGGTGTCTTGGCCATTGAGCAAGGGGGTCACCGTAACATTTCAACAGTTCGCCCATAAGTGTTAGTCTGGCTGTGAGTCCTTAGAAAAAACACAGAAAGTGGGCGAGAATGAGAGAAAGATAACAGCAAGATGGAAAAAATGTTTCGAGAAAGAGGAACACACAAAGGACGTGACAGATGCAGAAAAAGGTGGCTGCTGGCTCAAGAGGCCAAGTTTCAGAGCAATTCCTTAAAGCTAGACTGCCCACGCTCCTCCTCGCTGAGCTGATTCCTCTTGACAAGGAAGGGAAAGGGGCCGGGGCAGGAAGCAGACTTATTGTCTCTACTACGCCGGTGAATATTAGACGAATGCTCCTTTATGATGGGGAGAATGGTGACGTGAACTCTATTGATAGTCATAATGTGCCAAAGCCAGCCTCCCCATAATAGACTCTAAAAGCATTCACAAAACCTTAGCAAGCAGCACCGAGAGAGGCGTGTGTCTCTTCTTGGGATCTGAATGGAGTCCTTTTTTCAAACAGTGACCTCGGGCTCATACCAAGCCATCCCCCCACCCCATCCCCCCGCAGCTGCAGAATTGCTTTATTAAAAAGCTGAATAGGTGAGCCAGAGGGAAACATTTTTAAGGAAGTTTCTATAATTTCCATTCAGTGATAGGAGAGGAAGCCACTTCCTCCTGCCAGGGCAACGGATGGCAAATACTCCCCAGGCAGCCTCAATAAGGAAGGGGAATGCATTCTGTGGGTTGGCAGGGTGGTCAGAGAAGGAAAAATGTCACTCTGAAGGCTGAACAGCAGGCAATACTCTCCCCTCTGGCTGAGCACTCGGCAGCTACGTGGATGCTCCTCAGAACTGTGACAGCTGGAAACAGGTGAACCGGTGCAGATAAAAGAACCCAGCCCTGCCTTTGGAAGCACGAAAACCATCTCCGCTAACCTTTATATGAGGCATGTGTTCTCTTCCTTCCATTGTCTCTGCCTTTCTGAAGCCCTGGACAGAGCCGGCATCGTAAATACCAATGTGCCAATTAAAAATGTAAGGATGCAGGCCCACCTGTGCCAAAGTCCATTGGTCTGCAGTGGAACAGTGATGGAGAGGAAACAATTGAAATCTAATGGACTCCTGGGGGATCACCTGCCTCTACACATTGTTCCCTGCCATCATCACTGACCCAAAATGGGACCATCTGACAGGGAATGGGCTGTGCAGTCCACAGACAGAGTCAGCGCCATATGGAACAGGCATTCCAATTGCCCATTGCAATACATAAAAACAATTCAGGATTCTAACTCTATTTTCCTGGCAATCGAGTTTAACTATCACTGGGCTCGCTATAATCGGATTCTGCTGCTGTATTTATTAAATATAAGTTGCTAAACATATGGCTCAAGGGATGGATAATAGGACGTGGAGTCAGGCTTAGCAGGAGTCTCATTTTTCAGGTCTGCCCCCAGGTATTCAAGGCCAGCAGTGTCAACCAGCCCGTGGCTGCTCAGAGCTTATGAAGAATGGGTCTTCTCAGTCATGGAAGTGGGTTCTCTTAATGGTATACATAGTTGGTTAGAAGTTATAACTAAAGAGGTCAAGATTATGAGTTCAATCCTCGTGCCAGATAGCTCTGTCTCCTCTTTGTTCAGCCAATATTTTAGCAGCAACCTATTACATACCATGCCCAGTGCTAGGACTGGATGATCCCAAGCTGAGTTAATTCTGGCCAGTACACCTGCCCAGAAGCCACTCAGTCTAATGTAGGAGGACAGCACAATATAATTTAAGACTAGTGTGATTTGTGCTGTGAAATAAATGGGCACAGATTGATTTGTTTGAGAGGCAAGAGGGGGGAGCAACTAAAATAGAATGTTTCGCATTATTTGTGTAGAGCTTTACAGTTTATAATTTCTAAGCCTGACACAAAACTTGGAAGTAGAGATATATTTTCTTCACAAGGGGAGGAATTGAAGTCAGAGATTTCAATTGTCCAGGGTTATACAGCCAGTGAGTGGCAGTCATGGGAAAACACACAGCTCACCTGAGCCTTGCCAGCCAATCCACAAATGTGAGTTGCTGATCACACGCCGAGAGCCTGTTGGCAGGTCAGGGAAATCCCCTTTCAAGACTCAAAGCTCTAATCCCCTTCTGATGACTTGTAGCGACATCTTCATAGACTAAGGAAATCTATTTATTAATTATCTGGATTGTGGCGCTCATTATTTATGGTTCACTGTGCAGAACCCAGAATCACAAGAAATGCACTGAGAAGTATAATTGCAAAGAGTAGTAGATAGACCCACCTGTGTACCTCTGTTCCTCCTGAAACTCCACAAACAGGACAATAAAAGGATTTTTAAAAGGCTGCATACAGTCATAAGGGTCAAGAAAAAATAAACGGGGAAAATGGCCACAAAATTTTAGCACTAGAGAGTAGATGAGCAAGTGGTAATAGACATAGCATGTCAGAGAAGGCCAAAATCAAAGCCTGCAGTGACAAAAGTCCAGAAGCAAGCAGGTTTGTACCCTAGAGGCCCAGAAAAGCCCAAGAACTGTGGGCATTGATACCTCTGGGAGTGGGAGTTCAGGCGGAGATGAAAGCAAAGGTATTTGTTAAATGTCTATGTATGGTTCCCAGATCCCCTCTATTATTCTGCAAAATAGGCGACTGCCAGCTCCAACCCTGGTGGAAGGCTGGAGGTGGAGTCTCTGAGGGGGGGCTTCAGGCTTAGGCATGTGAGGCCCAGCAGAGGCAGGGGCATGTGCCTCAAACAGTGGCTAGAGGGAGAGTTGGCATAGTGCACTAGAGGACCTGGGCCCCTTCCCCGACTCAATTCCAAGGACCCTGACTGCCAAGTTTAGACTCCCAGGCAAGAGCCTACGCAGCCCAGGTTTACTCTTCTTGGGGGCTGGACAATGACATGTCCAGCAGGTGATCCACAGGGAAGCCCACCTGTCTGCAGCCCAGGAATAGACACACAGAGCATCCAACCAGCGTTCCAACTCGCCACTGTTACACTATTATGAAATGTTTGAGGAAAGCCTTGTGAAAGAAAGAGACCAAAACAAACAGAAAAAAAAAATGCAGAGACACAGCAGGAAGCAGAAAAGACTTTCAATAAAAACCCCTGTAATTAATATCTTCAGAAAGATGAGAGAAGCTATCACATCCACAATAATGAGTTGGCACATAGTGAGCACTGTCCACGTGTCACAGCTCCAAGTGCTTTCACAGTAACTTCCTAAGTCCTCACAACAACCCTGCATGCAGCGGTGTTGTCATCATCCCCACTTTACAGTTGGGAAACTGAGACGCAGACGGTTTACATATATTGTCAAGTGTCACACAGCTGGTTAAGCCGTTGAGCTGCGTGTGTACCCAGGTAATCTGTTACTTCAGGTCATAAGCTCAACCGCCGTGCAAAGTACATTGCTCTAAAGCAAGTGAGGGGCCGTAAAGAGGAACATTCAGAGAACCAAAAGGAGTTACTGGGAATTGAAACTACAATTGCACAAATGAAACATTCATTACTGGAAAATAACGTTGAGGAAATATTCCAGAAAGCAAACACACAGAGAGAGAAAACACACACAAAAAAACAAACAAAAGCCACTCGCCTGCAGAAAAATCTATAAGATCAGCCCGGCAGGTCCATCCAAACAAAAAACTGCGTGTTCCAGAAAAAGAAAAGAGAATGTGAAGGGGAGGAAATTGTTAGAGAGGTAATTTGAGAAAATTTCCCAGAAGTAAAAGGTCTGAGTTTCTAGAATGAAGCTCCTACTAGAATCAAAAAGGATGTACGGGCACAGCGTTATGAAATTTCAGGATGCTGGGAAAATGATAAAATCCTAAATGCTTCCCATAGAGAAAAAGAATAGATTAAAAATAAAAAATTGGAATAAAAAGACAATCTGAGACTTTTTCAATATTCACATAGGAGAATAGAAGAAAATGGATAGATGACTTCCAGGTTTGGAGGGAAAATTATTTCTATGCTCAGTCTATTAGAATAGGATAAAGAATTTTTTTCAGACATAAAAGTTCTCTAACATTTATCTCCAATTCATGTACCCATTTTGGAAAGCTACTGGAGGATCTGAGATTAAATCAATAAAGAGGGAGAAATGGGATGTAGGAAAGCAGGGACACCCCCCAACACGGAGGAGAGTGTAACTCCTGAGTGTACTGTAAGCTAAAGAGGATGCCACAAGGGCAGCTGGCAGCAGCCCCAGACAGCAACCATCAAATGGCAGGAGAGGATGAAGGCTCCCGAGGGATGTTTCCAAGAAAAGCAGTGGCACCAATAGATTACCCCATGGGTTTTGAAGCTGTTGAGAAGAGATCTAGTTTGGGGATGAATTAAAGATAGTTGTATGTATAACTGAGTGAAAAGAAAATTTAGGCAAATTACTCGCTTCAGGGGAAAAATTGCACACAAAAAAATCATAGGCCTCCATAGGACTCAGTAGTGTAAGCAACTTGTTTATAACCTTATAGTAATGTAAACAACACATATTGATCCCGTGAAAAATTGTGATTGACTATAGTGGGAGAATGAGGGGAAGAGAAGTTGTGTGTGTGTGTGTACATGTGCACACGTGTATGTATGCATCAGAGAGCCAAAACAATTTTTTATAGTAGGAAAATTGATAGATTATGCCTAAAATTGAAAGACTAGCAGTGTAAGAATGTTATTCAAAATTATTGAAGTAATTACCAAAGGAAGGATTAAATAATTGAAAGTGATTGTCATGGGGAGTAAGAATCTGGGGGTGGGGCAGGGCACTGAGGGTTTTATTGTAAACCTTACAGAACCATTTGAACTTTTTGAACTATGCACATCTTCTCAAAATTAAGATTTTTTTTTAAAAAGAACCGCAATTGTGTCACTGAAGGCAGTATCCAACGGACGCTAAAGGGTCATTTTTGACAGGACTACTACAGCTCCTTTAGCGCGGGTCCTGCTCCCAACCGGGCACTCAGCCTGCTGTGCTGAAATTCAACCTTCAGTGGGCTGGAGCTTGTTGGGCCTGGGTGATCTCATTTCTGCCAGCCACAAATGCCAAGAAATCCGCTGCTAATGGATCCTAGGGGACTCCACAGGAAACACTGGGATAAGCAGGATTTCACTGTGTGTGAATCAGACCGGGCCCAGTCTGCTTTCCCAAAGGAGGAAGCGCTCTTTTCGCTCCAGCTAGGATATTTCCCTTCTGTGCAGGTTGTTCCCCAGCAACAGTAAGGTTTAGGGAAGAAGAAGAGAGGTTTTGGATGAAATAGGGGAGAGGTAACTGTTCTCATTGGCCTGAACTCAACAACGTTGAATAGCTTTGTTCTTAACCTTATTAATCAGTAAGTCAAACAGCAAAAATTGAACTTCCTTAATGGAGCCAGACACTCTGGATAGATATAAAAGCAGCCAATGAGGTTTACATACTAATGGAAGGGGCAGGGCATGCATGTGGGCCAGGCACATCCCTGCATGCATATAACCACACAGTGCTAGTGAAAAGACCTAGGAATCAGCTAAGACATTAGCCTAGCTTAAATGCTGAACACACAGCGTTTCCTCTTATAAATCCAGTTTAGCCATAACTGTGATCAAAACCAAAGCAGAGCTCTACCTTTCCCATCTCTGATGGATGCCGTTGGTTGGCACCACCCAATGGGAAAAAGGGTTAGCGAGGATTGTGGGGGATTTCTCCCATCCTCAGCCCTTTCCATTCCACTGCAGTAGCTTGTTTCTTCCTTTCTGCCTTCTCTAGTCCAAACATACAGTTAGGCACAAACCTAAGTAGCTGGTGTGGAGGAAGCTTTTTCTTTGGCTTCAAGTTTCCAAATGAAGGGACTGCCATTTGAGGAAGCCTCCTGACCTCTGCTCCCTATGGGAAGAGGAATGACTTCTTTGATTGGTGGCTTTGAGAGAAGGAATTGAGTTATGTGGTCCAGCCCCTCTTTCTTCTCTCTTTTTGGGGTGGCACCCTGCCCACTGGGAAGACTCATTCTCTGTTTGTCAGTGGGGTAATTTGCAGAGGCAGGTACAACGGGGAAAGCTGGCATCTTCCAACTAGACCTGGGTGGCGAGTTTAATTCTGAGGTGTGTTAGTTAGCCACTTACCCAGAGATCTATACCACACCCTCTAATCTAGGTTTTTTTCAGCAAGAAAGCTGTCATTTTGATCTCCAACTGACTATTGTCCCCTCATACCTCAACAGTATCGCATATCTCCTACCAGGTTGCCTGCTCATAGTTCTTAGAACGTACCCAGCTGTTTCACCCTCTGGGCCTCTGGGCCTTCTGTCTCCTTTGCCTTCACTGGCTGGAACCCCTCTCCACAGCTCCTTTATCACTGGTTGCTGACTTTTCAGTTCTCTCAGAGAGGCCACCCCAGACCACTCCTTCTACAGTAGGCCCCTCTCCCCTCATTTTTCTCAATCATAGCTCCCTCGTCGTTGTCCTTACGGCACTAGTCACAGCATACATTCTTATATAGGCCTTGATTTACTACTGTATTATACCTTCCCTATATGATGAAAACCTCATGGGGCAAGGGCTTAATTTTGTTCTAAATTGTGTCTCCAGCACCTACCATAATACCTTGCACATAGCAAGTCCTTAACGAATATTTGTTGAATCAATTAATGAAGTTAATGTTTTCTACAAAGGAAGAAGTTAATGTTTTCTACATGTTCAGGTGTTAAAGCATAGAATAGCTCTGTTGCTAATATGGGTAAATAGCTCAACAAATGATACTGCTTCAGGAATCCCATTTCCTCTGTTTCATGAGTTTGCCAGTTGGCTCCTGGTCAACAGTATACTGATAGCACTGGGGCTTCCCAGCCTAGCATGTGAACCTGGTTCTTACTTGGGATGTTTTGACTTATCTGCCTCTTTTCTTCAACCAGTGACATGAGACCTCGCACATACTGTATTTAGCTTCTACACAACCCAGCCACAATTTTAGTCATCGTTTGCCATGTCATTCCATCCAAACCTAACTTTTGGGCTTTTCTCCCCCATGTCACTCCTTTCTTCCTGTGTCCACTCTGTCTTCAGTTTTGCTTTGGTAACACTCTGTCTCTCTGTCCAAAGGGAATCAGTACCACTGCCTCTCAACTCTGTCTTCAACCTGGAGATCATTTTCTCCTTGAGATTTCTCCTTCACGGCTTCACAGCACTTTACATTTAGAAATTAATATCTGTATATCTTTAAAGATTTTAAAAAGTCACGAAGACATTACATTTATATTTTTATAGAAATGATTCTCATCCACAGTCTAGGTGGCTTCCCTGGAATTTTTAACCACAGTTCTAGGAAGAGTTTATGCTATCTCTTGAAGGGCTTGTGAGTGAAACTCCGCAGTTGGAAGGTACTAACGAGGTCAAAGGGCTCCCTCTGGAGCCAGAAGTCTCTATGACTATCTCTCTTAGATGGTCCTGCCAGGACAAGAACAAGAGACAAAGCAAATGATGGGAGGTTTTGTTCTCATGAGATTGGAGTTCAGCCCAACTACACTTGACCTATAAGTCTCTTAGGTAGTTCAAAGTCACACTTAGACTTTTCTAGAACTAGTGTGAGATGTAAAGTTTATTGAGGCTTTACCCATCATGACTCATTGTCTTAAAAGCCTTCTGCCTATGAATCAGAACTATATATATGAATATACATATGGATGTATAAATGAATCCTATTTAAGGCACAGCTCTAAATGGTCTTTGAAAATAAAAAAATTATATATCCAATTGCAAGTGGTGTTCCAAGTTAGAATATACTTAAATTGGGATGTTTTCTTTGATCTTTCCTTCACACAAGGGACAGACTCCCTTCCCAGTAGACTTCCCTGGATTTCAGGAAATTCTTACTCTTCTTACCCTGAGCTTGCTTGGACCTGGGCAGCCTGGAGGTTTAAATGGGTGCTAGGTTGGAATATTCGGATTTCATACACTCATGGGCCCTTCTGGTATAGCTAGTGATGTCCACGTAGCCTAAGAAAGTCCTAAACCACTGGCTGTGTTCGTGCTCTACCCTTGGAGAAAATATGTAGCAAGATAAATACATTCAATTATCTGTGCTTTTCCTATTTTACCTTAATTTTTATTTCTTCATCCTAGTAGCTTATGAACTTAACATATTTCTATTATGTCCATATTATGCCTAATATTACAAATAGGCAAAAGCAATATTTATATTGTCTTATGTATTTTATATATATGTACATATGCATATATAATATATGTACACATCTATGCATGTATATGTGTGTATGTGTATGTGTGTGTATAGTTATATAAATTGAGAGATAATCCTATAATAAATGCCTAGGTCCAATGAAATATCCCTATTATGACAGTTTGACCTGACAAAAATACTTTGTCTCCCATTTATTAAGACTCATTAAGTCTCTCACTTATAAATGTTGTTGAAAAATGTTCTATAGTGAGAAATACAACCTTATGGAGAACAAATCTTGAAAGAAGAAGGTATGTCTGATGATATGCTTAAGCTAAAGCTGTTGCTAGAGGCAACCTGAGTCACTGATTGCAAATGAAGTATTGATCAAAAAGACAGAAACTTGAAGGACTTCTCAAGGAAAAAAAAATATATATTTTTATATATATAATACATAATTATGCCATGTATATATATATATATATATGGCAGGGAAAACTGTTGTAATTGCCAGGGAAACAGTCTTGAGGTTCTGTTATGTGGCTTTTCTCACTCCTTCTGTGTCAGACTAGCCTACAGGAGAGAAGACACAGGGGTGTCAGAAAAACAGAGCTGAGACCCAGAGACGTAAAGGACAAATAAAATCTGTCCTTCTAATTCAACAGAAGTTGGGTAGCAGGTAGTAAACAGCTAGAGACACAATCAGGGCTCAGTAGCCTTCCTTCCTCACCCACTCTGCTCTGCGAATTCCCAAGAAGTGAGATTCTAAGTACAAAGCTAGAGCTGGTGTAAGCCACATGCTCCAGGCCTTCTCAGGGCAGTCCCAGATTCTAACTAACATCCTTTGCAAAAGGGGCCCTCAGAAGAAACAGCCCCAACGAGATGAAGAGAATGCCTCAGACCTGGGCTCAATAAATCTCCTTCACTTGGGTCCATTTATATCTCCCTTCTTCAGTAGGAGCCAGAGGCAAGTCAGGGCAGAAGCGGGCAGAGAGGGCATTGTGTTGCCCTGGGCCTGGCACCTCACTCCAAACTCCAAACACGTTGAACAGATCAATAACAACTGGGACAAGGGAAAAACAGTCCCTGGATCTCTGGCAGCTGAGTCAAGGCCCCAGAGGGGCCGCTGTGGCAAAAAGTCTCCAGCGTGACATGCCGGTTCCTAAGAGCAGTACCACGATGCGATGCAGAGTTCATAACAAAGGAAGGAGGTAATTTTAATCAAGGTATGAGGATAAGATGAGAATTAGATTACCATAATTTGTGAGAAATGTTCCATAAGAGCTTGTTCTTTCTGATTAGGTGCATCATCAATAAATTAGAAGTTGATAGTATAAAGTTTCTATATAAAAGTAGCAATAAATATATGTTTATTTTCATCTAAGGCAAACTTGCCAGTATGTAAGTAGTTTCACCTTGCAATGTTCCTGGCACATGATAGGTCTACTAAATATATGTTGAATTAATGAGTTACTGAAGGAATAAGTGGTAATCCATATTTTTAACTTTATGATCTTATATTGCACACTTCCATCTAGTGGCTGCCTCCCTAATTATGAACAAAGTGCCGAATGAAAAGAAATTTAACAATTCTGAAGTGTTGATAAATACCACTGGGAAGGGGTTTGTGGGTTTGTTTGTTTTGTTTTTGTTTGTTTTAACAAGGAATATACTAACAATAGAGTGTATGAGTATTTGTATTTTTATTCTCGGTGATTCAGGAGAGCCAAAGAAAACCAGTCTCAGAACTTCTATCTTCCTTACTTGGAATTTGTCTTGGCCTTCAGAGCATTTTCTCAGATATAGGACTCTGATACAGTGGGACTCCTTTCATGTTTACAATGTCCCTTGACTCATAAGTCACAGGAGAACTAAGGACTTAACACTCTCAACTTTTCTAAAGCATTTAAGGGACTATTCATTCTCCAGTATCGGGAGATGAGCGCACAGGCCCAGTGGGCTTTGAGAGCCACCCCCTTGCTGATAATGGGATGGACTTATCTTCTAGCCAAGAAGAGAACAGAGGGGGCTGACACAGGCTTTCAATTTTTTCCTCTAATGAATGCTGTTTTCTTTTGCTTTAGAGAACAGTACCCAAGAAGACTAGTGACAAGATGAAGTTTCACTGGTTTCCTTTTTCCCTGACAGGTTCAAAAGTGCTGTGCAGGTGGCAAATTAGACTTGGCTGCCCATTAATTGGTAGGAAGAAACTTTCTCTCCCACTGTTCAGATTGTCATTGGGTCCTTCAGCTCACATTGCGGTTTTGTGGAATTATCATTATTATATTTATCATTGCTGCTAATGCCATAGGCCACATCTCTGAGAAAAGGATGAAGGAATGATATCAATTAGAAGCCTCTCTGAGTGAATGTCTTAAAATAACTAGAAACTTGAGATAGCTCTTGATAGAGTGAAGAGCAAACCAACTGATACAAGTTTTCAGCTCTGGGTTTGGGTAAAGAACTTACTCTGTGATTGTCCTTAAAGACTGAGAAAATAAAAATGAAAAACACCAATATTGAGATGATAACAATTATGATGCATCATTATTTATCAAACTTCTACACTGTGCAGGGCACATCCAGTGTTTTACTTATATTTGGTCATTTAACCTACAGAGCAACCCTAAGAGATGATTATTCTTTGAGCCCCGGGGAATAAGGGATTGGCCTAACTTCACACAGTGTGTAAGTGGGAAAGCCATTATTCAATCCCTGTGTATAAGTGGAAGGACTACAGAAAAGCAAACCACCAGGAGAAGAGTGTAGATCCTTCCTTCCCAGGACATTCCAGCAAATAGAGCCAAAAACTGACATGGTGAGACCAGACAAGATTTAAACCTGAGGAGGAATACTAAAGGAAGAAGAGAAGAGGAAATGCGTCTTTCTAAAGCCTGGTGGTCTTTTCCACGGAATTCAGCGAAGATTCTTTTGACAGACCAGCCCTAGACATGTTGTGGGATAAACACGTGAGCGTGAAGCAGAAGGACACATGTAAGACTGAACACTGTGATGGCTTTGTGATGTGTCAATTTGGCTAAGCTAAACTGACACTAGAGTGCCAAAGGGAGACAGCAGCCATTTTGTAATATACACACCTTCTCCCAGTTATTTAATCAAACACTAGTTTAGATGCTACAGGGAAGGGATTTTTTGGATGCAATTAAAGTCTCAAATCAGTTGATTTTGAGTTAATCAAAAGAGAGGTTATCCTGGATGGGCCTGTCTTAATTAGGTGGAAGCCTTTAAAGGGGGACTAAGCCCTCCTTGAATATCAAAGATTCCAAGCAATAGAGAAGAAGGTAAACTGTAAAACCTTTCTACGTTTTGAGGTCTCTGTACTTACCTCATGGGTGCAGGTCTGCTGCCTCACCTCACTGATAAGAAGCAGCAGCTGGAGCTATAATGGCTCCTTTCCTTCCTGATGGCCCGCCCTGTGGACCTCAGGATTATGAAGGCAGCTCGTCCAATTTCACAAGCTTATTCCTTGTAATAAATCATACACACACCCACACGCACACATACACACACAAATACACATATCCGTCTCCTACTGGTTCTGCTCCTCTGGTTACACTCTGACTAATACAAACACTGAGGGACAGTAAAATCAGCTCATCTGAACACCAGCCCTGCCCACCAGCTATTAGGCTTATCTAAGGAATTATCTTTCCAAGAGAAGGAGAGACGCTGACTGCTACAGCACTCCAAATAAAAGAACAAGGAGGAGAATTAATAGAAAGCCATGTCCAACAGTGAGGAAGAGGGTGTTCTTTTAATAGAATGACACATTGTATTAGTCTGCTTGAGCTGCCATAACCAAATACCACACACTGGCTGGCTTAAACCGCAGAAATTTATTTTTCTTCACAGTTCTGGAGGCTGGAAGTCCAAGCTCAAGCTGCCAGCAGGGTTGGTTTCAGGAAGAGGCCTCTCTCCCCGGCTTGTAGACAGCTGCCTTCTTACCGTGTCCTCTCATGGCCTTTCCTCCGCACGTGCACAGACAGAGAAATCTTTGGCGTCTGTTCCTCTTCTTATAAGGGCACAGGTTTTATTGGATTAGGGCCCCACTCTTATCACCTCCTTTAACCTTAACTACCTCCCCTAAGTCCCAATCTCCACATCCTCAACTTTGGGGTTTGAGGCTTCAACCTATGCATTTTAGAAGGACAAAATTCAGTCTAAACCACACATCTAGTGAACAAAAAAAGAAGAAAAATGTTTCCAAAATTAGGGAAGTTGCAGGATGGCCATTGCTACTACAGATTAGCTAGTTTTTGGTAGAGAGAATTCTTCTACTGTTCAGGTCATCCTCGGGTGCCTCAGCACATTTATTATCCAACTTCCCTCCTGACCTCTGGTTCTCATCAACCATGTAGAATGTCTTTGTCTTGTCTTTACCAAATTATAGCTCAATGTTGATTCCTTCACTGTTTCTCAAAAGAAAATCAGTTCGTGGTCTGTTAACAGATTTTACTGAAGAATCATAAGAGAAACAGAGGGAGAGTTTCCATGGCATGCCCCATGGCAAAAGACTTCAGGTCTTCTCACCAGTTATAACTCTCCCAGAGCCCTGCTGTGGTCCTCACACACAATTCCCACACCCGAAGTCAGCCTTTTGTCCCTCTATGGTCCCAATAATTCTGTCCCTAACCTGAATACCTCATCAGGCTATGGGTACTTAATATAACAGAAATTTGAAGTCTCGTTCCACTAACCCAAGAGATTTATCAAACAACACACAGCGGTCTCCCTCAGAGAAGTTCTAGTAAAACATACTTTTCTCCATTTGCTTCAAGCAAAATAGCGTTGTTAAAGGAGTTTGACGTCTGTACTAGGCTGGGACACTCAGTCAAAAGGACGCCCCCTGGTGATGACTGTGGCACACCGGCCTGTTAGTCGCTGGCGGAGGGTGGGCGGATTCCAGAAGGGACAAAGGTAGAGGGAGCCGTAGGCTTCAAATGACCAAAGACAAGCACATATTATCTCCCAAAGGCCAGACTCAATTCTTCAGGAAAGAAGAAATGCAACAAACCCGGTGTCCTTCTGGCCAGGGGGTTCCTAATCTTCGAAGAGCAACAGGCACTGTCCTGACAGCCTGTTGAGACAGTCGGGCTCATGGAAGATAGTGCAGCTCCCCCTGAAGGAATTCTCTCTGCTGCTCCCAAATATGGCTAGTTTACCACAGCATCAAATTAATAATGGAACATAACTTTGCCACAGCACTGGAGGCCTCACATTCGTCTGCTGCACTGTTGCGACATGCCCTCCCTATGCCCTTCCCTCATCTCATTACATGAGCACCTTTTTCCGGAACTCGCTGAGAATCGTTCCCTGTGGAGCTCTTATATTTGGGTGCCTGAAAAATGTTTCAGCAGTTCAGTTTGGAGAGGCAACAAGGAATAACAGGGAGAGTTCGAGGGTAATGTATGTGAGTGTGCTTTGTTTGTTAACGGTTAAGATAGCACAGAAATGTGAATTTTTCTTTTATGCGTCAGAAGCTGAGGGTATTAGTACCCATTTTGCTAATGGTCATCAGCAAGTCACTTTACCTCTCAGAATTCTGTTTCCTTATTTGTAAAATTATAGTTTTTGACTAGATACCTTCAAAGAGCCATTCTGGATCAATAATGACCGATATCATAACAATGACTTAATGTTTATTGAATGCCCAATACATACTAAGGCACTCATCTAATGCTTTTACACATACTATCTCATTTATTCCTCAAAACAATCCTATGGAAGTATTATTGATACCATCATCCTTACTTTTCAAATTAAAAAAACCAAGGCACAATGACATTAGGTAATTCATCTAATGTCATGCAGCTAAGGAATAGAGCTGGGATCTTAACCCAGGCAATTTGCCTCTGGTGCCTACACACAGCCAGTATGGTCTACTGCTACCATGAGTATGTTTTAATGATATGCTGTATAAAAACAAAAGTAAACAAACAAAAAACCCCACAAACTTTGAGATATGTCTACACAACATCAGTAAACACGGCAAGTATTAAAGTGTGGATACTTTAATGGTGGTGGCAGATTTATCATAATCCATTTATGTTCTTGTCTAGGCTTCTTACGACTACCAGGGAACAGTTGGCCCAGAGTTAGCAGCACAAACCCACGTACTGAAACAGGCAAAGCTAACTGGCCTACCCAGGATGGAACCCCTGACTCGGGCACTCGATCACTTGGAAATGTTTTACTTCCCAAGTTTCTGACAGATATTTACTCGTGCTGTGCCTAGAAAACAAGGCTTTAAGATCACCAGCACTCCCTGTTTTGATTGCCTGCCCACGGACAAATGGCGTCTTGCCATGCCTTGCACTTGGGAACCTTCCAAAGGGGCAAAACAAAATCCAAAAGAGGCAGCCTTCCACTGAGTACTTAGAGATGGCTCAGAGCACCGGCTTTAGGTTAGCTCTGATCTCTACTACAGCCCAGCACATTTTCCATACATTGAATAGCATTCCTCTTCTGCCTGCTAACCCCAATCCACTCAAGCTTCCAGAACAGCTGTCCATATTGGTTTATCCTTCTGTGAACTCATCTAGTATTGTCAGCTCTGCATCAGAGTTTAGTGCCAGATTGTGAGCTTTATCCTGCTGCTTTGTGACGATTTCATGTGTAGTCGAGTCTCATTTGTATCAACAGGTATCTTGGAGAAAATGAGGCACACTTCTTTAGTTCCTCCACAGTACCCAGGTCAGTGATGTACTGAGCGCATGGTTCTGTTACCACTAGCAAAACATTTGCTGAACAGGATTGAAAGGAGAAGTTTCACAGAGAGCATCTTCTGGGGAAAAAAAAAAAAAAAAGCCTTCAGAATACGGGAGTCTTTGTAGAAATGAGAACTCCTGAGCACAATCTGTGTGGGGGCTCCTCTGGGCCCAAACCCCACACTTAGCATGGCTCCCACTGACATGTCCTCAGATTGTGAACATCAAAAAGCTTTTAAAGAATAAGTGCCATCTAGGAAGGATATATACACTGTTATAGCTGGCCTTCCCTAGCTCAATTCTAATTAGGCTGATAGAAAACCAAGTGGAAAGTTAGATTTCCATGGGAATCTCCTCAGGAATGAAAAAAGATCAGGTTTAAGGAGTCACTCCTGGACAACAACACAAAAGGTGAGGAAAGGAGGAAAGTAGGAATGCCAAAACAAGGAAGTGAGGGAGCCAATGGAAAATGTTGTCTTATTAGGCCAACCTTTGGAGATGCCTCTTAAGTATATTTCTGAGAGGACATGAGCATGTGTAGATTAAAGCCATTGCATTTCCGCAAGCAGGCGACACCACACCATAACACCTCACCAGTTTACAATCTAAAGGAGCCAAGGACTCTCCTTGTGTTGCCTGACCTGATTTGGCATTCTAGGCCCCAATGGGATGCTGATGTCTTATTTTGAAGAAATTGCTTTTGAATTATCCACCTCATTCTGTAGAGATATTATAACCATGATTCTCGAAGAGGACTTACTGGGTTGAAGGGGCATTTGAGCATCTTCCCTTCACAAGGTTTCACAGTGGGTGGTGGAATGTCCGATCTGCTCAGCAGGGTTTACACACGCAGAGTCTCTCCTAAGTGTGCATCTGCTCAGGTCAGGGTAGGGCAGAAGGGAGAGCATCTGATTGCTTCCATCCAAGTATGTTGAGCTTGACTGTGAAACAAATGTAGGCAGTCCTGAGCCAAACGCCCATCGCCGTCCAAGGCATCTGCAAACCACATTTGTTTCTTGGCTGTGATGGAAAGGGTTGGCTGCCTCTGTCTTGTCTTCCTTTACCGCCCTGATCCCTCGAGCCAGAGGAAGGTGTTGCTATTGATGTCTTTCCCAGGCATGGTTTGTTGTTTTTCTTTGTAGATTTTATGCATTGGCAGACAAAGGCCTTGAGTAAGGAAATGATCTTTTAGGAACAAAAAAGCTCGTTTGTATGTGATATTCAGGACACCAGGCAGAATGGTCTTTCCAGATAAAGTTGGCTGGCGATGGAAAGAGTGGCATCTACGGGTCATAAAGCACTGTGTCTGTACATATTTCCTGCCGACAGGCACTCGCTCTGCGTGCCAATCCCATGTGTTAATGTCAGCACTTCCTTCTCCATGGGCCATCCAGGTCTTTTGGCTGAATAATTCTGCCTGGGGAAGGTCCTTTGATAGAGCGAGGAAGGAAGAGTGCACTGACTTCAACACCTTCTCAAAGGATTTGACTTTTTAGTTGGCTATTTCTAAATATTTAAGTCTTTCTACAGGCTGAGACAAGAAGGTAGAACAAAAAGAAATAAACAGAAGCTAAGTATTCATTTTTTTATTAGACTCAGAACTTAGATTTTGACTGGGTATTGAATCTAGTCCTACTGCATGTGCTTAACAAACTTTTTAGGATACAACAATACAGCCAAGAAAGTCCCAAGCCCCCTATGGTACCAGAAGTGTCACAGGATAAGCGAGCACAAATATTAGCCAAGTGCTAGAAGAGGGACATCTTGTCAAAGTGGTTTGACTGTGGATGGAGACACCTGCTCCTTTCTGTTAGCCTCGTCATATCGCCCAAACTGTTGTTTTTCTTCTAGGGCATTTCTATGATCTTTTATGTCATAAGAAAATAGATGCATGAATTGTCTTTTTAAGTCCAAACAGGAATTACCTGCCGGGAATTTGGAAAAAGAAATAGTTTGTTTTTTTGGGGGGGAAGAGCAAAGATCAGAGGAAAAGAGGGTGTTTTTGCCGCTTTTACTGACACTGTCTTTCTTATAAAGAAAAACAAAGCTAAAGAAAGATGGGAAAAGATTTTGAGCCTATCTGACCAATCTTTTCCCCAAGATAATGGGCAGCTATAAATCTTGACTTAGCAACAGGTAAAATTAGTCCAATTGCTTTCATTGATTTGCACAAGTAGTGTAACATTACTATCAGCGATTTTGGAAATTACCATTTCAGTTTACATGTTTTATAACTTTAGGTTAGGTTTTTTTAAATAAAATGTAGGGCAACAAGAGGAAATGGAAAGTGTATGTTTCCATTCTTAAGTGAAATCAGTGGGAATCTTAAATAACATTTATTAAAAGTATGGTGCATTGGAAAAAAGTATATCTTTGGAGCTCGTCTGTGTTGCTATCCTTGGGGTCTACAACTCAGAGCTGCTGCAGTCTAAAATATTTCATAATTCTGAGCCTAAAAGGACAGAGTATTCAGTCTGAAGTAGAGGATTCTGAAGAAAGACTTGAGTTGCTTTCAATTATAAGGACGTTATTACATGAGGGATGGTGACCATATGTGCTTTATTCCTAATAAAAAAAAACTGAATAAAGAAAAGCTATAGTTAGACGCACAAGAACTGTGAGGCTTATTAAAAATGAGAGAGAATGAGGGGTATTTTCTTGTCTCCCTTCTAAAACAGATTTTTAGATGAGAAGACACTCATAGACCAGAGGGTAGGGAGAAACCAGGTCTTCCAACTCACAAAGTCTAAGTAACCAAAAAAAAAAAAAAAAGAAAGAAAGAAAAGAAGACATAGGTTCACAAATTTTGGGGTCAGAAAAAGTCACCTGGGGGGTTTGCTTAAAATACAGATCCTGTGGCCCATTTCCAGAGACGGTGATACAGTGGATTTCGGGTGGTATCTGGAAATCTGTATTGATTTTGAAACATGTCAACGCTTGAGAAGCACAAAGACAGCGCTGGGCCACTGACTTCGATGGAGGAACTGGGGTTTCTCCCCAGTCTGCTGCTAATTCATTAAATGATCCTGTCAAGCTGCAGCTTCCTTGCCTGAAAAATCCATACTTCATTTGTTCCTTCTATCTTATGAGACAAGAGCCGCAGAAGGTTGTGTAAGGTAGAAAAGCACTTTCCAAATCTGATGGCATATTCTATTTATCAATTTTTACATCCCTCATTAATCACTCTCTCAAATTAATCAGGGAAGGGCTTCTCTTCTCCCTGCTAATTCTGCACATGGAATTTCGAACCCGCAGATGTTAATTAGGAGCCTGCCCTGTGTACAGACTTGTAGAACCCACTTCTGCTATCTCCCACCTCTGTGATCTTAGGCAAATTATTCAAATTATCTGAGTTTCTATATCCTCGTTTGTGAAATGGGGATGCTTTTCCCCGCCTCCCTGGTTGCCGTGAGGAGAAAATCTGTAAAGTTCCTGCTACCTCACAGGAGGCTGGTTCTTCCCACCTGTGGATCCTGTCCCTCCACTTTCACCATGTCCTTGTCCTCCAATTGACAATGACTGTCTTGTGACAGAGACTGAAGTCTCCATTGTTGTCTTTGGCAAAAATCAGGTTAGTAGACGTTTGCCCAGAATGAACAGAAATAAGCTTTTTATTTTCTCGAAAATCTCAACAGATTTCTCATTAAAAAGAATATATACATACATGTCTCCAGAAATGAGGCAGTGGTGCCTGTTCCTGGGTGTGTGGCCAGGGACACAGAATTCCCTTGGTGCTTCTGCAAACTCAGCTTTATTGAGCACTCAGGGCCCTTCAGCAAACAGACACATGGAATTTCCAGAGGCTCCTGTGATGACGTGAAAAAAGCAAACAAAAGAACATTCAGTGGGGTCTTTTCTGGCCTCAGTTCTGGCACGTTTTCCGCACTCATTCTGCTAAGAAGGGACTTAGGGGAGGAAATTATTTGTGAAGCTGCAAAGTCAGACGGGAGAACAACTGACCCATGTTTTGGGTGGAACTCTAAAAAATAAAGTTATGGAACATTTCATCCATAAAAATCTCTGACATCGAATGAGAGCAAATACGGCAGGTGACTTTGGGCACATGGGTTTTTTGTTTTTTTCCTTGGGGAGTCCTTGTTATTTCAAATACCTTGGTAGATCTGTAACCTGTTGTTGGTATAACTGCAGTTCTCAAAGAGCTTAAAACACCCAACTAGAAATTGCCTACTATTTCATTTTACTGCAGACAAGCTCAACACGATGGGGGAAATGTCCTTGAACCTTACAACTTGAGAGTGTCTTTGTATGATGTGGTGGCATTGCCATCTGACAATCGACTGAATATGTGAGCAGTTGCTTTTGAAGCTACCCTCATAACCCAAATGCTTAGTGGGAGAAGAGGTCCTGGGGCAGAGGCTGCCAGTCACTTCCCCAAGTCTACGGGTGTGACAAGTAATCAGACTGAAGCCCAAGCTCTCCCAGGTGACACATGAGGCCTTTCCTGATATGCCACCGGCTCACCTTTCCATCTTATCCTTTTCTTCCTGTCCCACTCCTGCACAACTCACTGCACCCCTCACTCATCAAATGCAGTTGTGTGTGGTCACAGGAGGGCACCACACTGTCCCCCTCCATCCACTCGCCTAGCCAACACTTGCTTCTCTTTCAAATCTAACCTCTCACTTTACTTTTTCCCTGAAACCTCCCTAACTGTCCCACCTCCCACCCCTCAAACTCTCAAACAGGAGAAGAACCTCTCCTCTGTGCTGCACCGAAACACTTCATTCACAGATGCATTTGTTTATATTCATGTCTTCTTTCTCCCCTGCTACACTGGGAGCTCCTGAAGACAGAGTTGATGCTTTAGTCATCCCTGTTCCTAGAACTAGTGCTTGTTCAAAAGGGCTCAATAAATGTTAACTGGCTGACTCACTGGATGAATCATTGAATGAATCCTTTGAAGCAGCTTCTTGAAAGTAAAAATCCCACCCTCCTCTCCCCCGATCCCTCACAACTATATTTTGGGAGATGGAGCTATAGTACTTTCCATTTTCCTAGAACCAAGAGATATTTGGGGTGAGAAGCATGGCTGACAGGTGATCTTTTGAGTTTGTCTAAGCTAAATACTCTAATCCCATCCCCCACCCACAGATACAGGGTACTACAGACTGAATGTTGACGTCCTGCTCAAAATTCACAGTTGAAGCCCTAATCCCCAAAGTGATGGTATTTGGAGATAAGGCCTTTGGAAGATACGTTAGGGTCAGGTTAGGTTATGAGAGTAGTGTCCTCGTGATGGGATTAAGGCCCTTATAAAAAGAGGAATGGACATGAGTCCTTTGTCTGCATGTGAGGATACAGCAAGAAAGTGGCCATCTGCAAGAGAGCCCTCGCCAACCAGGAGCAGCCAGCACCCCAGTCTCGGACTTCCCAGCCTCCAGCACTGGGAGAAACAAATTTCTGTTGTTGAAGCCACGCAGTCGATGGCATTTTATTGTAGCAGGCTGAGCAGACTAAGACAGAAGTTGGTACTGACCGTGGGGTGCTGCTCTAACAAATACCTAAAAATGTGGAAGTGGCTTTGGACCTGGGTAATGGGCAGAGGCTTGAAGAGTTTTGAGGCGCTTGCTAGAAAGAGCTGATATTGTCATGAAAGGGCTGTTTAAGGTGGTTCTGGTGAGAGCGCAGACAGTGTGGGAACAACTGGCTCGGCCATTGTCCTGCGAGGGCTTTGGGATCTGCTCACAACTAAACTTCCCGTACATGGAGGACCTTTATCTGTCTGTAGCACAGGCAACGGTGGCAGGGCAGAAGGCTTGGATCCTCCTTGCACTGGTGGCAAAACCTGGCTTGTAAGTGCCGGCTTGGAAAGGGGGAAAGCATTCTGGAAAGCCGAGCTGGCGTCTTTTGCAGTTTGGAAAATAGAAAATTTAAAATGGAGAGAGAAATTTCCTGGGTAAAGGAATCCTGTAAGAGATAAAGTGGGGGAAATTGAGAGAGGGCAGGTAAAGGAGCTTGTTTGAAGTTTAAAGGAGAGGAACATTGTTGCATGGTGTATTTAAGAGTTGTCAGAGAGTAGGGGGGGCTGCCCAGTGGCACAGTGGTTAAATGCGCAAGTTCTGCTTCAGCGGCCCGGGGTTCATCGGTTCGGATCTCGGGTACGGACATAGCACCACTCGGCAAGCCATGCTGTCGCAGGCGTCCCACATATAAAGTAGAGGAAGATGGGCATGGATGTTAGCTCAGGGCCAGTCTTCCTCAGCAAAACGATGAGGATTGGCAGCAGTTAGCTCAGGGCTAATCTTCCTCAAAATAAAAAAAAATTGTCAGAGAAAATGGCTCAGGCCCCCTGCCACTAGGTGAGGGACTGGGAACTCCCTTGCTAGTCTTTCCTGTCACCAAATCCCACCGTGCAACTTGTTGTACTACTTGTGCTGATCCACCAAGTGTTTGCTCTCTATTTGTGGTGCATTCAGCATTGTGCTGAGCCTTATGTCCCACATAGACAATGCAGGGGACACAGCTGTGTACCCAAGTTGTTTACAGCCTCACAGAGGAAACGAGGTTCACTTGTGTGCAGATGGCATGAAAACAGAACACAATGCTAGACGGTACAAAGGGCTCGAGACAGGGCTTCTTTGCTGCATATTAGAATCACTGGGGGAACTTTTAAAAATCTTGAGGGGCTGGCCCAGTGGTATCGTAGTTAATTTTGTGCACCCTGCTTTGGTGGCCCGGGGTTTAAGGGTTCAGATCCCGGGTGTGGACCTATGCACCACTCATCAAGCCATGCTGTGGTGGCATCCCACATATAAAATAGAGGAAGATTGGCAACAGATCTTAGCTCAGGGCCAATTTTCCTTACCAAAAAAAACACAAAAAACAAAAAAAAAAAACTTGAGCCCAGGCCATACCCCATATAAATGAAATCAGAGTCCCTGGGAGTGGGACCCAGATGTTTGTAGATTTAGTTTCCCAGATGATTCCAATGTCCAGCCAGGTCTGAGAAACCATGCTGAAGAATGAGCATTAGCTGTAACTGAAAAAAATCTGAGCCATTCATTCACTAGCTCTGTGACCTTGGGTCAGCCAATGAACATCTTGAGGCCTGGTCATTCCAGAGACTTTTGTTAGTCCTATGAGGGGCATTTTATATCTGCATGATTAGCATAATGACTGACACATAGAAGGTACCCAATAAAGATGTATTCATTTGAACCAATAGTATACGTGGACTTATTTAATAAGCTTGAAAATGTAGTTATTAATAATAGCACTATTTGCAAAAGATAGTTTAGTGATAATATCTGTAATAATGGCTGTGGTAATTCAGGTTCCAAGGTGCACAGTAGAGAGAGCCCCAGTATTTACCTTGGTGGCTGTACATAACGGTGCTCCACACTGTGTGTTAGATTGACAAGTGCCTTGGGTGCATTGGAAGAATCAAGAGCAAAGCTTTTTAGTTCACCTTGGGAAACTGCCTCTTCATCGCTCTGGTCTCTGTCCATCTGTCCATGTACCACTGAGATGCCAAGCACTAAGTCACATGGCAGAGGTTGAGAAAAGTACAGAGAATGAGAGAGGGAGAGGAGGAAGGAAAAGAAGCGATGGGAGGAGGAGATAAGAAGTCTTGGGAAAGAAGGAATGATGGGAAGGGATGTAGCCGAGGTTGGGAGTGTGGAGAGTGACTGAAGAGACAGTGCAACACTGCATGGGCCCAATGGTTCAAAGGGATGAGATGACAGTCAAGGTTTTGTTTTATGATGATGTGGAGGTCCCACGAGATGGAGGCAGAGAAGAGTGGGGGTTGGACTTGTAAATGGAGCTGATAAACCATAAGAATTCAGAGAACAAGGATATGGAGCCCATCAAGAGCATGTCAGGTTTTACCTTGCCGACGCTCTGAAGGTCTGAAGGTTGTTAAATTGCCTCCCATTCCTGAAAGAGCCCAGGCAGGCAGCTCCCTCTGGGACTCCCATTAACCCTCGTGGTCCACTGCCAGAAACATGAGCTCATTCCGCTTGTCCGTCTGCAGTCCTAGCAAGCACGATCAAACTTTATGAGGCTTGTTACAAGCAAATTACATGGGAAGCTGCAAAGGATTGGAAGGAGGTGGATAGCGGCGGGGGGCCAAGCACACTATCGGGAAAGGGGAGCAGGGGTGGGGATGCTATGCACAGCCCAGACTTGGAAGGCATCAGAGCCCATCACCAAGCAGCTGGCAGCTCCCGCCTCCGGGGCCCAATTTTCCAAATGATGACTTGAGTGTTCACACCTGCACTGGCTGGGACCGGGGGCCCTCCCTCTGCAGAATTAATGGAGCGAGCAGAACCCAGGAATGCTTTTGGCCACAACAACCATTTCTCTCCTCCTTGGCCCCACCTTCTCTACTGGCAAAGCAGGTTTCTCTCCAGCTCCATGTCAGCTTCTCCTTCAGGCCTCTCTGCTGCTGAGGTGTGCAGATGCCCCTGGCTAGGCATCCTCAGAGAGGCTAGATCCAAGGCACAAAAGAATCCCAGGACTTTTTCCCCTTAGATGGGCAGCTGGGCTCACCTTCTTATTGGCTTCCTCCTCCCCTTCCTAACATATAGACCCAAAACTATTTGCGACGCGACTTTTTTTGTTCCTACATAACACAAGTTTGGACAATTCTTTTTACCTTTTTTGGCTTCCCCTGGTGCATTCTGCTGGAATGAGCCTGGGTACAGAATAACTGGGAATATCCCAGGAACTGGGATTCCCGTGGCTCGGTGTAGCTCCTACAGAGAGAAGCACAAAATTCATGTAGATCATTTTGTTTGAACTCTTTCCCATAGCAATTGCTACTGGGAGAGTCCCCCTAACCAAGGCTCGGCTCTCTTCAGTGCTGCACACTTGTGTGCGCGCACACACACACACACACACGCGCGTGTCCACATGCTTACTCAGAAACTTGCTGAAGCAGAACCAAATCAGGGTATGCAAACAGGCCTTATGGTTTTGGACAATTTAGGAGATGGATGCAGGGTAGGTTCAACTGGGGAGAGGTCTGGAGAGATGCCTTAGACCAATCTGAATGCAGAAAACCAAGGAAGCACAGGAAAGATGCCATGTGAATGTCGTTACATAAATTTTCTCTCCCAGCACAGCCCGAGGTGGTTAGATGCTGTTTCCATCCAATGGGAGCTCCTTAAGCTCTCCCACTAAGCTGGAAAAACATTCACTTAACAGGCTTGTCCAAACAATTCCCTTTTTAATTCAGACATGATGAACTGCAGGGGGAAAGCAGAGCCCCAGGGCTGTCCACCTGAATACCATCACTCCTGACAGGGCACAGAGCCACACGCTCACCTCAGCAGTCCATTAAAAAGCCTGATGGGGAAACTGTGTTTATGGTCAGGTTACAGAAACAGGAGGGAAGCAATTAATGCCTTCCCCATTGCCCCTGTCCTTCTATTTTCTGTTCTTTCCAGCACGCACACAACATGCTCACACAGACTCAGCGCCATCTCTTGCCTTCGCTTAAATGCTTTCTTGCAAACTCTGACACCCACCCACCTTGCGTGTGCTCCCTTAAACGATGGCTCTATCAGTACACTTGCAGGAGAAACATGTTCACATGTGTACTACGCGCTCATATGCCCTCTCAGATCACAGCTACACCCACAGCCTCTTTCTTCTTTCCATCCACACTCTCTCCAAACACATTCATTTTGCTCTTTCATCTCTCTGACCTTGAACTTGCTCCCATCTTCCTTTCCCAGTCAGTCTTTCAGGAAAACATCTCTGCCTCTCCACCTTCCCCTGACCACCCCCCATCGCTCTTCTCTCTCTCCACCTCTCAGCGGCCAAATCAGCAACCCCAATTCCTGGCTGTCACAGGAAGCTTTCACACGAGGGAACCTTATCATTATTTTATTGCTCCGTCTCTCTGTCAATATATTCCTGTCCTTCCAGCTGAACTAGATTCCCCTGAGTTAAAAACTCGACTTCGGGTTATGTAACAAGCTCCTTGGGGAACACATGAGGTTTCAGCCCGGCACTTAGAAGGAAAGCAAACTGCCAAAATAAAAAAAGCTATTTTAAAAAATGGCTAGTTTACACAGGAACCTAATTAAAGAAAGATCTAGTTGGTGGAAAGTAGCGGGAATAAAGGCAATTCTGGGCTGGGAAATGTTCGTTTCTTGTCCAACAGCCATTTTGCAAGCGTTAACAGGATCAAAAATGCTACCAGGGAAAACACGCATCTGAAGCGCGCCTCCTGAGTCCGGCGACCGGATCAAAGATGGCAGTGCCAGTGCAGGAGCACCAAGTGTATGCCACGGGCATGAGAATTAGCCGTAGACTAGCTATCGCACGTGATAAGGAGCTCACTTCAGTGATGAAGTTTCATAACATCACACACCACACTGTAATTAATACATATCCCATTATTCAAATATGGCTGTGCTGTGCTTATAGTTTCTTTATAAAAGATGGCAATCACTGTAACACATTTCACACATATTTCCATATATAACTTTTTTTCCTGTGATATTTCAGAAAGTTGGATGTAGTCCCCATGTGATTGCTCAAATGAAAATCTCATGTACATTGAGTTCCACTGGCAGGCTGGCTTCCAAAAAGAGCAGCACGGCTGTGCAAGGAGTGGTGCAGGCAGCCGAGGGGCAGAGGAGAGCCGGGGAGAGGACGCGGAAGGCCTTTCCCTACCTGCCTTTGCAGCGATGGCCCTCAAGGTACCAGAAAAGACACACAATAATAGATAATTGCTAAGCGCTTCTTTTCGGGGAAATGTAGACTACTAAATCGAAGTGACAGGCCAGCGTTTAAGACACTGTCTAGTGCAGGGGTCAGCAGATAGTAAATCTTCCAGTAAAGGGGCAGATGGTAAATTTTTGTCTTTAAGGGCTGTATGGTCTCTGTCACACCTGCTGGACTCTGCCATTGAAGCAGGACAGCATTAGCAGGCAATAACCAATGGGCAAAGCTGTGTTCCAATAAAACTTTATTTATGGGCACTGATATTTGTATTTCATATAATTTTCTTATGGCACAAAATGTTATTCTTCTGTTGATTTTTTCACCCACTTGAATCTACAGAAACAATTCATAGCTCGTACACTGTACAAAAACACGTGGCGGGCTGCATTTAGCCTGGGGGCAGTAGTTTGCAGACCCTGATGATGCGTGTTTTATCGCAGACATTTACTGACTGTGTCAGTCCCTCCCCGCCCTGCCCTCTCCACTTTGCCCCTCTCCACCTGCTTCCCTCTCTTTCCTCCTCCACCTCCCAGCTTCGGCCTAAACCACCTCCAGGAGTTATCAAGCACTCACTGGTATGCCAGATACACTCTCTCTGTGTCTGTGGCGTCCTTGTTTTGTTTGTGTTGTCGTTTAGAGTGGGGATTTCTGTTGGTTCCTCTAGAAAATGCCACTGAAGAAATGCCTTTCTGGACACCCTCGTCAGAAGCTGCTTCTTGCTTCTAGGCAACAGCAGCCCTTGATTCCTGTTCAGGAGTAGGGAGGGAGCACGAGTCTTTCGGTGACTGGTACCTCCGCATGGGCAGTGTTTCTTTGCATGTTCCCACAACACAAGAAGAGTTGGCCTTGTGGAGATGTATGGAGGGGAAAGGGGACTTGATCAGCCATTTGAGCCCCTGAATAGGTGCTCACAAAGCATAGGTACTAACACCCCATTTACTAGTTCCCTGCTGGGGCATCTCCAGAGTCCACTTTGACATTCATTCTGCACTTGCGAGCAAGAGGCGAAAGGGAGACATTCAGAGGCTGGCTGCATGTCTATCTCTGATTTTCTCATCCATGAGCCCAGAGCTGGAATTGGAAGTGGACCTCCAAGGATGCTGCCTATGAATATTGCATGGGGTACAACTTTGCCTCAGGCCAGCCCTGACTTCTACAGGCTATAAGCATTTACCAGAGCTAAGTGACATTCGAGGGGCCAAGTGGAGGGTTATATTACCCCCACTTTGCAGAGAGGGACACTGAGGTTCAAAGTCAAGAATTAATATGCTCACAATAGGAACGTGAGATCCAGCTGCAGCAGAAAATCAAAAAGACTTCTCTCTATTACCAGCCTTTTGTTCCTATTACAGGAGCCCCGTGTGAGTATGTGTTACTTTGTCCTTGGTGGGCATCCTTGGGATTCTATAGCCACAACATTTGCCAAAATGCTACATTAATGTCATATTCTAAGCATCCCCCACTTCCACCTCCAGTTTCTGAGGGTGGGAGAAGTTAGACTCGATCTAAAACAGGCAAAACTACAGAAGCACAGACAAGTACACACTGTAAACACAAATGTAAAGGCTTATTCTCCCTCTGGTGCTGTCCTTCTCCACTGATCCATGCTCCTGCTGTACGAGCCACACCTGCAAAGAAACCAATCCGCAAAAGGTTTCTGAGAGCTGGTGAAAGTTTGAACATGTCTCTAGCATTTGAAATCTCTCTGCCAGTCTGATACCACTGCCAGCCCACACTCTCCCTCCAACTAGTTATTTTTAACCACAGCAAAACAACAGCAGCATAGCTGTGGGGATGGGCAGCCATGAAGAGCTGTACCAATCACCAAACGTCCCTTCTCCCTGCAAGCAGGCAAGCAAAGCATCCTTTCTTTGCACAGAGAACTCATCCCTCCAGGGGCCTAGAATCCATATCAGTATTAAACAATTGGTCAAGTCTACTAGAACTGTTGGAAAAACAATAATGACTTGCTTCTCTGCATTGCAATTGCAAAGAGGTCAGGACAGATTTAATAAAAGCTCGCATTGCGTGGGCGAAAGGCAGGAATCAATATAAAAAATAAAATTGATATGTGGAAAGGGATAATGATCAGCCAGCATCTAGTTACTCTGAATCAAAATACACGGTCATCTGAAGAGTAGCTCAGACTGCCAAGGCACATTCGGGGGCACCTAGTAGGAGTCTGTAGCCATATTCCTCTAAGGTATGAGTTATATATCAAGCAAAAGGTCTCATATGTTTCACGAACCAAGCTACCAAGGCCAACTGTCGACCTTGTGTGCTTTCCTTTAGAAAGAGCCAGAATGTATGATCGCCTCACAGGCCCAGTATCTAAGACACTGAGGAGGGAAGATGGATCTACCCAAATCACAGCTTAAAAGATAGGCCTTGCAAGCCCAACTGAACAGAATTATGCCTGAGCAAGTCTTTAAAGAAATGTTTCCAACATTTAAGACCCAAGGGAGAATACTTCGTAATCTCCTTGTGGTAACTATTTCAACTGATTCCAGCCCTTCAGAGGCAGTAAGGAAGAAAGTGTTGGCATGAACTCCCAGGCAGCCAGGGTCGCCCGGCACTGTGACCCAGGAAGAATGTATTTCTGCTTACTGAGGATATATCGCACCTTCATAAACGCATGTGTGCATTCCTCCCTTCAGCAAACATTTATCTGAATGCCTACTTTGTGCCAAGCTCTATAGTAGGTGCTAGGGAGACCCCCCCAAAATAAGTAAATAAGTAAACTGACATGAAAATGATAGATTGCAACACAAATTAGATAATACCTATAAAAGATATATGAAAGAAATAGTTACTACTTGTGCCAAGCCACTAGGTGAGTTAGAGTCAGATTATTTTGATTATTTATACACAATAAATATTCTCAGAGGAGATAATATTTGTTTTCCAAAAAGGCATCCAGGGTTGCGAGCGTCCCAGGCAGCAGAGGCAGCACGCACAAAGGCACAGAGATGTGAGAAGGCAGGGTGTTTGCAGGCCACCGCTAGTAAATCAGAAGCTTCTCGAAGAACTCAGCAAAGGGAGAATCTCCCCTAAACAGCACTTCCCACTAAGGAGATGAGAAGTGATTCTTCAAGCCCTGATTGCTTTTTTCCAGGGGAGGCACGGACATCCTAGCTGAAGACCCGTGTGTAACCTCTCCACACCCTTCTTCCCTTACGTGTTCTGCATCCTTAGCGTGCCAATGATCCGTCCTCACAGGAGTGACAGCTTGCACTTTAGTTCTCCAGCCTGCAGGCAGAGGCAGGCTGAGAGGCGCTGCTGCCAGGTGGCCTCCCCTTATCCCCTGGACCAGTCAGGAGTAAACACACTCTGAGGGGCTGGGGTCCAA